>NC_039366.1:138085575-138455827 GCF_003573695.1 Papaver somniferum | reverse complement strand
CGACAATGTCTCATAGATAGAAGGATGAATATAACTTGAGAAATAGGTGGTTCAGTCTTCACTTACCTTTTGTTGAAGAAGTTCTCCAAAAGCTTCGGTTGATCTTCGACTTCAAACGGTAGAAAACAGTGATGTCTGATTCTCAACTACATACCTATATTCTAATCCAAGACTTAACTAATTGTAGACTAGAAACCAAGATATAGTTTTGACAACTAAATTTGACAACAAGCTTGAGATAACAACACTTGTGAGTTCGACCGAGCAATGATCTAACAATAAGTTCATCACTTATTCCCTTGTGGTGACACAATCAAGGAGATAAGTCGATCCCTAAAGAACATCTTACGTAATCATATAGCAGTTTATTCACAAAAAGTGTAACCACGAAGATCAAAACGTCCATTCTCAAAATAGTTTACTCCTCTTTGCAAGAGTGAAAGAGCTTAACCTTTGAGAAAATATGAGATATATGTTCTAATCACCAATAATGATACTAAAGAAACAAATTTCACAAAATAAGCAAATATATAACTATGAAGATTAGGTATTGCAAGTCATCTTCTAAATTAAATTTAATTAAACTTTAACTATGCAAGATGAAAATATTTGGAATAACTAATGTAACACATAAAAACTACTCCAAAAACTAGTGTTCCTCCTTAAAAAAATAAGAATAAAATTCCTAGAATGAGTTAACTAGTGAAAACATGAAAAATCTAGGCAAGATCTTCATCATCACTCTCCAAATCACTCTAAGAAGCTTGAATTTTCTCCAGATCATCCTTAATATCGGGAAATTTTGTAGCAAGTAACACATTTGTTTACATACACATTTTACCTTGTTGTCTACTTTTTCAACCCTTCCAATAATTTTGTGTAGAAATTCCAAAGGAGTAGAATCACAAGCACCAATTGATGAAGGAGAAGGACTTCTTCTTAGTTTGAGTTCATTACCTCTCATACGTTTGAGTGAATTTTTTAGAACAAAATGGAAGTTCCAATGGAATCACCAATAGGATCAATACCAACATGTTGACAAATCCTGTAAACAACATAAGGAAAACCTAACTTCTTGTTATAAAGTTTCATAGTCGCCATTTGTTGAATGATCCATCCACAAACATCAAGACCACGAGCTCCCACATTAAGAATTTTTTTTTTTAGCAAATTCACGACCCCAACGATTATGTTCAATAGTAGAAGCACAACGATTTGGAATACCAATCTTTTTAAAAACTTTCAAACCAATAGAAAAATCCTTGGTAGGAAATTTCCAATTATTCCAACAAAGACTTATTCCACTAAGTTGATTAGAGATAGTCTTACAAAATGGATTTTCTTCCTTAGGTATGAAAGAAAAAATCTCCCATAGGAAGATTAGTAATGCTAGCCAAGACTTCTCTATTCACTTCTATCACATCTCTTCTAATCATGGTTTTAAAGGATAATTTCTCAAAATTAAAATCATGAACATTTGCATAAAACATTTTAGTAAGAACATCAAATCCTTCACCGTGACCATCAAAGATGTCACCAAGATTGTACTTTTCAAAACAACATAGTTCTCTATCATGTAATTGATCCTTGACCAACTTCTTTTCAAGAAGAAAACCTCTTGAAAGAATCTTGTCATAAGCATCAGAACAATCATTATTCACAAAGACTATTCTACAAGAAGATTTTTTTTTTTGTTGCTAACAATCTGAAATTTATTAATGCATAAGGTTTGTAGAATCTGACAATAGCTGAGTTTCAATGACAGAAGGTGGATTATCAGTCCACACTCTCTCTACTCTAAACTTTCAGTTGAATTTAGCTAGCTCATCAGCAGCTTTATTCCAGACTCTAGGAATAAAAAGACATTTACAACTGGATAAGTTGGTGTTTAACAGAACTATAGCATCTAACAAGAGTGTTTCATTCTCCCAGGAAATGGCAGGTGAGTTATTGTTGATGTAGCCCTCAATGTTCTTCAAATCTGTCTGAATCACAATGTGGGATATCAGCAAGTCTTTACTCCATATATTTCCATCCAAGAGAGCGAGACATTCTGCTTGCTCTGAATTATCTACTCCTGCATAGCATTTGGTGAGGCTTTCCCTCCAGTTTCCTGTACAATCACGTAATATAAGACCAATCCCAGTTAGTCCTGTATTTACATCAAAAGAAGCATCACAATTAAGTGTTAGATAAGGTGCACATGATGGTTTCCAAAAAAACAAAGGAATTGAGGGTGTATATGCCACATCAGGCATTGAAGGCTCTCTGCCATTAAGTTTTCCAATGTAAATTGCAAAACTTATTGCCTTATTGGCAGTAGATTGAGGATTGGACTTTTTATTTTGGAAGACCACTTCACATATCTCATTCCAAATGCTGCAAGTAACCACCATAGCCATATTCATCCAATCACTTTGTCCACTCTGACTCATGCTTTGATTGTACCAGTTTTCAAACAAAGTCTCAAACCCATTGCCTGCAGCCGCTGTTAGAACTCCACTTCTACCTGGAACCATCATCCATACTGCTCTAGAGAAAGAACAACTAAAAAGGACATGCATTATGTGTTCATCTTGTTTATTGCAGAATGGACACAATTTTGAGAACTGCCCACTGTATCTTGTTAATCTCACTCTAGTAGGTAGCATATCATTGAGACACTTCCAAAATAAGTGTTTAACTCTTGGCCAAGTATTTATTCTCCATAAGTCCTTCCATTTAAGGCTTCTATTTTGGATCAAGTTTGAGACCTGTAAATTTCCCAAAATTTCATCAAAAAGCTTGTTATAAGCAGACTTTAAAGTAAAATTCCCATTCTTTGTTAGTCTCCAGATAAGTTTGTCTCCAGAAGCAAGTGGGATTCTCATTTCCAGAATGAGAGCTGCAGTATCTGGCTGAAACAGGTGATTAATCATATCCACATTCCACTGTCTTTCATTTGGCAGAAATAAATCTTTAACCCAGATGAAATCTTCACTGTTTGTAGCTTCCTGTTTTGGTGTAGGTGGGCATTCCATACCTACAACCCAAATGTCAAGCCATATCTTTATTTCATCTCCAGTACCAAGTCTCCGAAGCTGTGTTGCTTTATGAATCCAAGGTGCCTTTGTATGCCCTTCCAAGCCCAAGAGCAATCACTTTTTATGCTGGCATGTAACAAACTTGTACAAGGAAAGTACTTTGCAGACATGCATTTAACCCACTGAGCCTCAGGGTTGGTGCATATTCTCCAGGCTGCTCTAACAAGTAGAGCTTGATTTAAGATCTTCAAGTCCCTAAAACCTTGGAAACCAATATCCTTGTGTCTTTTCAGATACTTCCATGAGGTAGTGTAAGTACCCTTCTTCTTATCAAACCCCCACCAGAAATCCCTTTGCAGAGCATTTATGTTGTTGATGATCTCCATAGGAATCTGCGGACAACTCATTGTATAAGCAGGAATTGTATTAGTGACAGTTCTGATCATTTGAGTTTTGCCACATTGAGATAAAGTACTGCTTCCCCATTTATTTAATCTATTCTTGACTTTATCTTGAAGATGTGTAAAGCATTGCTTCTTGTTTTTGCCAATTAAAAGAGAGATACCCAGATATTTCTTGGAACTTTGAGCCTTCTTGACAAAATTCTGCAAAATCTTTGTGGCACATTTGTACTGAAATAGACATTAGATTTAGTAAAGTTAAACATTTGTCTTGATGCATCTCCAAAATCCTCAATGATTTTCAAGAGGTTATTAACATTATATAAATCAACATTGGGAAATAGCAGACAATCATCTAGAAAGAATAAATGGGAGATAGAAGGGGCACCTGGAGCTATTTTAATCCCCTCAATTTGATGTTTTTGTTCAGCTGTATACAACTGTCTAGAAAAAGATTCCATAACAATGATGAAGAGATAGGGTGACAAGGGATCACCCTGTCTAATGCCTCTTGAGGGATAGTAAGCATTACAAGGAGTACTATTGAGCAGTATTGAGATCTTTGTAACACTGACACATTGCATGATTAAACTGCACCATTCTTCACAGAAACCCATTTGTTGCATAACATCCTTTAAGAAAGACCACTCAAGCAATATTATCAGATATCTGCCTTCCTGGTATATAAGAAGCCTGAAGTGGTGAAATAATTTTATTCATCACTTTTTTCATTCTTGAAGAAAGAATTTTTGAAATAATCTTATAAGAGGTATTGCACAGAGCAATTGGCCTAAGATCAGAGGGACACTGCTTGTTCTTAGTCTTTGGAATCAAAGATACATTTGTAGCATTTAACTCCTTGAGAATGTAGCCTGTCTGAAAGAATTGTTTGGCCATCTGAATCACATCATTCCCAACAATATCCCAATGTGTTTTGAAGAAACCAGGTGAGAAACCATCTGTTCCTGGAGCCTTCCAAGATTTCATATCCTTTAAGGCCTTTAATATTTCTGGTGCATCTGGAACTTTTATCAACTCAGCATTATCAGCAGCAGTGATGGTTGTAGGGATGCATTCCAAGATTGCATCATTTCTAGTAGGAGAAACTAAAGTATGTAAAGATTTATAATGATTAATGAGAAGGTTTTTAGTTCTAATCTAGTAGAGCACCAATTACCATTGCTATCTTTTTAGGCAGCAATATTATTTCTTGATCTCCTTCTATTTGCATTAGTGTGATGATACTTTGTGTTTCTGTCCATTTCCAAATAATACTGATCACTAGATTTGATGCCAATGCTCTATCTGTTGTTCAACTTGTGAAATTTGAGAGTTAGTGTCTTGATGTGGCTGAGCTTGCTGAATGGATTCAAGTTGTTGATGTAGAAGAAGTATATTACTTTGGATATTTCCAAACTTTCCTTTATTCCATTTGGAGACAAATTTTCTGGTAAACACCAGTTTTTTAGAAAGTTGAAAAGCATGAGACCCCTGTATGTGATGATTTCAAGCAGCAATTATTTATTCTTTTAGGGTCTCATCTCTTTCATAACACTGGAAATACTTCCAGTTTCTTTTTCTGTCTCCACCTGAAGTTGAGGAATCTAGAAAGTATAGGACAATGATCAGATCCTAACCGAGGAATATGTAAAAGCTTTGCATCAGGAAAATGAAGAACCCATTCATTATTAGTAACTGCTCTGTCAAGTCTTGATTTTATTATACCAGTACCATAAACATTGCTAGACCATGTGAAAGATCTTCCAATGTAACCCATATTTTCTAACCAGCCTCATAAATCATATTCACATAATAAGAATCTCTAGAAGAAGAAGCCACATTACTTGCAGATGAAGTAGCATATCTTGAAGAAGAAGAAATATTATGTGCAAAAGTTCTATCTTCATTACTGAAAACCAAATTCAAATCACCCATAACCACCCAAGGTCTTTGGATGGTTTGTCCTAGTTCCTTGATGTAAGACCATTACTTTTCTTTATGTGGAGGATAAAAAGAGCTATACATACAAGTGAGAAGCCACTCAGGCTTAAAAGGATCATCACGAACAAGACACTTAATAATCCATGTATCTGCATTGACAATTTGAAAATGGAAACCATCCTTCCAAAGAAGGATAAGACCACCAGCAAGTCCTCTAGAAGATATAAGTTTACTATTAGGAAATTTAAATGGCTTTATTAACCTAGACATTTTATCAGCCCCTAGTTTAGCTTCAGATATGAAAATGATGTCAGGATCATATCTGTAAATTAGATATTTTAGATGGTCTCTAGTGGTTTTGTTTTTGAAACCCTGGCAGTTCCAAGCTAGAACTCTCATATTATCAGTTATAAGAATGGATGAATGAAAATTATTGTATGAATGACTAAAAGAATAAAATGAGGAATAATCACAGCAAAAATGAAAACAAAAATTTAAAAACCAGTAAGTTACCTTAGTTGCACTGCTCCCTTAATCCATGATGGTTTCTAACTTTGCACCTGCTGCAGCATCCTCTGGCATGTCCATGGTAATGCCTTCCATGAGCTCAGTTTGAGTGTTGTTGTTAACAGTATGATCATTTTTGTGTGAACTTCCACCATGCATAGCAACAATTAGACCAGAAATTGATGGTTTGGTACCTAAAGAATTATCTGGTTGGTTTCTTGCCCTCTTACTGATTCTTTGCTCCTCTATAACTTCATTTTCTGCCATATTATCCTCCACTAACACATAATCTTCATTTAGATTACTTTCAGCTTCAACATTCTTCTCAGTAGTTTCTCCAGCCTTCATTGACATATGCAGTTCATATTCTTCCTGTGTCATTGCTCTCTCCTTAAGGATTTCTGCAACCTCCTCACAAGTTGCATCATTATGCTCCACAGTATATCATTTACCACAAAGACTGTGTGGTTGCTTAACCCAATGATATTTTATCCAGACTATATCACAAAAATTTGTATTTCACCATTCTCCCCTCTTTAAAGATTTACCCGACTCCATCTCAATTCTTGCAGTGATCATGTTGCCTGATCTAGGTTTGCAATTAGGTGGTTTGGTAGAGAACTTTCTACCTAGATCTTCAATGGATTCAGTAAAAATAACGACATGATGATGTTGAAGGAGAAGACCCTTGAATTGTACATTCCATTCTTGAGTTGTAAAAGTATACTCTTGATATTGTTTTGCAGTAGAGTAATCCTGGAGTGAAAGCAGGCATCTTTGAACATTACATGGAGACTTTTTAAGGACATCCTTCATATCTGTAGGAGTGTTGAACTTAAAGACATAAATATGTTGTCCAACAACTCTAGTTACCCTCTTCCTATAGTTTTTCCAAAGAAGATTCAGCTCATCCTTGACATTAGATGTTTCGATTTCAAGATCATTAACTATGAGTTTACCTATAAGACTATTAGACCATTCTCCAGCCGCCTCAGTTAGGTTTTTTGAGGAACCAATCGCACTTCTCATCTTTTCTGTAATTATCATTCACCTTGTTGTTGATGATACTAGAACTCATTCTTCCACAGTTGGTAAAATGCTTATTAGGGTTTATGAATTTTTCTTGGTGAGGAGAGCAAATCTTTGATTCATGTTTTATACCTAGGTCTATGAGTTGATAGAGTGGAAGAAAATATTTTGTTTCCCTACGAATAGATGAAAAATATTCGTGGAGATAATAATATTGAATCTGTTATGGTTTGACTGCATGCCTTCCAGTGATAACTGAATATTCCTGAAATCATGGAGTACTATTGGGGGAAAGAAAGTTTTTGAATTTTTTGAATTTTTGGTTTCTGGATCGGTTGGATCGGGAGAACTATCTTAGATTTAGAAGATTGGTTGTGGATCTTGGATTGAAATTGATCATACTGCAACACACTCCCACTGAAACTTGAGTTTTTTTGCAATACTGCTTGTTTTGACAATACTGTCTTGCTCAAAACTGTAAGATTTGACAATACTGTCAATAGGATGCATATGGTGGTAACTAGAATCCAACACTGGATAGAAGCCATCAATAAAGATCAAGGGGGACCTGCAAAATTAGAAAGACATATAAAAAAAAAACTAGTATCACAACAGTTAAAACACAAATGAAATTGAATAGAAATATACACAGGAGAAACAAAAACCAATCAACTTAGAAATAGATTTGATTCCTATATGAGTTTTCCATCAAGATAAAAAATATGCTAAAATGAAAATCGAAACATTTAAAGATTAACGACAAGAGAGTAAGAACATGGCATATTTATCAAACCCAAAAAATATGTAAAGAACAAAGAACGTGGCAATTTCTACAGAACCATTACTAAAGAAAGGAATCATCAAAATTAAAGAACAAAGAACGTTGCAAGAGACTATCCTATTCTACAAGAAGATTGATTATGAGATTTACAAATCTCCTTGTGATTATACTTTTTAATAACTTGAGACAATTCCTTAGGAGTTCTCTTGGATTTCTACTTATCTCTGATCCTAACCACGATAAAAAATTGAAGAGGATGAGAAAGAGAACTTATTTAACAACACCTAGGATGAAAACCCTTCCTCAATTTAATCTCTAGATTCCTTAAATTATGAAACTGTAGATAAAAACTTTAACCAAGAAGTAGAAGGAAGGAAATTTGGTTCCATACCCTAGCTTTTATCTCTAGTTGTTCGTGAACAGTTGGAGAAGATAAGGAAGTCCGTAACGAACCTTAAAAAGCCTAAATGGGCTTGAACCATTCCCGAACCACTATAAAGTTAAAAAAAATAATGATAGACTTGAAAACTGATACATACTCTACCCTCTCATCAAGCGATATGTGTATTAAAAATACCTCAAGTATATAAATCATGATACCCTTAATGGCTTTACTCATGTTTGAATAATATCATTGTTGAGTACAAATCAACATTAAAATAAATATTTTTTTAAAAAAATTATCCATAAAATATTAGAAAACAACACAGATCATTGAACATACAATAAGAGAGATCACAGATAAAACCAAACACACACGAAATTACTTATATGATGCTTTCCCCTACATAAACTATATACAGAAGGGGTGATTCTACTTCGTAGTGCAAAGAAGTTGTGTGAGCAACAAGATGCTCACGAATCTTCTCAGAATGATAGTCATTATCTCTTGTACCCGAGGCATAATCAAAAGAGTTAGATTTCTTGTTCATCCGGTTGTTATTAAAATCAGTCCTCCAATTTGAAGTGATCAACAAGTTTGGTCTCTTGACTTCAACAAGTGAAAGTTTCCATTTTCTTGACAGTTTTTCTTTTAAAGAAAACAAAAGATTTTTTGACATGTCCAGACTATCCACAATTGAAACAAAAACTGTTAGAGTATTAACAATGAGAAAAATCATCATTGTTCATGATCATAGCAAGACAGTGCAAGAATTCAAGAGTGTTTCTTATAGACAAAAAGAGATTTTCATCTACAAGTCTTCCTCTGTTGCATTTCTTAAAAAGTTTGATAGACAATTTTTAAGACTGCGAAACCTGATACTCTTTTCGGACGTAGCCTTGACTTTAACTCTTTCCATATGAGCAATATTTTTTCCTTTGGATTTTTCAGACTTAATTCCGACATTGGAGGTCTCAATGGAATTTTGAATTTATAGACAAATCAAAGACGATTTTCTACATAGGAGTTTTTTAAAAAGTTCAAATAATTTCTGGTGTACTTTATAGGTAAATAAAGGAAACCTTCCAAAGTTGTTCCCCATAGGAAATGCTTTTTAAATTATCAATACATACACATACTTATTAGGTCAACAATGTTTTCCTACTCTGATATCAATTGAAAATGCAGGGGATACTAAATACACCCAACTTTTTCATTCGACAACCTATATAGACAAAACTTAACACAATTGCAAGTAGACCAACTTAATGATCCTTGAAAATATGTATAGAGTTAATATCTCAACCTTTATTCAATTAGTATGTATATAGACATAGACACAAGATCCGTGAAACTGATTGTTAAGTAGGTGTTTGTGGGTGAAAACTGTTTCTGCTGGTTTTGGTAATTTTGGGTGTGCGGATGAGAAACAATTCTAAACCCTAAACAATGTACTGCACGGGAGTACTTTTGATTCGAGAGATCAATCTGTACAATCCTGGCCTAAACCAATAAATGGTCATTCCAGGATTGCTTCGGTCACAAAGTGAAGGAGAAGGGTTGGTATTAGGGAAGGAAACGAAGAGAGTGTTGAGACCAGAATGGTTAATTCTGAAGATGTGGCTTGTTTTATGACTTGTATCAGAAAGTGGAACTGGCTTGCAGAGTGAAAAATCTATCAGTTCTCGGTGATTTCTGGATACTATGTTGATGCCGACCAAAAACATGTTCTTTGGTGGAAATAGGTGAACTTATTTATACAAGTCGTAATAAAACGTACTCTAGTCTCGTAGGAAGTGGAAACGATTGAGTGATGGAAGAGCGGAGTAACGTGTAACCGTCAGAAATTATGCTTTCATGATGAAGGAAGTGAATCCGTTTACACCATTATTTCTTGCCATCACTAACCGTCCCGCTTCATGACACTTTCATGTAACGGGCGTATTGCACGCCACACGCTGTAAACCACCAGACCAATACCCTGATGAGTATCCCCCAGTTTGTGACATGTTTGATGTCTCGAGTGCTTTCGTTGAAAACATGTAGCACTTTGCTACGTGTGGCAAGCCAAAATCAAGAGTCTTGCCGCAGGAAAATAACATGTGATGATATTAGGCTCGTCTTGGATGGTCACTTAAAACTTGCCACAAGTCCGTCAGTTTGGTGGCGAAATTGGATGGCTGAGATTGCATCTCATGAGGAAGGGTAGCCGTTGATTATGGCTACCTTCTGTTAGCGCCTGGTAATGACACAATGGCGTTTTTGGTGTATGCCAGTGGCGCTGCGGCATGACTGGCATAGCTCGTGCATGCCAGTGGCACGGTGGTGTAAGTAGCACCTGGCGTAGCCATGGCCACTAGATTTAAGCGGCTGGTCGCCTAAAACTTGCCACAAGTCTGTCAGTTCGGTGGTGAACTTGGATGGCTGAGATTGCATCTCATGAGGAAGGGTAGCCGTTGATTATGGCTACCTTTTGTTGGCGCCTGATAATGGTACAGTGGCGCCTTTAGCGCATGCCAGTGGTACTGCGGCATGACTGGCATAGTTCGTGCATCCCAGTGACACGGTGGAATGGCTGGCATAGTTTGTGCATGCCAGCGGTACTATGGTACAAGTTGCGCCTGGCGTAGCCATGACCACTAAATTTTGGCACATTGGTGTTAGACTCAAATGTGGTGTGGCAACATCAGTTTCAGTGACCACATCAATCCCAATCCCCTGTGGAACATTGTTTTGGCTCGATTGGTGTAGCAACTTTGCCTAAATTAGGGTTTGGCATGCCGAAACCCTAATTAGCGCATAAGGCATGTGGCATGTGGCCGTGGATGGCCGAGATGATTGGCTCAAATTAAATATAAACCATTTAAGTTGGCTAGCCAAGTTGGATGGCTGAGATGATTCACATAAATTTGTGTTAGCTTATGAAATTTCGTAATCAGAAAATTCAGATGTGGGACCCTCACTAAAATCGTTGTAGAATTCTCGTACGAACTCGTATTTTGACGGTCCGACCCTCCATTCTGATCAAAAAAGAATTTCCTATCTCCCGCGTGGAAATATTTAGGTTTTGAGCTCGTTTAGGAGGTGAAAACAGCCCGACAGTGAAACTCAGGAAAGAATTCAGGAGGGATTCTGTCAGTTTTTAGCCATGACCTAGCTCGCCTTTTATGTTGTATCTTTTAGCTCGTTACTCCGATTGATTTGAATTTTTAGTATGTTATGTTAGACATCCTGAAAAAGCGGGGGTCTAACAACACCACCCAATATTTCACTTAGCAATCTTTATGGACTAACTCCAAAATACTTTGCCAGAGAATCAACTAGACAGACAGACTCAATCTAGATAAAAGTATCTCAATGAGTTAATATCTCTCTATTGATTTGATTTTTACTCAAGCTAAAATCAATAACGAGTCTTTATAAAATACAAGGAATAACTTGGACGGTACCAAAGACCAATGTCCAAGGATCAATCAATATCAATCAACAACCAAATATTGGATTTCCAATTGATGATCACGAACGCATAACCTGTATTATTTCAATTATATAAAATATAATACGGAAAAGAAATAACACAGACACCAGAAGTTTTGTTAACGAGGAAACCGCAAATGCAGAAAACCCCCGGGACCTAGTCTAGATTGAATACACACTGTATTAAGCCGCTACAGACACTAGCCTACTCCAAGCTAACTTCGGACTGGACTATAGTTGAACCTCAATCAGTCTCCCACCGATCCAAGGTACAGTTGTAATCCTATGCATCTGATCCCAGCAGGATACTGCGCACTTGATTCCCTTAGATGATCTCACCCACAACCAAGAGTTGCTGCAACCCAAAATCGCAGACTTGATAATAAACAAATCTGTCTCACACAGAAAAGTCTATCGAAGGATAAATCTGTCTCCCACAGATAAACCCTAGGTTTTGTTCCGTCTTAAAATATGAAATCAAGGTGAACAGGAACCAATTGATAATCCGGTCTTATATTCTCGAAGAACAACCTAGATTAATCAATCACCTATCTACAATCCTTCCTGACTGCACAGGCGGTTTGTTGAGGAATCACAAATAGTGAGACGAAGATGTTTGTGACTTCTTTATCTTGCCTATCGGAAAACTCCCACGATCTCAAGCCAATCAAAGATTTACTCGTACGATAGAAGATGCAAGATCAGATCACACAACTACGATAAAAGTGGTATCGGTCTGGCTTCACAATCCCAATGAAGTCTTTAAGTCGTTATCCTGGTTTTAGAGAAGGAAACCAAAGGTTAAAGGAGAATCGACTCTAGCGAGCGCACTAGTATCACACAGACGTGTGGGGATTAGTTTTGCACAATGTTAGATGTCTCCTTTATATAGTCTTCAAATTAGGGTTTTGCCTTAGTTACAAAGCAATCCATATTCACCGTTAGATGAAAACCTGATTTAGATTCAAGCTAATATTTCTCAACTGTTAGATCGAAAACTTAGCTTGTCACACACACTTGGGTAAGCGTTTACTGGGTTTGTGAAAACCATGCCTAAATGTGTACGTGTATGTTGGTTCAACATAGTAACCCAAAAGGTTAACCATATGAGCATTTCATATTAACCTTGTTTTTCTCCACCATAACTAGCTCAATTGACTCAAAAGAACGAGTTAAAGAGTTGTTCAATTGCTATGAGATCTTATGTAACTACACAAGACACAATTGAAACAAAGATGATTCGATTCGATTGAATCGGCTCATGAAATTTATAGCCACGGTTTGCATAAAGCATTCCTTAGTAATTTAAGTTTCATGTTCAGAGCACATCTTTAGATCATAACCTCTTAAGCTCACAAACAAGTTCGCGGACTTAAGACAACCGGTGGAGTTTTCTAAACTCAGCAGAAAATCTCAGCAAAGAGACTTTCGCCAGTTCGCGGACTAGGTTCGCAGACTTACACGCAAACGAGTTTTTGGAAAATCCCAGCAGGAATTCTCGGTACAAGAACTTTCGTCAGTTCGCGGACTGGGTTCGCGGACTTGGAAAAGCCAATTCCTCCAGTTTCTCTCAATCAACAAAGTTCGAAAACTTCAGATTAAGGAATACATGGTTATGTAATCTAAACTCTCATTCCAATCATTGAGACATTCTCAGAGGACGTTATATAGCCGTTATTCACAGACTGTTTCGCGTCAGAGCAATTCTCAAAGTAATTGAAACTTTTCATGACTTTCGTCACTAGGTGAAGATAAACTTGATCAAAGTGAAACGCTTTACCAACACATGATTTCGAGATATACATAGGCGAGATATACTCGGCTCGAAATATCAAATGTGTATGATCCAGTCTATATAGCATACGACTTTTGTCTCATAAGAAGTAGGAGATAGAAGAGATAGACTTTTGAGTGATAGATAAGTTCAAGTCTCCACATACCTTTTTGTTGATGAAGTTCCATGGTTCCTTGAGTAGATCTTCATCGTTGTATGATGAATCGCCATGAAATCCTTGAGCTCAACTACACTTTTCTATCCTAGTCCGAGACTTAGCTATGTAGGCTAGAAATCAAGACTCATAGTTTTGATCACTAACATTGACAAACATGCTTGAAATACCAACGCATGCGAGGTCGACCGAGCTATGATCTAACACATCCATACGAAACTTTTGGCATGTAGCTCATGCTAAAATTGTTTTCCAAACGTTCCTAGTTGTTTGTATAATCTTTGGGAAGCTGATAGGTTGGGAAACCTACAATAATATACTGCAAGTGCACAGTGTCTAACTAGTAGAACAATGGCAAGTACAGGTCGTTCCCACGAGGAGTGTGAAATACCACTACTGGCTAATATCAAAAGTCACTAATCAACAATGTAATGTTTTTGAGAGTTTTCAGAAATTCGGACAAAAAGAAATAATAAATAACAAAGACGTGACCAAAACGAGAAAGGGTTGTTAAGGTTCTCGATTTCCACCAATTCAATCATATAAAACTCTACTAATCTCTATTTATTACTCAACACAAATTTCGAAATCAATCTCATGTCCAGGAAGATGTTATATTAAATTCTAAAATATAGTTTCTCCGTTGTAACTTCCTTCGCTTCATGGGTAGTGATTCTAAAGCATTATCTATCTATCCTTGCATACCACGTCTAGGGATTTTACCGAAGCACGCATAAACGATTAAACACCAAGCTATATGAAGAGAAATCACTAATCAATGAAACATTATTAGAAATATCATCGTAGAGTTTATATAAATAAATTGGTTTCAATCTAAACCCTAACAAATAACTTAGAAAATCATGAGAAAAGAAAACCCAAAACACCAAACCCTTGTCGCCTCTTCTCTATCCACGGTTGTGCGGCCGCCCCCTCCTGAATTCATCACTGTTGAAATATATACCACTCATTACGAGTCCAAAAGTCGCACAATTAAAACCTAGCAGCTGCCTAGGCCCAGTCCAACTCAAATACCCGCATGTTGAATTCCAAATCCGTTCTCCACTCGAATCTCGACCAATCTAGTCACCAGCTGTCTCACCATCGACTGCACATAATATCTCCACCTGAAAACCCCACCAAACACCATTTCTCATTTTCTGGTCTTCCTTCTTTCATGTTAATCAATTCCACATGGTGAGACAGCACATAATATCTCCACCTGAAAACCCCACCAAACACCATTTCTCATTTGCTGGTCTTCCCTCATTCATGTTAATCAATTCCACATCGCTCAAACCAAAGAACCCCATTTGTTGTCTGACCTTGTACTTCTCTTAACACATCCTCTAACTCCATTCCAGTGCATAAGCTTAAGACACTTCAGCCATCTGTGTTGTTGTCGCCAGGAAACAAAGAGATCACCACCATCTGCACCATTTCATAAAAGAACCATCGCATATTCACCCCCACAACAACGTCCAGTTCAGTTTGTATCTCTCCTTTAGATCCCAATATCGCACCACGCACTCATTTCTGCCAGCAGCTGTTCAGCCATCGATGACAACCACCGATACCTGCAATTCTTTCCTGCCAGTCGCTATTCCTGAACCTCTTTAGCTCCTTTGATCATCAGGCCACATATAACACCAGAATCCACCAAATCCTCGTTGACGTTAAGCTCTCCCACGTCTCACAATGACGTAACAAATTCTTTGCTTCACTTCTGCAGTAAAATGGTCATGTTGCAGTGTTATATGGATGAGGTGATGGCCCAAATCCATTAGGCTCCGTCTCCATTTGGTGTTGTATTTTGAGGGGTTGCTGATATATGGAAATACCAGGCCAACATCATTTCATTATTGTGGTTGCTGATACATGGAAATACCAGGCCAATCCGGCTGCTGATACATGGAAATACCAGGCCAGCATAATAAGTGCTGCTGATATATAGAAATACCAGGCCAACATAATAAGTGTTGCTGATATATAGAAATACCAGGCCAGCATATTTGATCATTGTGTTTGCTGATATATGGAAGTACCAGGCCAACCACATTTTGCCATTTTCGTCGCAGACACCATTAAGTCTCACATTTTGCTGTTTATTCGCTGGATGATCGAATTCACTTGTACTTTCTACAAAAGCACTAAAATAGTTTTAGTAACTAAAATATTGTATCCTAGAAAATATAAATATGGGTATAAAATGTAGCATTTACATGCTTATCAACACCCCCACACTTATATTTTGCTAGTCCTCGAGCAAAACAAAGATATTATGCAATTGATTTTTTCTTTTTTAATTTCTAAGAAAACTGAAAGTCTGCAAAAAAATATGGATAATTACCCACTCCCCCACACTTAAACATTACATTGTCCTCAATGTAATTGAGTCATCCAACGTAGAAATTAAGATGGGAAATGCAAAAAATAATAAAAAAATAAAAAAATAAAAAATAAAAAAAATAAAAGATAGAGTAGAGTAGAGGGTACAAATCTGATGGGTTGACTCCCATGAAGCGAAAGTTATATGTTTCCCTACTTGCCAGTAGCACGTTCTCAAACAATGTGGAGTTGGTACCCTAAAGTAAACTGCCAATCATAAATATAGAGTCTGAAAAGTTGGGGATCAACCCAACTAATCTGATTAGTCGAAAACATGAACCTGCAGTAAAAAATATTAGTACCCAGAGAGATAAAACTGAATTCAATCTTATTTAAAACATAATTCGAACCTTGAATATGAAGTAAATCATGTTCGCAGATAATTAGTAAAGATTGTTTAAAGAATTGAACAATTTTTGTACTCCCTAAATCAGGTTCTAAGTCAGCGGAAATAACTTCCACGATTGATATTGGTTCAACTTCAGCTAAGTCGGGCACACAAACATATGTTGGTTCACATTCACTTGTCGAACAAAGCCTCATTGGAGCAATAGTATCACGACTCATAGACCCATTATCATTTAAAACGGTTTCATTATCAATATCATCAAGACAAAAAAAATCAAAACTTAATGGCTTATGGGTCAAGGTCGGACCATTCCCGACTGATGGAACTAGTCGAGACTCAGACAGAACTAGAGGTTCTAGTTTGGGTTTCCATTTATTAGTGTCTAGCAGCGGTGTGGAGTCTAACAAGGCATTGAATTCACAAATAACACTATCATCATCAAAATCATACCCAAAATGAGCTAAGCAAACCTCTAATGTATCTTCCAAGTGGCTCTTGCAAAAACTTTGCGAGTGCATACTTTCTTTTCGCCTGCTACTGGTTTCAATCATAGCACTTCAGACTTAGGTACCTAAAAAAAATCAAATAAAATGCGTAAAAAGAACCAAAAGAAATCCAAAAGAAAAACAAAATAAAATTATGTACAAAAAGATATCAATCAGAGAGTATTTTTCAGCCACTCCCCGGCAGCGGCGCCAAAAACTTGATAGGTTGGGAAACCTACAATAATATACTGCAAGTGCACAGTGTCTAACTAGTAGAACAATGGCAAGTACAGGTCGTTCCCACGAGGAGTGTGAAATACCACTACTGGCTAATATCAAAAGTCACTAATCAACAATGTAATGTTTTTGAGAGTTTTCAGAAATTCGGACAAAAAGAAAGAATAAATAACAAAGACGTGACCAAAATGAGAAAGGGTTGTTAAGGTTCTCGATTTCCACCAATTCAATCATATAAAACTCTACTAATCTCTATTTATTACTCAACACAAATTTCGAAATCAATCTCATGTCCCGGAAGATGTTATATTAGATTCTAAAATATAGTTTCTCCGTTGTAACTTCCTTCGCTTCATGGGTAGTGATTCTAAAGCATTATCTATCTATCCTTGCATACCACGTCTAGGGATTTAACCGAAGCACGAAATATCAATTCAAAAGCATAAATAATCAAGAAAATCACATAAACGATTAAACACCAAGCTATATGAAGAGAAATCACTAATCAATGAATCATTATTAGAAATATCATCGTGGAGTTTATATAAATAAATTGGTTTCAATCTAAACCCTAACAAATAACTTAGAAAATCATGAGAAAAGAAAACCGAAAACACCAAACCCTTGTCACCTCTTCTCTATCCACGGTTGTGCGGCCGCCCCCTCCTGAGTTCATCACTGTTGAAATATATACCACTCATTACGAGTCCAAAAGTCGCACAATTAAAACCTAGCAGCTGCCTAGGCCCAGTCCAACTCAAATACCCGCATGTTGAATTCCAAATCCGTTCTCCACTCGAATCTCGACCAATCTAGCCACCAGCTGTCTCACCATCGACTGCACATAATATCTCCACCTGAAAACCCCACCAAACACCATTTCTCATTTGCTGGTCTTCCTTCATTCATGTTAATCAATTCCACATGGTGAGACAGCACATAATATCTCCACCTGAAAACCCCACCAAACACCATTTCTCATTTGCTGGTCTTCCTTCATTCATGTTAATCAATTCCACATCGCTCAAACCAAAGAACCCCATTTGTTGTCGGACCTTCTACTTCTCTTAAATCGAGCACAACACCATTTGAGCATCACCTCCGGTCCCAAAGCTTCTAAACTGTGTCACCAATTCAGACCCCATGCCACTTTGTCCGGCTGGGTTTCTTCTCCCTGTGCAGTAACATCTCACCAATCACTCGAACCAAACACCAGTTCATTTCTGAGTTCATTTCTGAAATGAACTCAAATCAGTCAACGACATTCAGTTCATTTCTGAGTTCCCAGTGCAGGACTCTAACACCACCATGTTCAAGCCATGAATCAACACCACCAGCAGACTCGGTTTCTATTCACAGCATCAGCTTTTTATAAAAACACGCAAATGTCAGCAAGCATCCATTCTAAGCAGCAGCGGCAACTTCAGGCAGTAGGTATTAGAGAATGACCGCCGACAAGCTCAACTCATGGACTCCATCTATGTATTCAGCTATACACTTCAGCTGCAGTACCTTTTACATTTCTTGTTGTTCTCTCGACAGCCACAAATTTATTTCAGCCATAACCATCACTTCTCCACGTTGCTGCGATCACCACTGATTCAATCAAATTCCATCCATGTAGCCGCAATCAATACAATACCAAACAAACCAGCAGATTTAATCTTCAACGACAACCAACGCCGTTTTCTTTCTTTGCTGCTGTCCACTTCTCTTCGTTGAGAACCTTCATTATAACTCCATCTGCAGATCATGTCTCTGCTTCCTCGAACAAAGCTCCCATCTATATCCAATGTTCTGTGTCAAGAACTTGATTTAAAACCCAACTTCTGCCAGTTACGACCAAGCTGTATAGAACCCTCAGTTTTGTCTTCATAGTCCCAAAACTCATTGAGTAGTATTAACCCTTGCCAATATTGAATAGTACCCATCACAGCCTCTAACTCCATTCCAGTGCATAAGGTTAAGACACTTCAGCCATCTGTGTTGCTGTCGCCAGGAAACAAAGAGATCACCACCATATGCACCATTTCATAAAAGAACCATCGCATATTCACCCCCACAACAGCGTCCAGTTCAGTTTGTATCTCTCCTTGAGATCCCAATATCGCACCACGCACTCATCTCTGCCAGCAGCTGTTCAGCCATCGATGACAACCACCGATACCTGCAATTCTTTCCTGCCAGTCGCTATTCCTGAACCTCTTTAGCTCCTTTGATCATCAGGCCACATATAACACCAGAATCCACCAACTCCTCGTTGACGTTAAGCTCTCCCACGTCTCACAATGACGTAACAAATTCTTTGCTTCACTTCCGCAGTAAAATGGTCATGGTGCAGTGTTATATGGATGAGGTGATGGCCCAAATCCATTAGGCTCCGTCTCCATTTGGTGTTGTATTTTGAGGGGTTGCTGATATATGGAAATACCAGGCCAACATCATTTCATTATTGTGGTTGCTGATACATGGAAATACCAGGCCAATCCGGCTGCTGATACATGGAAATACCAAGCCAGCATAATAAGTGCTGCTGATATATAGAAATACCAGGCCAACATAATAAGTGTTGCTGATATATAGAAATACCAGGCCAGCATATTTGATCATTGTGGTTGCTGATATATGGAAGTACCAGGCCAACCACATTTTGCCATTTTCGTCGCAGATACCATTAAGTCTCACATTTTGCTGTTTATTCGCTGGATGATCGAATTCACTTGTACTTTCTACAAAAGCACTAAAATAGTATTAGTAACTAAAATATTGTATCATAGCAAATATAAATATGGGTATAAAATGTAGCATTTACATGCTTATCAGAAGCCAATTTGGCATGGTGACCACTTGACGCAATTCCACCTCTTTTAATATTGTGGCAGGTTTAGAGCAACCTGATTGGTCAATAAAAAGAGGGGGCCGTCCAAGCACGAGTGTGGATACACTTCTGGTGCGCGTGGTAAGTTTAATGTGACCTGATTGGTCGATGGGGAGTATGACCGGCAAGTATGGGCCCAACCACAACTCATGGGAGTGTGGCAGGTTTAAAGCGACCTGATTGGTCGACAAAGGAGTAAGGGCCGGTTGGGTAGCATGGGGCGTGGCCAAGTGGCGCCGGCTGGCGTATGGCATGGCCACACTTCCTCTCATTGTTGCTCCTTCTCCGCGGCTCCTTTATTCTTTGCTTTCTGATTTTGGGTAGGACTTTGCACCTACTAATCCATCGAGGATTGTTGCTTACATGCATCAGTGTGGATAAATTTCATGTGAACATATTGAGTTGCTCAATAAATACGACAGTGGAGAGGTTGAACACTTATCACTTTACATGGCTCTGTTTCTTTGCAGAGTGATGACACATTAAATGTGAGGTTTTACAATTTAACCCTGAACTAAAAACCACCATCAACATTAAGTCCCCTGCTTAGCACGTAACAGTGGCGTTTTTGCGGGGTAAGCATGAGATGGTGACAGATGAGGATAAAAATCGAAATGGAAGACATTAAGAGATTGCCAGGAAAATTCGACTAACCTTTGGCAGGAGGCTTGAGTAGTCTATGATCCTTGTGTTGGCATACTTCTGGCTTGGCCACAGGGTGCTGATGCCATGGAGTGTTGGCGCAATGATCCTTAATACAAAGACGAGTGCTGAGGTGGTGAAGCCGTCAGCACTATGACAAAAGTAGTGAGTATTGAGGAGCTTGAACGTCTCAACATTAAGAGGAAAGATGGGTGAGGCAGTATGCCTAACAACACAGTGGTGAGTGTTGAGGATTTTGCAATCTTAACACTAAGAAAAATACGTGTTGAGACAGTTTGCCTGGAAACACAGTGGTGAGTGTTGAGGAAATTTCCACGTCTCAACACTAAGGGAAAATATGTGTTGAGGAAGTTTTCCTGGAAACACAGATGTGTTGAGGAAGTTTTCCTAGCAACACAGTGGTGAGTGTTGAGGAAATTTCCACGTCTCAACACTAAGGAAAAAAATATGTGTTGAGGCGGTTTGCCTGGCAACACGGATATGGTGAGTGTTGAGAAAATTTCCACGTCTCAACACTAAGGGAAAAAATATTTGTTGAGGCAGTTTGCCTGGCAACACAATGGTGAGAGTTGAGGCAGTTTGCCTGGCAACACAATGGTGAGTGTTGAGGAAATTTCCACGTCTCAACACTAAGGAAAAAAATATATGTTGAGGTGGTTTGCCTAGTAACACGGATGTGGTGAGTGTTGAGGAAATTTCCACTTCTCAACACTAAGGGAAGAAATATGTGTTGAGGCAGTTTTCCTGGCAACACAGTGGTGAGTATAGAGGAAATTTCCACGTCTCAATGATGGTTATTTCAATGATGTTGTAGTATAGGTTCGTTGAGACTCGTGAATTTTTAAAGCAAAAATAACAAACTCAATTAAAAAGTGTTGTAAAAATTATGGAGAGACTGGGGCTAGGATTCCACCATTGGTCGATATTAGTGATTTAATAAAACAATAATTACGCAACTCAACATTCAAATTGATTCTAATAGTATTTCCTAGACATGTAGATTTTCAAAAGAGTAGATGTTAATCAAAGCATGGAATATCAAAACCCTAAAGCAAGCATATTCTATCAAAAGAAAATACACCTAACTAATCAAAATCATATAAACAATTTTTAGTTCAATGCAAAAATCATAACAGAGTTGTTGTAATTAATTAAAAATAGAAATGTATCACTTTTACCGAAACAACGGCTTCCTCCATCGCCCCAAAGATTGGGTTTAGCTCATTATGTTGAAAACACGCTCAAAATTTTGATTTCATTGCTCAAAGTGTTTACAAATGATAAAAATGGGAGGAAAATGATAAAATCCGGGTTTGTAACAATTATATTTGTTACAAACCGAACTGTTACAGAAAACGATAGGAATGAAGTGTCGTTGGCACTGTAGCACAACAACTATCTCCTACAGTCTAATGTTCTTCGTGTTCTTCACAGCAGCAGAAATGGCAGTTCTCTGCAACTTGAATCTTACCGTCTCTGTAATGTTCTATACCTCTCCCAAACTCTCTGTCCCACTATGTGGTTTCCAGGACCCTATATATACTCGAAAGGACCAAGGATTACTCCTCATAACTCCAAAAGATCTCCGGTCACTCGACAGTGAAAAGGATTATTCTCGGGAATATCTTCTTTCCTTTCTTGCCTTTTCACGCGTTAATCTTCTTACAGCACGTTCCAAATCTTCATGATCACGCCTCAGATGTAGTGTATCACACTTCCATCTCACGCCATCCACAGAAGAATACGTACACTCCCGTGAATATCTTCTCTTAACCACTTTCCCTGTTTTGTATAATCCACGTACACAACCATCTTCTTTCGAATCTGAAATAGATACCGGCCCTATTTACGTGTAACATGCCCATACCAACCCATTTGAGTGATTGAATCACTCCATAAGTCTCCAAGATCAAAAACAACAACTCTCGGGTTTCCTTAAGCAAAACCCGAACTCCCTGATTCACTCAAACTTGATGATTCAACCAGTTCTGATCAATTCTGGCAACGTTACCACGCCTGTGAGACTGAAACAAGTCTTTCCAAACAATTACAGCCATTGAATCTCACTGAATCGCACAAAAACTCCAACCCTAACTCTGCCACAATTTTCCCGCCAAAACTGGAAATTCAAAATGAAGAAGATGAAGTGCCCTGAGCCAAAATATGGGCGCCTTTAATAGTTGAGGCGCCTGGGGGTGCCCTTATCCAATCTGAAGGTGTCTTTAGTACTTTTCCGGGGTGCCCGAGCAACTTTTCGAGCCGAATTTTCCAAAAATGATTATTTCCCAAAAATACCTACAAACACACAAAACACCATAATAAGGACAAAAACGAGCACTAACAATACGAAACATTAAGGACAAATTAGACACATAAATGCGTCTATCACTCAACACTAAGGGAAAATATGTGTTGAGGAAGTATGCCTGGCAAGACAGTGGTGAGTGTTGAGGAATTTGCACGTCTCAACACTAAGAGAAAGGTGATGTGGTTTTTTTATGATGTTGTAGTAAGATGATTCGTTCACTCAGATTTGTTGAGAATTTGTTTTAAGATTTAATAAAGAAAATAAGGAAAAATATATATACAAAATTTGTCACAGGATGAAGAGAGACCGGGACTCGGGATTCCACTGGTTTTCATGTTCATGGGGTTCATAAATTAATCCTAGACATTTATAGCTCAAAGAAAAAGAAATAATAACTTTATTCTTTGCCAAAGTAGATTTCGTAAAACATCAATTGTAAATTACAAGCATAGTGTATCTAAAGCATCTAAGACTAAGCATACACTATCTAACAAGATAACAAATGATGAATAGAAATCATAAATCATTTAAAATTTATGCAAAAAGTAAATAAGGAATTTATTAAATTACCCCAAGGATGAAATACAGCTTCCTCCGTCGTCCCAGTGAAGGGTTCTAGCTCCACATGGTGAAAACACACTCAAAAAGATAACTCATAGCTCAAATGGTGTTTTTATTGGAGAAATAAGATAAAACAGAGATTTGCAATGGTCTACGGGTGTTACAAATGTTGCAAAGAAGCTGTTACAAAATTATAGCACAAAACAGTCGCAGAAGCAACAGTCTTTTTCTGGAAGAAACCGAAACGGTTTTAAGACATTAGAAAACGACTGCTACTTGCAGTCTATTGTTCTTCGTGTTCTTCTCTAATGGCAGCAGCAGCAACTCTCTTCTAATTTCTATACTCTGTTCTCACCCCTAACTCTCCATCCCCCTTCTATGACTCTCGAGAATCCTTTTTATACTCAACCGCCTCATAAAATATTGCTCAATCACTCCAAATATTCTCCCATTACTCGGCAGTAAACGATATATTTTTCTTTCCTTTTTTTTATCTCGATCACGTATCTGCAGTTGTCAATTACGTGAAAACTATCCCTGTTTATCTTTGTCACGCTCCAAGAAGTCGTTCAAGTTATTACACATCATCAGAACCCGTGGATATCTTCTCCCTGTACGTGTTTTCCCTGTTTGCAACTCGTGGATTGCCTAGCCGATTCTAGCTAATTCTGATCGAACCAAAAGCCCACAACGTGTTTGCTAGGCCATATCACAACTTCCTACCAAAAATCAGCCGTTGAATCTCCTTAGAACACGTTCAAAACTTCGATCAAAAATCTGCCAGTGAAGAAAGAAATTTTCCCGCCGAAAATGAAATTTGAATTTTAGAAGAAGGACACCCCTTATCCAGTGGTCGCCCCTTATCCGTTGCTGGAGTCCGAATAACACATTCCCATGGGGTGCCTTTAGTAATTTTTCTGGGGTTTTTCCAACTTTTTTCTGGGGTGCCTTTAGTACTTTATCCTGGGGTGTAAAACACCACTTTTCGAGCCAATTTCACCGCAAGAGCTTATTTCTCTATAAATACCTACAAAGACATAAAATAACAAAATAAATACAAAATCGAGCACTAACAATACGTACAATTGAGACATATTAGACACATAAATGTGTCTATCAACACCCCCAAACCTATTATTTGCTAGTCCTCGAGCAAAACTAATATGGAAAATAAAATCCTAACTCACTAGGTGTCCCTAGTGTACCCACAAAACCATTACTTATAATTGGTCACAAGTATCCAAAGAGCTATGAGGACATACATATTCTCAACCTATCTCCAAATAACTAGAATGCCAGAGAAATTAAAGGTGTCAGCTCTGAAGATGACTGAAGAAAAGGGGAGACACATCCGCAACACTGCTAGATAAAGAGATATCCGCTACACAGCTAGATAAACATTGTAAGATGTGTCCGCTGATTTACATCTGGATAAGATTAGGAGAGAGATAAAGATGAGAAGGACATCTGCTACACAGCTGGACTAATTACGTGTGATGAGTTAAACCAGTGCTAGAAAGATCTTGTGCCAGATGGAAAGCGGACTAACAAAGCAACCAAAATGCATCTCTCTTCGACTCTCTCATAGTGCTCAGTAGAAACGTCTTCTTCGGATTCAATTGTTGATGATAAACTCTCGAACCTCGTAGAACCTTAACAATAAACTTTTCTCCTTAATTTCTTGCTTGAAACTTCTTTATAGATTTCTACTTCCCTATGGCCTTATTGAACAAAACTTAACGATGATTTTTTTTTTCATTTTATTTTTAGACAAAAATAACAAGACAAAAATTTAAATGGCCATGAGAGAAGGACTTTAGAACTTGGATCTTCGCAACTTGTGATGTCTTGGTATCATGAACTTCAACAACTTATATCATTTGTTCTTATAACTTTTTGTAACTAAGTCTTCAACTTTGATTTTTGAAATATTCTTTTCTATTGTTACTTTTAAACCTTAAACGTCTTCAACTTTCTTCATATATTTTGATGTCGCTCCGCTTGTTGATGATAATAAGTTTCTACTGAGAGAGAGTCGTAATAATCCAGTAACTAAGACTACATTGTGAGTTTTCTTTTTCTTTCTGGCATTTCCTCCTGACCTACTTGCCTTTCCATCATGGATGGTTAGGTCCATCACGGTTACCCTCTAAAAGGAACAAGTTCTCTCCTGAATTTCAAGGATCTCAATGTCTTTTTCTCTAATGTCTCAATAGGTTGTTATCTCTAGCATTCTAATTTCTATCTTTTCGTTGAGAAACAATATGTAAACTTAGCTAACCGGGTACTATGTGACGCTAGAAGTTCCAAAAATGCGACTAAAATGTTTCTCCCATACCCTCAAACTTAAATCTAACATTGTCCTCAATGTTCTAAAGATAAAATTAAAAGCATGAACAAGGAGAAACTGTTACCACTTGAAGCAAAAGAGATAAGGAAGGATATTACCGTGTCGCAAGAATATTGGGTTACCTCCCAAGAAGTGCTAAGTTTAAAGTCTTCAGCCAGACATGAAGAATTAGTCACCTCATAGAATCATATAGAAGTAGTCGGAATAACTGTGGGTCATCTGGATCAAAAAGTATTACCCACAAGAAGAGGAAACTGCAACAGACCAAAAAGATACCGAACATACCCTTGTTTAAGACAATAAGACAACTACATCTAGTTGTGGCTCAGGTTCAGGTTCTATAACTGGGTCTAGATAACAGGTTTTCATCGGTTGGATTTCCTCAAAGCTAAGATCCGGTTCAGGTATTAGAGTCTGGAAAAACTCAACTAAGAACTTAGAAGCACATAACAACAACCTGAATAATTGGGGATCCTCTAAGTCAATTAGATTTGACTCACACAGCTGACCACAATGAAAGAGGTGGTCTTCCTTAAGAAAATGTGTCGACCCTAATATCCTAAAGTGATTAGGTTTAGTCTCAAAACTTAATAACCGACACATCTTAAAATCAAAAGTTCCCACAATTGGAAGAAAAGTTTTTGGTGGGAAAACAAAGTCAATCTTGGTATCAACCTGGGTTAACCACATCAACCAGAGGATGGGTTTCTAACAACTGAGCTTCTTTCTGGACATCATTAGGTTCGGGAAAACGTGTATGAAGATAATCTTGTAAGATGGTTGAGGCACAATGTCAAGTCCTACAGGAGGGTACTTTCTAAGAGTTAAAGCACACGGAGAATGATAATCACCCCCAAACTTAGAGTTTTCTGTGTCTCTAGAAAGACTAGTCACAACTTCCCTAATTTCTAGGTCATCAGATTCCTGGAAATGGTCAATAGATTCTTCTAAGTTGGGTTCATCCTCACTCATTTCTACGAGTTTATCATCTTCTAAGACTAGTGTTTCTAAATCGCTAGATTCTAAAACAGTATTCTCAGGGTAAACTCTTTCCTTTAAACCATCACCACAATCATATAAAGGATTATCAGATAAAGTTTCATATAAAGGCTCATCAACTAATATTTTAATCATAGTTACCTCCTCCGATTCACTGATAGGCACATCAAATAATGGATTATCCAACATACTGCAGGATAAAGGATCATGAACTACACCGTCTAAAACGGTGGTATCTCTAGTCAAATCCACATCCTTTTGAATAGGTGAATAATTATTAAAATTATTTGGGTTTGTATTAGAAACAACACTATCATTATAAAGCTCAATCTGAGTAACAAATTCCTGATCACTGTGCCTACATAATTCATGTTTTTCATCAATACTATCCTCATCATAATCATCACTATAATAACATGAAAATGATCGAACCTTATCAAAACAAGTAGTGTTACCAATTCTAACCTCGTCATCTTGATTATGTGAATAAAAACTATCCTTATTTTCGAGGGTGGTATTGGGAAAACTACACTGGAAATTAAGACTATCCTGAGCAAGTTTTTCCACAATCCTATTTGTATTCTCAGTAAATTGCTTGAGGGTATCTTCTAGAGATATCTTAGTTGACCGCTCTACGGACTCTTCTGGGAGAAGAATATTATAAGTATCTTTCATAAATAACTTCCGTGCTGACTCATTGAAACTCTTGAGAGACTCTTCTAGAGAAATAGAAGGGTTGTTTTGCTCGTATGACCTGTGGGTATGTGGATAGTAATTGGGCTCACAATAGTATGGACCATAACCTTCAAAAGTTTCGCGTTCCCAATCACTATTCACACTATGGTCATAAAAAGGATAATGTCCAAGCTGCTCAGTCGGATACTCATTGTATTGGTTATTATAATACCAGTTCGACATCCTAACTGCAAGGGAATTCTAAACAAACACAAAGAAGGTTGACTCGACCACAACAAGCCTATTTTATCTAGCAAACAAAAAGCATGATGGCTCCACTTAGATTGTTTCTAGACCAGCTTCTAATCCTTCGAAAGGGAACTCGTTACAATTTGAGCAAACCCCTATGGAATCAATCCGAGTCAAAGTAAGTTGAATAGAGGCGAGGGAAGCTGTGTGGAGCTTTGATACCCAAGGCCTTACCGCATTACAAGGCAGCGCAGTCACGCATTCAACTCACAGAAACCATCATGAACTTTGAAGTATGCTTAAAAGAGTAACCAATATTTTTCGAATGACTTTCCTATTAAGCTCGTTACCCTATCGGTCCCGTTCTAGTCCAAATTTTAAGGCCTAGGTCCGCGTAGGTTATGTGTTCCTAAAGCGGGCAAGAAGAAAACGGTGATGAAATCCGAGTCCTTATCTTGATTTGGCCAGGCCTTGTACTTTACTAGAAAATTAAATCCGATTTCAGGTCCTCAACATATAGGCATACAAAATCATCCAGTAAACCCACTGACAGGGGATTCGCGGGTGTTTAGAATTCTTACCCCCGTTCCAAACGGGGGATGAACCGTTGAAGTCGACTCGGGCCACCGACTCCAATGTCAGTGTACGAACCCGAGGGGCCGAGACGATATCGTAATCGTCGTCCTTCTCTGCACACAGTTTATATTTAAAACTACCCTTCCGTAGGGTTTAAAAAAAAGGTCCCAAAGTACAATGTCTGAAAATTAAAAAAAAATGTCCAAAAATAAAAGATTACAAAAATAAAAACCTTAATTACAGTTTCTAAAAAAAATAAATAAATAAATAAATAAAAATAAAATAGAATATCCATATACAAAAAATTTCTTCTTCACTCCTTTTGGATTCCTCCTTCTTTTTTTTCTTTGGATTCGCTTTTGTTTTCAGCACTTTCTCCCCTTTTCTTTAGCTCAGTTCCAAATCTGAAAGCAAACAAGAAATACCAAAAGGCGTAAAAAGGAACAAATAAAAAAAAACTAAAAACAAATCCGCGTCGGCGGCGCCAAAAATTGATGGTATTTTTCAACGATGTTGTAGTAAGATGATTCGTTCACTCAGATTTGTTGAAAATTTGTTTTAAGATTTAATAAAGAAAATAAGGAAAAATATATATACAAAATTTGTCACAGGATGAAGAGAGACCGGGACTCGGGATTCCACTGGTTTTCATGTTCATGGGGTTCATAAATTAATCCTAGACATTTATAGCTCAAAGCAAAAGAAACAATAACTCTATTCTTTGCCAAAGTAGATTTCATAAAACATCAATTGTAAATTACAAGCATAGTGTATCTAAAGCATCTAAGACTAAGCATACACTATCTAACAAGATAACAAATGATGAATAGAAATCATAAATCATTTAAAATATATGCAAAAAGTAAATAAGGAATTTATTAAATTACCCCAAGGATGAAATACAGCTTCCTCCGTCGTCCCAGTGATGGGTTCTAGCTCCACATGGTGAAAACACACTCAAAAAGATAACTCATAGCTCAAATGGTGTTTTTATTGGAGAAATAAGATAAAACAAAGATTTGCAATGGTCTACGGGTGTTACAAATGTTTCAAAGAAGTTGTTACAAAATTATAGCACAAAACAGTCGCAGAAGCAACGGTCTTTTTCTGGAAGAAAACGAAACAGTTTTAAGACACTAGAAAACGACTGCTACTTGCAGTCTATTGTTCTTCGTGTTCTTCTCTAATGGCAGCAGCAACAACTCTCTGCAACTCTAATTTCTATACTCTGTTCTCACCCCTAACTCTCCATCCCCTTCTATGACTCTCGAGAATCCTTTTTATACTCAACAGCCTCATAAAATCTTGCTCAATCACTCCAAATATTCTCCCATTACTCGGCAGTAAACGATATATTTTATTTTCCTTTTTTTTATCTCGATCACGTATCTGCAGCTGTCAATTACGTGAAAACTATCCCTGTTTATCTTTGTCACGCTCCAACAAGTCGTTCAAGTCATTACACATCATCAGAACACGTACAAATTCTTCCAGAACCCGTGGATATCTTATCCTTGTACGTGTTTTCCCTGTTTGCAACTCGTGGACTTCCTATCCAATTCTAGCTAATTCTGATCGAACCAAAAGCCCACAACATGTTTGCTAGGCCATATCACAACTTCCTACCAAAAATCAGCCATTGAATCTCCCTAGAACACGTTCAAAACTTCGATCAAAAATTTGCCAGTGAAGAAGGAAATTTTCCCGCCAAAATGAAATTTGAATTTTAGAAGAAGGACACCCCTTATCCAGTGGTCGCCCCTTATCCGTTGCTGGAGTCCGAATAACACATTCCCATGGGGTGCCTTTAGTAATTTTTCTGGGGTTTTTCCAACTTTTTTCTGGGGTGCCTTTAGTACTTTATCCTGGGGGTGTAAAACACCACTTTTCGAGCCAATTTCGCCGCAAGAGCTTATTTCTCTATAAATACCTACAAAGACATAAAATAACAAAATAAATACAAAATCAAGCACTAACAATACGTACAATTGAGACATATTAGACACATAAATGTGTTTATCACCTCTCTACAATCCTTCCTGACTACACAAGAGGATTGTCGAGGAATCACAAACAATGAGACGAAGATGTTTGTGACTTCTTTATCTTGCCTATCGGAGAACTCTCACGATCTCAAGCCAATCAATTGATTGTACTCGTACGATATAAGATGCAAGATCAGATCACACAACTACGATAAAGTATTATTGGTCTGGCTTCACAATCCCAATGAAGTCTTTAAGTTGTTAACCTGATTTTAGAGAAGAAAAACAAAGGTTAATGGAGATCGACTCTAGCGGACGCACTAGTAGCACACAGACGTGTGGGGATTAGTTTTGCACAATGCTAGATGTCTCCTTTATATAGCCTTCAAATCAGGGTTTTTCCTTAGTTACAAAGAAATTTTTATTCACCGTTAGATGAAAACCTGATTTAGATTCAAGCTAATATTTCTCAATCGTTAGATCGAAAACTTAGCTTGTCACATACACTTGGGTAGACATTTACTGGGTTCGTGAAAACCATCGTGTATGTTGGTTCAACATAGTAACCCAAAAGGTTAACCATATGATCATTTCATATTAACCTTGTTCTTCTTCACCATAACTAGTTCAATTGACTCAAATGAACTAGTTAAAGAGTTATTCAATTGCTATGAGATCTTATGGAACTACACAAGACACAATTGAAACAAAGATGATTCGATTCGATTGAATCGGCTCATGAACATTATAGCCACGGTTTGCATAAAGCATTCCTTAGTAATTTAATGTTTCATGTTCACAGCACATCTTTAGATCATAACCTCTTAAGTTCACAAACAAGTTCGCGGACTTAAGTTAATCGATTGAGTTTTCCAAACTCAGCAGAAATTCTTGGAAAGAGAACTTCCGCCAGTTCGCGGACTGAGTTCGCGGACTTAGCACACAAACGAGTTTTGGAAAATCCAGAAGAAATTCTCGGTCGATAGTTTCCGACAGTTTGCGGACTTGGCAAGCCAATTCCACAATCCTCCCGATTTCTCTTGATCAACAAAGTTCGAAAACTTCGGTTCAAGGAATACATGGTTATGTAATCTGAACTCTCATTTCAATCTTGAGACATTCTCAGAGGACGCTATGTAGCCGTTATTCACATACCGATTCACGTCAGAGCAATTCTCAAAGGGATTGAAACTTTTCATGACTTTCGTCATTAGGTGAAGATAAACTTGATCAAAGAGAAACGCTTTACCAACACACGATTTCGAGATAAAAGAAAAACAATGAATGCTCAGCTCGAAATGTCAAATGTGTATGATCTAGTCTATATGGCATACGACTTTTGTCTCATAAGAAATAGGATATAGAAGAGATAGACTTTTGAGTGATAGATAAGTTCAAGTCTCCACATACCTTTTTGTTAATGAAGTTCCACGGTTCCTTGTATAGATCTTCGTCGTTGTATTATGAATCACCATGAAGTCCTTGAGCTCAACTACACTTTTCTATCCTAGTCCGAGACTTAGCTATGTAGGCTAGAAATCAAGACTTATAGTTTTGATCACTAACATTGACAAACATGCTTGAGATAGCAACGCATGCGAGGTTGACCGAGCTATGCTCTAACAGCCATGGCCACTAAATTTTGGCACATTGGTGTTAGAATCAAATGTGGTATGGCAATATCAGTTTCAGTGGCCACATCAATCTCAATGCCCCGTGGAACATTGTTTTGGCTCGGTTGGTGTAGCAACTTTGCCTAAATTAGGGTTTGGCATGATGAAACCCTAATTAGCGCATAAGACATGCGGCATGTGGTCGTGGATGGCCGAGATGATTGGCTAAAATTAAATATAAACCATTTAAGTTGGCTTGCCAAGTTGGATGGCTGAGATGATTCACATAAATTTGCGTTAACTCGTGAAATTTCGTAATCAGAAAATTCAGATGTGGGACCTTCACTAAAATCGTTGTAGAATTCTCGTACGAACTCGAATTTTGACGGTCCGCCACTCCATTCTTCTCAGAAAAGAATTTCCTATCTCCCCACGCGACAATATGTAGGTTTTGAGATCATTTAGGAGGTGAAAGCAGCCCGACAGTGAAACTCAGCCAGAATTCATGAGGGATTCTGTCAGTTTTCAGCCATGACCTAGCTCGCCTTTTATGTTGTATCTTTTAGCTCGTTACTCCGATTGATTTGAATTTTGAGTTTGTTATGCTAGACATCCATACGAAACTTTTGGCATGTAGATCATACTAAAATTGTTTACCAAACGTTCCCAGTTGTTTGTACAATCTTTGGGAAGCCAATTTGACATGGTGACCACTTGACGCAATTCCACCTTTTTAAATATTGTGGCAGGTTTAGAGCAACCTGATTGGTCAATAAAAAGAGGGGGCGGCCAAGAACGAGTGTGGATACACTTCTGGTGCGTGTGGTAGGTTTGATGCGACCTGATTGGTCGATGGGGAATAGGGCCGGCAAGTATGGGACCAGCCGCAACTCATGGGAGTGTGGAAGGTTTAAAGCGACCTGATTGGTCGACAAAGAGTAAGGGCCGGTTGGGTAGCATGGGGCGTGGCCAAGTGGAACCGGCTGGCGTATGGCATGGCCACGCTTCCTTTCATTGTTGCTCCTTTTCCGCGGCTCCTTTATTCTTTGCTTTCTGATTTTGGGTAGGACTTTGCACCTACTAATCCATGGAGGATTGTTGCTTACATGCATCGGTCTGGATAAATTTCATGTGAACATATTGAGTTGCTCAATAAATACGCCAGTGGAGAGGTTGAACACTCATCACTTTACATGGCTTTGTTTCTTTGCAGAGTGACGACACATTAAATGTGAGGTTTTATAATTTTAACCCTGAACTAAAAACCACCATCAACAGTAGGGTACTTGGACAATCTCAAAAATCAATATCCAAGATCAATCTTGTCGTATCCAAATAATTCAATCGAAATTCTGCCAAGTGATTAAACTTGTTATCTATCTTTAAAGATACGAATTCTACGAGAAACTAATCTCGCAATCGATCACAATTAAGCGAACTTATCTACTTAGATTGAATATGTACAAACCTGTGTAAATCAATTTATAAAGATAAACAATATAATGTGAAAAAGGAAAAACACAAGTCACCAGAAATTTTGTTAACGAATAAACCGCAATAGCAGAAAAGCCTCGGGACCTCGTCCAGATTGAACACCATATTGTATTAAGACGTTGCAGACACTAGTCTACTAACAAACTTCGGACTAGAATATAGTTGAGACCGATTCCACCCTCCAAGCGATTCAGTTACATGCGCGCTCCTTTCGTATCTTGGACCTCGCAAGGTTCTACGTACTTGATTCCCTTATCTAACGTCCTTTATAGCATAAGAGTTTCTTCAGCTGAAGTGAAGACTTTTGATACAAATATGCCTCTAACAGATAAGTCTATTTGATTTTCGTTTAGATCAAAGATAAATGTGTGGAAATCTGTTTGCAATAGCAAGCTAACAAACCTCACAAATCCGGAACTTACGACTCCCGAAGAACATCCTAGATTATTAACCAACTCTCAAGAACAATCGTCGAAAGATCAACTAAGATCAATCTTTAGATATCTATCTTGAGGAATCACAAAGTATGAGATGAAGAGAACTTTATGATTACTATTTATCTTGCCTGAAAGAGACTACGAAATCCTCGATAATAGAAAATCAAGATCAGGACAAGAACTATCAAGGCAGATATAGTTGGATCTGGCTTCACGAATCCCCAAGAGAAATCTTTTTAGTCGCAGACCTAAAATGTCACTAAAGGCGACTCTAGAATCAAATAGGACATATATCAAGGATTGATTTTCCCAGTTGACAAAGATGCTTTATTTATAGTTTTCAAATACCATGGTTAGCTTAGAATTCAATCTAAGATAACTTAAGAATCAAGCAAACTAAATAGGTCTTCAAAATACAATAGAAGACTATACACATAGGAGCGATTACTGAACCGTGTATAATGACTATTCGGTACGGCAAGTTAGAGAAAGAACTAAAAGCTACTTGATATTCATTTAAACACCTAAGAAATTAATCATGATTCAAAAACATAAGTGTTTAATAAATCAATGAAGTCTTAAAAGTGTTTAATAGAGTTTTAGCAATGCTAAGCATATTAAAATAATAAGTCTTTGAGCATCTACTAAACATTGTCGGGACAGTTAGTACAACGGTTCGCTATCCATAAGGATTGTTCACGAGTTATGATGCTACGGTTCGTGGACCGATTTCGCCGACCCTACTAGACTCCGGAACTCAGTTGACCACAGTTCGTGAACTGATTTCACCATCTGCTAGCCAATTAATCCAATATATAAAATCTAGTTCACCATGGTTCGCCAACCAGGTTCGTGAAATGTTTCCAACTGAACTTGTGGTTTGCGAAACGATTCACCAAACTTCCTGTATTTCTGAATTTCTGATATATATAGTTTGCAAATTATGTTCGCCAACCTACCCTGAGTAGAAGTTCAGTAAGTTCATATTTCTCTCTTTTGGTGTTTGAAACATTCCCATGTGATATAATCATTTGCAAATTCTCCAGTCTATACTGAAGAAATCCTTGTTTACTGCATCAACTACTATTTTTGAGTCCAGTTCAAATTCCACCTTCTCCATGTTTAAGTCTTTCGCCCAAAGAACTGCTTCCCACAAGCCTCTACATTCAGCTTGCTCCGGGCTCGATGCATTAGCTAGATAGATGCACTTTGAACCTCGGTGAGTACCTGCAAAATCACGAATAGTTAAGCCAATACCTCCAGTATTATTTGAATGCAAAAAAGAGCCATCACAGTTAATTTTAAGGGTACCCCTAATGGGGGAAGACCAATGAATATTAGAGCGATCAAGTCTATGCCTCGTTCTTATAGATTGAGGAGCATTGTCTAGTTCAGAAAGTTCTTTTCTGCAACGATGAATAATCATGTCAAGAGAAGTATTCTTCATCTTGAAAACTTTGTCACATCTCTCATTCCATATGCACCAGGCCACAATGCTTATTCTGCATACATCCACTAACTGCATCTGATTATTTGAAATACTTTCTAGTAACTGGCAAATCCAATCTCTCAAGATAATATCAGCTGGCAGGTGAACTCCCAAAGTGACAAACCAAACTCTCCTTGCTGTATCACATTCCAGAATACAGTGGGTGGCAGTTTCTTCATAATATTCACAGAAAGGACAATGTTTATCTTCTGGCTGAGATAAGAAGAAAAGTTTGTCTCTTGTAGGTAGAATATCTCGTATACATTTCCACAAGAATTGATTTATTCTTGGTAAGATTGGAAGCTTCCACAGTCTTTTGAAAATAGCTTGCATTCTTTGTCCTACTGAGTTGTTTGAGTTCTTCTCTTCAAACATCTTTATGTATGCGGAATTCACTGAGAAATTGCCATTTTTCTCTAAAGTCCAGATGAGTTTATCTGCTTGCTGATGATGAATGGAGATATTAAGAATAAGATTTGTTGTAGGCGTATCAAATATATATAAGATGAGATGATGATTCCAGCTACCTGTGTTGTGAGAAAATAACTGATGGACATAACTATAGTTGAGATGATCAATAACTCCATTATTGTGAGTAGGTGGACCATCAAGCTCAGGGGTCCATCTGTGTTTCCAGATTTGTATCTTATGACTATTCCCAAGTGACCAACAACTATATCTTTTGATGAAGGTTAACTCACTGTTGATACTTCTCCAAGACCAGGTGTCATTACTAATATTCTTGTGATTGAATACATCTCCATATGGGAAGTATTTGGCCTGTAAAGATTGAGCACAAGTTGATGTAGTATCTGTGCAGAGTCTTCATGCTGATTTACCTGCCACGCTGGATGCCACGCAGGATGCCACTCAACCTGCCATTGCCACGCATGCCACACAGGGTACTACTGTGCCAAACTTTGAGGTGATTGCAACTGGTGATCCACCTGCTACGTATATTTTGGAACAAATTGGAGGTGACGGTTTTAGCCCACCTGCTAAAACAACTAGAAGGAATGCACCAACTAACACTTTGGAGCCTCTTGAGACTTCCAATATGTTTGATACTGGCACCGAGGAACAAGATGAGGAAATGGAGACTATTATTATGGATAATATGCAAGGTACTTTGCAATCTACAAGCACTTCTAATACAGTATATGATAAAAAACGTATTTTAGAATTGAATGCTTTGAAAGATCAGTCTAAACCCAAAAATAAGAAGGATCCTAAGGGTAATAAAAAAAGGCCAGTCGTTGTGCCAATTGTTAGCCAAATTACTACTCGTGGAGGAAGAAATTCAAATAGGGGTTCGGCAAGCCCTCCGAAGAATAGAGTTTCTTAATGCGGGTCTTTTATTGGAATGCTCAAGGCTTGGCTAAAGATGGTGCAAGGGCCAAGCTGGAAGAGCTATATCACTTGCATTGTCCTGACATAATTTGTATTGCAGAGCCGCAGGTTTTTTGCACTACGCGTTTTGTTAGGAAGTTAAGACTGATTGATTTTTGTGAGGATGTTATTACTAATGAGGTTGCTGGGGAGAAGGGTAACATTTGGGTCTTGTGGAGAAATTCTCTAGCCAAGCCTGATGTTTTATCTTCTTCAAAGCACGCTATCACTTTGAACTTTTCTGGTGATTTTTCACGGCAGTTCATGCTTCTTGGGATCCGGTGGAAAGGAGAAGACTTTGGCGGCAATAAGGGATGGGTTTTATATCTTTCCTTGGTTGGTGTCAGGAGATTTTAATTGCGTTTTACGCTTGGATGAGAAGAAAGGTGGTAGGCCGATAAAAGAAATCTATATGAATGAGTTTGGTAGTTTGATTTCCGACAATGGCTTGGTTGAAGCTGATTCTATTGGGAAGAAATATACTTGGTCTAATTGTCGGCAGTGCTTGGCGTTTCTCTTGGCAACCCAGGCCAAGCTGGTTGTGGTGTTACTTTCTGTGATTCCAACTCGGCAGTGCTTGGCGTTCTTAGTGTTGGTCTTGGTTGGCAGACTAATTTTTATGCGGAAGTGTGTGCTATTATTTATGGAGCGATGCTAGCCAAAAGATGGGGCGTTAAAAACCTTTGTGTTCGGTCTGATTCGATGAGTTGCATCCACGCTTTTCAGAAAGGAAAGTTGCCTTGGCAACTAATGCAGCGTTGGAGAATGGCAAAGAATTTCTATTCCAATATTCGATATGTTCATAGCTATAGAGAAGTTAATTTTTCAGCTGATGCTTTGGCCAAACAAGCATGCTTGTTGGCCGAAGATATTTTTGAATTTTATGAGGGTAGGCCGGGTTGGCCAGGTTTCGTTCTCTCTGTGGAATGATCAGGAGAGGTTTATTTTCGTTTCAAATAGGTCTTCTGGTGATAGCCTCACGGTTATGCGCTAGTAAGGCCTAGCCCCTGTACAATTTCGTTTTTTATTTTATTTTATTGTCCGAGTAAAAAAAAAAAAGTAGTTGAGCCCAGATAAACAACAAAGTTCACAATTACCCCTAGAATGACACCGTTCCCAACGGACCCCCCAGCTTCGTTAAGAGTTGAGGCAACTTTGTGAAGTGAGGAAATCCAACGGTCAAAAACAAAAGACGCAAAACTCTTGAAGGTAAGCTCGGACTCGCAACCCTTGCAAAAACCCTTCTGATACTGAAATCCCTTTCTTCTTTCGGCGCCAGAGAAACGTTAACAATTTCTAGGATTTCTCAGCAGAAAATCAAAAATCACCATGACTCGATTAAACTCTAAGAAAATAGTAGAAGAAAACCAAAATAAAGATCCTTCATCCATTACTTCTCTTGTACTCACTCAGAAAGCTTTAACAGATGTGAGTTTTTTTTTTGGTTTTTGATACCTAAGAAATATTTATTTCAATACTCTTCTTTTAACTATTCTGCTGTTTTAACAATTACTTGAATGAAACCCTAATTTTCAGGTTTCTTGCTTGAGTGAATTCAAAAACCTGGAGAGACTTGACCTTGCATTTAACAATCTTTCTTCATTAGAGGTTTCAGTTTTCTTCTTCATAATTTCTCAATACTGTGTATATATAATTATTTTCATGATATTCGATTGACTTTTGCTTGGATATTACTTCAGGGGTTAAGTTCATGTATCAATTTGAAATGGTTATCCGTTGTACAAAATAAACTAGAAAGCTTGAAAGGGATTGAACGTCTGTCTAAGCTTCAAGTGAGTAGTAACAAAAAATAGACTCTTATCACTATGTGATTTTTTAGTTTCGAATCTGTTTACAACCTTTTAATGTGTTCTGTATCAATCTAGGTGCTAAATGCTGGCAAAAATAAGCTAAAATCAATGACTGAGGTCACCCATCTCATTAGTGTGAGGGCACTAATCTTGAATGGTATGTTTCATTTTCTCGGCCTTGTTGAAACGTTGAGTTTGATAAAATCATATAAAATGTAGCATCAAATTCATTTTTTTTATCGGTAATTTGCAGACAATGAGATATCCACCATTTGCAAGCTTGATCAAAAGGAATTGAACACTCTGGGTATGAATCGTACTTTTTCTTTTTTATATAGTGAGTCCCTTTGTTCAGATAAATTTGTAAAGTGTATGTCAAGGTTTTTTACTTTATTTATAGTTGTAATTTTATGCATATAGATATATCTTTGTATGTGAAGAATTTTGATTTGAAGTAGATATCATTAAGTCAAAATTTGTTACATCGCTAACCAACACTGTTTGATGTTATTCGGTCCCTGAGACTTGGGATCAATAGTAGTTGCAAAGTGTACAAAACCATTGCGAAGACACTGTTGAGATCGATCTAAGAAAGGTTTTCATGCTATTCTAGTCAGGCTGGTGCTTAGATGTCTCTTTCAGATATTAGTGTCAGATCAGCCCCAAAAGATTAATGCCTAATAGACATACTATAATATCCGGCCACAAAGACTGATGCTATTGTTACCATTGGGTCGTCATCAAAACAAGCCACTCATGGGTATACTAACAGGCATACACATCAAAGGAAGCCCTGGTTTGAAATTTCACATGATTTGTCTGCAATACCTATCAATGGTTTAGAAGTGGTTCCTTCCCACAAAGTAGCAGTATCGCACTAAACGTTTGAGCTTCAATGTTCAATGTGATTTTATTGATAGTCTCCTGTTATTGTCTTTCTATGCAGTTCTTTCAAGGAATCCTATTCGCAAGATTGGTGACTCTTTGGTCAAGGCAAAGGCGATAACAAAAGTAAGCAGGATTGCGTGATATACTTGGTTTTCCATCTAAACTATTAGTCTTAATGTGTATTAAAGCACTTGTTAAATGTCTTGTTCAGCTATCGCTTTCCCATTGTCAACTTGAAAACATCGGGTCATCATTCAAGTCTCTAGCAGATTTGAAGGAGGTCCGGCTTGCTCACAATGAAATCACGGTATCTGTTGTTTCCACAGCTATTTATGCTTTTGCACCAGTAAAAGTTTCATCTCGTTATGTTAGATTTGCTTTTGTTTACCCTTGTTTACTTGGTACTTTCACATATATATACATATTCATACATGTTTACTTGGTGCCCTTTCTGGTTTTCTTTGATAGAATTGATGTCTGGTCCTCTAACTTACTTTTCTCATCCTTCATGTCTACAATTTAGATTGTACCATCTGAGTTGGCCCTTAATACAAGGCTCCAAAACCTAGACCTTGGAAACAACTCCATCTCAAATTGGTCAGCCTTGAAGGTCAGACACTTCTTCTTGTTTTTTTTTATGACTACATATGATAGGGTGTTTATTTACATCTTTGTGTGCTCTCAAACAACAGGCACTCTCATCATTCAACTGTCTGAAAAATCTGAATTTACAGGGGAATCCTATTGCTGAAAATGACACATTAGCTAAAAAGGTGGTTATACTCCTATTGCCGTTCTTAGTATTATTACATCCTCGGTTTTAGGCCTGCTGGGTTCTGGCACATGGTTGGTGTTAATTTCTCCTCTGACTTTCTCGTAATACTGTAGGTGAAAAAATTGGTACCCAACTTGCAGATATACAACAGCAGACCTATTGAGAGAAGTAAAGCTAATGAGAGGAATTCCAAGAAAGATGTCAAGAGTTCAGTAGTTGACAATTCTTCTCCCAGTAAAGCTAGTGACTTAAAGGACTTGAATGAAGAACAAAGAGAGGTCCCTAGAAATGAGAAAACATCCAAAAAACGCATCTTCAGTGAAGAAGAAGATGATCCATTCATTAACGAGAAGGATACTAACATGGAAAAGGATGAATTAAAGAAGAAAAAGTCGAAAGTAAACAAGCTCCCAGCGAAAGATATCTCCAGCAGCAACAAGGGAGAAATTGAAGCAGAAGACCGATTGAAGAGGAAAAACTCAAAGAAGGTAAAAGAAAACACCGTTGACATGATCGATGATGGAGAAACTTCATTTATGGATCTTATTACTTCAAGCAGCAGAGATCCTGAAGAACGTAAAACTGAGGAGGAGACTATTCGAGCCAAAAAATCAGTTGGTGAAGCTTTGGTTACATTCCCTGTCAACAAGAAGAAAGTGAAGGGTGTTCCTACGGGTCTTGCTGCACTCCAGTTGTTGTCCTCGCCTGCTGAAGTTGGGATGGGTGGGCATTCAAGTTGGGATGCTTGAATTGTTCACACTAGGAACTTAGGCAATTTTGGGATATATCTCCTTGTTTGTGGCTTTTGTTTCCTTTTTCGCATATACATGGTTTATGAGACGTAATGCTTAGAGATACGGCTGGAGCTTGTTAAACCACATTTTGCTCGGAATCTTGAACTGCTAGTCGGTGCTTATGTTTGGGCCGTGGATTTACACACACGGGGGAAGATAGAATCCATTCGATCTCCATAAGCAACCAAGTAGCCTCTCCACACGTGGTTTATGAGGCGTAATGCTTAGAATGATCATGACTAGCCTCATACTCTTTGTTCCTTTTTTTGGTTGGGGATGAGTTTTGAGCCCACTGTCACTTCCTAATCTATCCTATGAGATCTTTATCCTTAAGTTACTCTTGCCAAAGTATAAAAAAAATTGCGTACCCGACCGAAAGATTCAAAAGGAAAAATATATTTATTTTCTCGATGCTCATTGCCAAAGGAGATGATGACTGAATAATCAGTGTGAAATAACTAGGATTCAATGATCAAGATATTTTAATAAACATTCGTCTTCCACAAACAAAAATAATAAAAAATAATAATCACTAAACCGATGCTTAAAATATAAAAATTATCGCCAAAACTTATGTTTTTTTTTTGGGTTGACAGTAATACAGACCTCCTTTGATATATTTCTATTCCAGTCAACACCATTAGGTTAAAGTTAAGACTACAAGATAAGTTAGGACGTACTGCTAATTAACCTGGCGTTTTTAAGGGCCACTCAAAAGGATTTAGGGGCCAACAATAAAACAAAAAAGGTCACCCAAAGGGAAAATGTAGCCAGCCCTTATCTCGCGTAATTCGTAATGGCGAAATTACCCTTATATATTCGGAGGATATGATAACATTGTTACCCTCCGAATGCAATCAGAAGCCAAAATCGTTCCCATACTTCCGATTATACGAGGTGCAGTATTTCTTGGTTCGTGTTTTGGATTCAGCATTAATCGAGAGTTAAATATATTACAAAACCTACCGATTATAAGTTGCCGCAAATTCAAATTTTGAAAGCTACCATAATCGGTAGATATGCTAAATCCAATACCTACCGATTATTGGTTTCTCCACATTCAACTTTCGTCAAATTAGCCGTTGGAGTTTTTGGGAAAAACAAAAAGAGCCGTTGGACCCTAAACCTATATAAAGAAACTCATATCTATCACCCCAATTGCACCAAACTCTTTCCTCTCTTCAGTTTTAATTTTCATAACAAAAAACATGGATATTGCTTTTGCCGAAGAAGAAGATTGTGCTATTTATAGAGCGTGGGTTGTGGTAACTACTCATGATCGTGTTCACAAGCTCCACAAATCGGAATCCGAAGAGCAGATATGGAACCGTATCTTAATGGTATTTGAGGCCTTAGATGGTAATCGAATTCGAAGATCATCCAATGACATTAAGATGAGAAAGAATGCGCTAGATAAGGAGATTGACAAACTTGAAGATGAGGAACGGTTTGTTAGGAACGCTTTTCCTTGGTGGACGTATGAAAAACGAGTAAGTATCTCTGTAACTCCAATTCACATTAACAAAAGTTAGTACTAACTTGTTACTCATTCGTAATTTCAGAGAAATCTTGCGGATCGCCGGTATGTGGACCTCTACGGGAAACGATTTGAACATGAAGGATGCTACAAAATCAAGAGGGACAATTTCTATGGTCACTGGAAGTTATGATCTGTTTTAATACTTTTATGGTCAATTAGGAGTATGGATTTAGGTGCTTTTGACGAAATTGTAAGGTTAAGGCCGTTTGAACTTTATGTAATGGATGTAATCGGAGTATTATTAATATAAAAACTAGCCGATTATACGAAATCGGTAGATTATTTTGTTAAACAACCTACCGATTGTAATATTCGGTTATTTATGAGTCAACTTTCTTTCCGATTATGGTGTTGTTTGGTTCCAGGAAACAGTTTTTTTTGAACTTGTATATTCGGAGGATAGGTTTTTTATAAAGTTCCGAATGTACGATGGCCCAAAAATCAGAATTTGGAAAAACTTATACTTTTCAAATTTTGTCTTTGAAATAATCGGAAGTTAAATTAGTTACCAAAACTTCCGAATATGGGATGTCTAACCTTCAATATTGGCCCTTGGAACCACCTGGAGCCATGGCGTGGTTTGTTTTGAACTTGTATATTCGGAGGATAGGTTTTTTATAAAGTTCCGAATGTACGATGGCCCAAAAATCAGAATTTGGAAAAACTTATACTTTTCAAATTTTGTCTTTGAAATAATCGGAAGTTAAATTAGTTACCAAAACTTCCGAATATGGGATGTCTAACCTTCAATATTGGCCCTTGGAACCACCTGGAGCCATGGCGTGGTTTGTTTTGAACTTGTGATATTCGGAGGATAGGTTTTTTATAAGTTCCGAATGTACGATGGCCCAAAAATCAGAATTTGGAAAAACTTATACTTTTCAAATTTTGTCTTTGAAATAATCGGAAGTTAAATTAGTTACCAAAACTTCCGAATATGGGATGTCTAACCTTCAATATTGGCCCTTGGAACCACCTGGAGCCATGGCGTGGTTTGTTTTGAACTTGTGATATTCGGAGGATTTTTTTATAAAGTTCCGAATGTACGATGGCCCAAAAATCAGAATTTGGAAAAACTTATACTTTTCAAATTTTGTCTTTGAAATAATCGGAGTTAAATTAGTTACCAAAACTTCCGAATATGGGATGTCTAACCTTCAATATTGGCCCTTGGAACCACCTGGAGCCATGGCGTGGTTTGTTTTGAACTTGTGATATTCGGAGGATAGGTTTTTTATAAAGTTCCGAATGTACGATGGCCCAAAAATCAGAATTTGGAAAAACTTATACTTTTCAAATTTTGTCTTTGAAATAATCGGAAGTTAAATTAGTTACCAAAACTTCCGAATATGGGATGTCTAACCTTCAATATTGGCCCTTGGAACCACCTGGAGCCATGGCGTGGTTTGTTTTGAACTTGTGATATTCGGAGGATAGGTTTTTTTAAAGTTCCGAATGTACGATGGCCCAAAAATCAGAATTTGGAAAAACTTATACTTTTCAAATTTTGTCTTTGAAATAATCGGAAGTTAAATTAGTTACCAAAACTTCCGAATATGGGATGTCTAACCTTCAATATTGGCCCTTGGAACCACCTGGAGCCATGGCGTGGTTTGTTTTGAACTTGTGATATTCGGAGGATAGGTTTTTTATAAAGTTCCGAATGTACGATGGCCCAAAAATCAGAATTTGGAAAAACTTATACTTTTCAAATTTTGTCTTTGAAATAATCGGAAGTTAAATTAGTTACCAAAACTTCCGAATATACCACACAAATCATTGTCATTTGAACTTGTCTAACTTAGTTACCCAAACAAATTTCCGAATGTACAACAAAAATCATTGTCATTTATCTGCTCTTCTTTACTTTACGACCGTGACTACCTCCCAGTCCTGCACGACCACGGGTTTGAGCACCTTCAGTTGGAGCAGCTTCAGCGCTCGATGAAGCTCGAGTTCTTTTACCCGTCTTTGATACTGCCACCTTGGGCTGATGCCTCTTCGTGACTTTCTCCCCAAACTGGGCAGCATAATCTTCGTTATCCATATTATCAACTAGATCTCTAGCCTCTTTGATCTTCTCAGCTGGCATGGGATCTCCGCTCTTCAGCATGCAGTTAACATTTTGGAAACACGCTTGAACCTATTCACCTGTTTTTTATACGTAATGACATAACATCAAACGGTAATTACCTAAGATTTATAGGAATAATATAAAATGAACAAAAATATAAGAACACGCACCAGTCTATCATAACCAGCTGGTTTGTCTTTGATGATACAATTATAACTTGAACCCGCCGCAGTAGTGTTGGATTTGATTTCACGGATAACCAAAGGATGTGATACCTTGTTATACCAACTCATATAGTCTGGAGAATTTTCATCACCTCGGTGGTTCGTCTACCAGTGTCGATAATGAAGTCATTCCTCTTATCCCAGTTATCAAGAACAGTAGGTGGGCCTGTGTGAACAATCGTGAGATTATCACCACTAGAAGAGCACAACTCCAACTCCAATTTGTAGTAATCCCCCATTTTCTCCAGAGGTTGTTGTTGTATATACCCGTGTTGTCGCATCACCCTAGAGGGGTTATACATCACATATCCTGTGGGGTGCCACAATGGTCCAAAATAAAGGGACAAGTCCGACCGAACATTTATATGCCCACTGGCTCGATCTTCCTTGTATGGATCAAAGCATACGTCCGAGGCCTTCAATTGGTCCAAAATCTCCCTCATGCGAATCAACTGCTGCTCTTTGTCCTAGAACGGTTGTCTTCAAATATATACTTTGTTCCTCTAGGAGTACCTTTGCACCACCCCGGGTTCTCTCCGGCCAACTTCAGGATAGGGAAGTGGTCATAGATCCATGCCTATATACATAAGAAACCAAGTTTTAGTAAATAGATTGTGTATATTCGGTAGTAATTTCCAAACATAATTTCCGATATATATAATCGGAAACAAAACTGAGTACCTATACCGAATACCAACATTCGGAAATAGATATGGATCATTTCCTACCGAATATGCGTCATTTGGAGTTCAGTAACCTATAGTTTTTCTGGCCTGTATTCGTAGTAATATCAAAAAATATTTCCGATTATATATAATCGGAAATAAAACTAAGTACCTAGCCACCGAATAACAAACATTCGGAAAATAAGATGGATCATTCCTACCGAATATGCGTCTTTGGAGTTCAGTAACCTCTAGTTTTTCTGGCCTGTATATTCGGTTCTAATATCAAAAAATATTTCCGATTATATAATCGGAAAAAAAACTAAGTACCTAGCCACCGAATAAAACATTCGGAAAATAAGATGGATCAATTCCTACCGAATATGCGTCATTTGGAGTTCAGTAACCTATAGTTTTCTGGCCTGTATATTCGGTTCTAATATCAAAAAATATTTCCGATTATAATAATCGGAAAAAAAAGAGTACCTAGCCACCGAATAACAACATTCAAAAAAGATGGATCAATTCCTACCGAATATGCGTCCTTTGGAGTTATGAATATGCATCATATGTATTGTCTACGAATAACTATAGAGTGAGTTATAGAGTTAAAAAAAAACCTGCAATAGAGCCACGTTCCCGGCAACTTGGCAGGTTCCTAGCCTCGAAGCCTTTCTCAACTCTTCCATCAAGAATGCTAGGCATGCCGTGCCCCAAGAATAGTCACCGACTTCATGGAGAGGATCCAAAAGTTGTATAAGGTTGGCGTCGATCCGGTTGCCAGAAGTATTGGGGAATATGACACATCCCAATACACAGGAGATATGCAGTGGCAGCGTGGTTCACTTGCTCATCAGTTAACGTTCCATTCTTTTCCTTCTCCAAGGTGCCTCGAACATATTCATCAAAGCTGTAATGTTGATCTGTCTTGTTCTATAACTGCATGCCTCCTAAACTCTTGTTGTTGTCTCTTCATCCCAACCTAAGCACTTGTTAGTTAGAGAATAAAGTTGTGCCCAACTTAACTGCTTTGTGTAGTTAAACTTCACAGCTGTGCCTTGGTCGGGAAGGTTAAGATCTGCACAACATCATCCGGGGTGATCGTCATCTCCCCAAAACGGCATATGGAAAGTATCGGTCTCAGGATACATTTCTCCGGAACGCCGATATGGCCACACGATCATGTTCCAACAATGAATTATCGGCGGCATTAGCTAACCCCGAGTTGGCAACAATTGTCTTGAACCTTTCACATTCACCGATAAAGGCCACGCAAGCATTTTTGTTGGTGCGGCGGTAGGTTGAGTTTGAGAGACGGACCGCATCTTGATGATCATATTAAAGTACTAAAAAAATCCTTAATACAAGTTTACGATATAACACATAGACAATACATTAATAAAAATAGTAATTTTATTACCTCGGTTTCATATATTTCTCTGGCCCATGAGTCTTTGTATCCAAATAGCAATTTTCCTCCATCCGCTGGTAGTCCAAGGATTGTGCCTGCTGGAATACCCTTCTTCTTCAAGTGCTGAGGGACAAGATGTGATGCTTTCTTAGCAATATCCTTCCTTACAACATCTTTTCCTTTTTTGGCTTTTTGGGTACCACTGGTTGTCCTTCTTCTTCTACTCTTGCCACTGGATCAACTGGTTCAACACTTGGTCCTGCACTTTGTTGAGCGGCTTGTTCAACACTTGGTCGCACCCCTTGTTCACTGCCTTGTTGTTCACAGTTGGTTGCACTCCTTGTTGACTGCTTTGGTCTTGTTCGCTTGTTGAGCACCTGATTATCTTTGGCACTCCTTTCCCTCCTAGCACTAGCTGTCACTTTCTTCCTCCCTTCTCGACTTTGTCTAAACAATAAAGAAAGGAACAATATTACAAACTATACAATCGAAGACAAAGTATGGAAATATAACCCGAATGTACACATTCGGACGTAAGAAGACACATATTGTTCCCGAATACAAAACAATCGGAAGCTAACTAACATATTTGCAACCGAATATACATCAATTGGAGTTCGGAAGCTGTAAATTTTCATCCTACACAATCGGAAGAAAAAGTGCACCTCTATAACCCGAATGTACAAATCGGAAGTAAGAAGACACATATTTTTTCCGAATGAAAACAATCGGAATATAACTAAACACGTTTACAACCGAATATTCATCAACTGGAGTTCAGAAACTCTAAAATTTTATCCTACACAATCGGAGGTATAAAACATTATATTGTCTTCCGAATAAATACTGGCCCCAAAATGGGATTTTTCCTATATCATAAATTTTGAGATTTTTTCAATATATACATTCGGTAGTGAGTGTTCTTCCGAATACTTTGTGTCTACTTAAATATATTCGGTAGCCAAAAATTCATTAAACTACCGATTATTAGCAGTTTGTATCCAGGAAGATATGGCCACCAATATTCGGCAGATAATCATCAAATCTTTCTCCCGAATACTGTCGATGTTCTTGAAAAATGAAGAACACGACTACATTCGGAAGTAAATTAGCATGCATATCGTCCGAATCTGGATAATAACCGAAACCCTAGAAATTTTTTTTTCTCGATTCGACGAATTAAAGCGAAAAACCCCAAAAATGATAGATTCTTACCTAATTGGGGCCATTTGAAGTTGACGAAGTGTTTGAGCCTCGAATCGCCACCACCGACTACATTGTCGGGTACTTGTTCTTCGCGTTCTTCTTCATTTGCAGCAAGAATTTATTTATTTCTTGCTAAAATTCCAATGTTTGGATCGATACCCCGAGCAACATTTTTGGTTCTAGGTCTGTGGGTTTCATTTCTCTTATCCATTGTTTTATAATCGAATCGACGATGTTTTGATTTTACGATTCGCGGCGATGTTTCGGTTGAACGAGGAAATTTTTTTTTTCTTCCACAATCGGAAGATAATATGAAACTGGAAGAAGAAGAGTTGAAATGAGTAGAATTGTTTTTGATTTGGTTTTTATACAGTTTTACCAGAAGGGCATTTATGTAACTTCAATATCATATAAGGTACCCCTTAACTAGAGTCTTTGGATGGGTATAAATTGATGGCCCCTAAATCCTTTGGGATGGCCCCTAAAAACGCCAGGCTAATTAACCTGAAAATTGGTTTACTTATTTTCTCATGTCCACGTTCTGCCTAAGGAAGTAGTGAGATATAACCAGATTTCTCATGTTCACATTCTGCCTAAGGAAGTAGTGAGATATAACCAGATTTTCATATATAGTGTACTACTACCCAGCATCATGAACATACTAATTTCTCACATCGAAGTTCGGATGATTTTAAACACATCGATTGTGATACCTGAGACCCTTGACACCCTACAATGTGTCTGCTGAAACTATATGCACCTCATTTTAGGCGATAGAGTTTTGGATTTAAAAGATAATAATCAGCCTTGCCGAGAAAAATAAAAAATAAAAGAACATTTTCAATATTTAAGGCATATTTCTATGCATAAGGTCAAAAAATTATGTTTGACATATTAAGTGGCATGGAAAATGAGTTATGCTACTATGGGTGTGAACACACAAATCACGAGGGAGTCCACATGTTCACAAACAAAGTTCGCCCATACAAAAGATTCTTGAATTAAATATGATAGATGCGTAAAGGGATGATACTACCGATTCATCGACTCAAAGTTTACGGGCTCATCATTGCCTAGTCGAGTAATATCAGGAGTTGATCATATAATGAGTAAGAAAACGAAACGAACATGAATACGAAACATAAAGGATATACGATGAATATAAAAGTGCTGAAATATAAATAAGATGGAGATTTACGTGGTTCGGCACTGAGGCCTACATCCACGTGGGTTAGTGTTTCACTATGTATTGAACGGTTACAGAGATAGTCGAATGACTTTTGATTGTACATAGGTCTGCGGAGATAAGGGATATACTTACTCTTCCTATTTCTCTCTCCTATTTCTCCTCTAATTCTCTAACTGGTCGACCCCTCTCTCTTGGTGGAGAGGGTATTTATAGGGTTGGACCGTGGGTCCTACTTCTGAGAGCCGTTGCAACCTTATCTTCTTGTGCTTTGTGTCCATCACGCAGAGGTCTTCTTCCTTTACAATGCCCCTGTTCCATGCTTGATCACGAAGGGTTGTCCTCGTTCGTTCCATGGGTTGATTGACACGTATACTGCTCAGAGTGTTTAATGCGGGTAGTTGAGACGTGTACTCGTGTCAGACAAGTGTCTTCTGCCCCTGTCACATCCGTGTCAGTCAGATCTCTCCTCGCCGTTGATCTTGGCTCTTTCTGGGGATAAGAGAAAGTAGATCTTTGGGAGCTATTTGGTGCTCCGCAGTAACATCATACTTCACTACACTTTAATTTTCTACCATCGGATTATCTGGACGAAGATCTGATGTCGATGGGATATACTTCTCGGTTGTAAGCGTGTCTCATCATGTTTTGATGGCTTGATTCGCATGTCTTCCACGTGTTTCTTCATAAACACGTGGCTGATGGTGAAATATGTACACACAATTTGACCATTTTCTTCTGACTTGGGTATTAGTGGGAGTTTAGAAGAAAAATAACGTTACGTATTCCTCATCTCTCTCCTAATAACTTCCCCTAAGTATTCGGGCACGTTTCCCAGCCCATGTAATAACTGCATTCTTAAAAGGAGGGGACGGTTACGGTTCTGCTCCCAAGCTTATTAATAAGAGAGAGAATGTGAAAATTTTCTATAAATAACTTTCATTCTCTTCCTGTAAGTCTTCATATATTTTTTCAGAGATTTTTGTTCTTTCTCCTTGTTCTCTAGCTATTAACTGCTCTTGTCTTTTCATTGATCACGCCCTGCTCCTGATTCTTTATGATTCTTCTGCCCTTGCATGTTCGTTGGTGTTTGTCTTCTTCTTTTTGGTGCTGTGGATTCCTTCTATATAGGTATGGTTTTTTTTCTTCACTTTTTCTACTGTTGATTTGTCCATCTTCCGCTGTTTGTATCGACTTGTTTATCTTCTGCTGTTGTAACTTGTTTGTTTTGTGATGAAGAACACATATGTCGAAGCATATATGCTTGCCCATGTTCTTCTTTACAAAGCGAATAGGCCAGTATTTTGATTGATTGATTGTTCTCTAGCTTTAGGGTTTTTGGGAGAGACTAAGATGAACTGTCATTTTATGGGTTTTTTGATCTTTGGTGGCCCCCTTGTATTCACCTCTAAACTGTTTTTTTGTTTCCTCGTAGCTATGTCTGACCATTCGTGGGTTCCTTACCAGACCCCGCCGTTTAGTCCGCCAAGATCCCCTCTGCGTAGAGATTCTGATAGATCTCCACTTGGGGAAGGTTCCTATAGATCTTCGCAATCGGATCCTCGTGGTCATAGGGTTTCATATTCTTCTGGTGCGAAGGCTTTGCCTACTAAGAAAGGGGATCTGCCGAAGGGTCCTTTTGGGTCTAGGTACGCTGTTAACCGCGCTCCTTCTCGTCCTCGTGAAGATTCTAGGAGTACACAGGCTTCCCCCTGTGATGATTCTAGGAGTACTCGGGCTCCTCCTCCTCGTAGTGAAACATTGGATGTTCCGTCCCTTCGTTCCATGGCTCCTCCTTCAGTGCCCCTGCAGAGTTCTTTGTCGCCTCCTCCAACGGTTTCTTTCAAGGGGAAGTACTCCAAGGGTACTACGTTGAAATCTGATCCGCCTAAAAATCTTCCTTCCAAAAGGAAGGCTTCAGAATTGAGTCCCACGTCAGATTCCGCAGACGAGGAAGAGGCTGCCCCCGTGATACGCAGCGTTTCAGTTGGTAAGAAGAAGGTCACATTCAAGCATATTGATCTTGAGATGTTCCAGGAAAAACATGAGCTTCAAGCCTTTGAGGTTCTCTTCTATGCCCCTGATGATGATATCACTTACGAACTCCTCTCTAAGTATCATTTTTTTGAGTTCCATATGTTGACTACGGTTGGAGCCTTCGAGGCGGGTCTCATGTTGCCCCTGTATAAGTCGGGTGACTCCTTTTATTATGATGTGCTGGCTAGTCGTGAAGGTTCTTCCACAAACACTCATAATCATTCTGTGTCGCAATTTTCTGAGAATTATCTTCGTGCACTGAAGGAATGTTATCTACGGAGCAAGGGGAAGACGATGATGACCTGCTACGTTCCAAATCCTGCTGAGAGAGAGTGGTACACTCCTCAAAATTTTAATAGTTCCTTTGGGGATTATGTCAACAGTAGGAACCGTAAACCGTGGAGTGTTAGTCTTCGTAACATTGCTGCTCCTCGGGGTGAAATTCGTCTTTTAAGTGAGGTGAGTGATGCCAAGCTGAAGTATGTTCCTGGCACTGAGGGATCTGCTAAACGGAAACTCTTTCCTGCTCGTGAAAGGATTAAGCGTGATCATGATTATGAGTGGCATGCTACTGTTATTGAAATTATTGGCCCTTGGGCTTACGGTTGGATCCCTGGTCCGCGCGGTTGGTGTTCTTCTGAAAACAGCAAGCCTCGTGAAACTCCTCCTGCTCGTTATGGAGATTCATGCCTTTGGCGTCTGAATTTTGCGGGTATGAATTTTCCTTACGCTCTTGATGTCGTTGATGGAGATGAGGAGGAGGGTTCTGGTGCTACCCTTCCTCCGAAGAGTGCTGCTACTTCCAAGGTACAATTTCTTCTTATATTCTTTATTCTATTTGCCCCCTTTTTCCCTTGGTTGAAAAAAAATTTAAGTGAGGGAGAAAATGAGCCTTTTTTGGGACGTGTATTGGTTTGTAGGTGTCGAAGAAGAAGAAAATTGGACCCAAGCAATCTTCTACTGTTGTGACTGGTGAGGCTGAGGTTTATGAGGAGGTTCCTAGTCCTGTGAACGAAGGGTTGGTTGAGATGAAGAAATGTCCGATGGAGAAGAACGCACTGATACTTCTCCCCTGATGATGAGGGTGGTATAGGTGAGGAAGAAGTTGCCGCGGGTGGTGATGATAAAGCTGAGGGTAATATTACCGCAGGTGGTACCGGCGAAGAGGGATCTGCCCCTGTTGGCGATAATACTGGTGAGAATGAGGTTGTGGGCACTCTGCCTGTTATTTCCCCAGAATTTTCCTTTGGTAGGATATATTCCGCAGGGGAATCCTTTGATGTAAACGCTGCTATGGGTCTTGCCGAAGACTTCTCATTACTTTCCCCAAATGATGATTGGGATGTGCTTGGGAATCTTGGTAAAGAGGGTGCCACTGATCAGCAGGCTGAAAACTCAGGTGGTCATGCCGGGGGCTGTGATGTTGAAACTTGCGCGGACGAGGAAATAACAGCCAGGGAGAAGTCTGCGGTTGAGTCTCCTTCGGAGGATTTCCCTCACTTGCTGATGCCTGAGGTTGAGGATGCCATCTTGGCTTGGCTTAAGAAGAAGAATCTGATGCTCGTCCCTAATCTTGCCCCAGTGGTCACTGGTGAGAAGAATTCCGACGTTTATACTCGTCAGATGATGCAATTGTCTTCTGAGGACCGTGTTGCGGAGATGTGGGAGAAGAATTTGAGAGCTTCGGAAGCTAACCTCGTAGTTGACCCTCCATCCTCTGTTGCTAATATGATGGCCATAGCTGATGGGTACCAGTACGGTTTTCCCCAGCAGCGTGTTTTGGAGGTAAATCCTTGTACTTTTTTTTTCGTGATATTCGAACCCTTCGGTGTAATAATGTTTGTTGTTTGAGACATAGATGATGAGGAGCGAACATTGTAACCATGTTATGTACCAATTCTTCAAAGCAAAGTCTTTAAAGTTGGAGGCTAAGCTTCGTCATAGAGAAGAGGAACTGTCTGCGGCTGAGGTGGAGATAAATGGACTGAGGGGCCGCCTTAAGGAAAAAGAACAGCTGGGTAACGCTGAGGAGAGTCTACATTTAGAGCTTGCTGCAGTGCGAGTCGAATTGGAGCAGACTCGCAGAAATGTATCGTCCCTCACAGGTTCGTATTTTACCAGTCTTTCACTCCTCGTGATTCCCTATTTGTACTTTGGTGTTCTGTCTGAGTCTCCCCACCCTATCTTCAGTGGGTGGAGTCCCCGAGCTGATATGGCTTCAGAAAGAAAGGGAACGACAGAAATCCCGTATTGTAGAGTTGGTGGAGAAGATGAAAAGCGAAGCCGTAAAGTGGAACGCTCGTGCTGATGAGCACAACGCCTTAGCAGCTGAGTGGCGTGAAAAGCGAACACTAATGGTTGATATGCAAAATAAGTACAACCATGACCGTCGTCTTTTCAATGGTACGATGCTATGGACGCGTGATAACCTGCGGGAAGCTCGAGGACATGCTTCGGACTTAGAGGATAGAGTGCGCCTTTTGGAAGAAGAGTTACGACAGGCTCGGTCCTTCTTAGTCCCCGGGGTTAGGGATAGTATGCTGCTCTTATTGAAGAAAGAGATAATGCTAGGGCCGAGGTCAGCGCTCTTAGTAAATCCCTAGCAGCGTCCCGAGCTGATGTTGCCCGCCAAGTGGAGTCTGAGAGAGATCTCGAAGTAAATGTGTATCGACTCCATAAAAGGATGGGGGAGATGAATGATGAAGTCAACCATCTCCGTCACTTGGATTAAATGAAGCAGGTAGACTTAGATGCGAGTCAATTTGCTCTTACGAACCTTCAAATGGATTAGAAGAAATTATCCGACGAGTATGACTTTCTTGATGAGGAACGGGACGCAGTTGTTAATGAGTATGAAGAGGCTTCGGCTAATGTCGAAGGTATAACCTCGTTTTATTGAGTGTGATTCTGTTATTTCTTTGTTTTAACCCCTTGGTATTTCTTGTTTTCAGCGCTCAAGGGACAGCTTCACGCAGCAAATGATGAGCTTGAAAAAGCTCAATCTGCCTTAGTGCAGCAGGAGGGACAAACCAACTATTTTAAAGGGTTGGCCGCGTCTCGTGAGGAAGCAGTAGAGATTGCCTCCAAAGAGGCGGAACGCCTATCTTCATTGTTGTCTCAGGCCCACCAGCGGACCGCTGTTATCACATATAAAGCTCGATGTCAGTTGGATGAGGAGACCAACAAAGTCCTAGACAAGATTGAACTTGATCTTAAACCGAACATGGTCTTGTCAAGAATTATCCGCGTCGTCCCCCACCCACGCCCTTGCCTGGTTCTTCTGGGCCTTCTTCAGGTGGTAGCGTACCTTCATCTCGCGAAGACAACCCTGCTGATGAAGCTGTATCGTCCAAGTAGATTTATTTTATTAATCATAGAAAGTTGATCCTCATTGATTATATAGTTTCAGATCATTTTTTGATGTGTTTCTTGCTCTATCTTATTTGCTGAACTTGTAATCAACTCTTTATGGAATGGATCATCCTTTTGGCGTACCTGCGTTATCAATTTATTTTTATTTTAAGTATTGTGAGGCGTTAAATTAGAAATAACTTGCTTTGTAAAAAGTTCGAGTGTTTGGGTGCGACACCGAAGGTAGGTACCTTCGTGATCGTCTTGAGACCTGTCACCCCGCTGGCGAATCCTGGGCCAGAGGATTCCCAAATGGTGGGGGTCGAGGCAGCGTTCTAGGATATGGGATGCTTATTTGAAATATTTACATGCAACCATTCCGTCGACCCGCTGCCTTAAAATTGGTTGGGTATCTCTTTCTGCTGGGTGCCTTCCCCATGATCTTACACTCATAGACACTGATAGGGGAGCCCTGAGATATTGTAGATTAACTACTTTCCCCAATATTGTTAATTTATTATGTAATGTACATGCGTTCACCCCGCGGGCCCTTTGACCATTTTGTTTGCTCGAAGATTTTCAAAAAGTTTGTTTGATTGATAGGTTGGGGCCTTCTACTCCTCGTCCAGAGATAGAAACATATAGAGCGGTTACGCTGCCTTCTTCTTCTGGTATTCTTCACGCAGATGCAAATCTGCGTTGCTCCTATGGGTAGTATGGTTTGAGCCATTTAGCATTCCAAGGGTGTCAGAGAACCTCGCCTTTCAGATTGCGAAGATAGTAGGAACCGTTTCCCGCAATGTCGTGTATTATAAAAGGTCCTCCCCATGTAGGTGCTAACTTGCCCCATTTCTTCTCTCGTTGATACTGCGGGATTGTTCTTAGCACATACTGCCCTTCTACAAAATTTCGAATCTTAACCTTTTTGTTGTATTCTCTCGCTAATCTTCGTTGATAATTTTCCATCTTTTGCAATGCTGCTTCCCTCCTTTTTTCCAGGTCGTCCAGTCTCTCTAACATCATGTCCGTTGTGAGATTTTTCTCCCATGCTTCGGTGTTTGTGGTTGGCATGAGGATCTCTGTTGGGATGACTGCTTCAGCTCCATAAGTGAGGAGAAATGGGGATTCCCCGGTGGCAGATCTTCGTGTTGTCCTGTACGCCCATAATACATTGTGTAGATGCTCACACCACCACCCCTTATGTTCGTCTAATTGCTTTTTAAGGATAATGGCGAGGGTCTTATTAGTAGCTTCCGCTTGTCCGTTGCTCTGAGGGTATATGGGTGTGGATTTGTTCTTCCTTATTTTGAAAGTGTCGAAGAGCATGTCTATATTTTTCCCTTGTAATTTCATACCATTATCAGACACGATTTCCGCTGGTATGCCGAACCTGCAAATGATGTTTTGGAATATGAAAGTAAACACATCCACGTCTCTGATCCTGGCTAAGGATTTAGCTTCCACCCATTTACTGAAGTAGTCCGTGGCTACTATCAAAAATATTTTTTTCCCTGACCCTTCGATGAAAGGCCCAACGATATCTATGCCGCGTTTTGCAAATGGCCATGGACTATCCACAAAATTTAGCGTTGTTTCTGGCGCGTGTATCTTTTTGGCGAAATGCTGACATTCTTCACATCGTCGGGACATTCTTGCGGCATCTTGTATCATTGTGGTCCAGTAATATCCTTGCATTTTTGCTTTGTCGGCTAGTGATCTCATGCCACTATGATTCCCTGCGTCACCGTAATGAATGTCGTTTAGAATTTGATGCCCCTCTTTCCTGGATAAGCAACGTAGTAACGGTCCGAGGAAAGATTTCTTGTACAGGACCCCATCCCGAAGATCATATCTTCCTACTTTGGAGAGTATTTTCCTGGCTTGTTTATGATCCGCGGGTAAGGTCCCATCCTTGAGAAACGCATGAATCACCATTCTCCAATCATCTTCGTTGCTGAAATCTTCGTCTTGATTTGATCTCGACAGGGTTTCTTCTTCGTCGAAATCGTTATGGATGTCTTCTCCCACCTGATATTCGATATTTTCTTCCATTGTATCTTGACTGGTAGCAAAGGAAACTTGTGATGCAATTGAAGGCTCGTACACTCTTGTTATTTTGATAGATTCGATATTCTTGTCCTTCAGCATGGATGATATATATGCCAGGGCATCCGCGTGCCTGAGATCTCTCCTGCATAAGTGCCTGAACTTGATGTTCGGTATTTGCGATGCCAACGTTTGGACCAAAGCCATGTAAGATGAGAGGGTATCGTCGTATACATTGTATTCGAACCCTATCTGTCGTATGACAAGCTGCGAGTCACTTGTCAATCTTACATCAGTTACTCCCATCTCTATCATCAAGCGGAGGGCATGTATGACTGCCTCGTATTCGACGATGTTGTTAGTATGCTCTTTGAATTCCAATCTGAGTGCATGTACAATCCTTTCTCCAGTTGGGGTGGTGATGACAATGCCTATTACCGCATCTTCCTTATTTTTGGAACCATCGACGAAGACTTCCCAACGTCTTTGGATCGCGGGTTCGAGGACGGTAACCGGGTCCTTATTTTCCTCGTCAGCTTCTGGTATGCCCCTAATATCCTCATCGTTGTCCAGGGGGGAGGTCTGTTAAGAAATCCGCCAATACTTGGGATTTTTGGGAGTGTTGAATTTCATGGATGATGTTGAATTGGTCCAGGTGGGTGTTCCACTCGGCTATTCTTCCTACTTTCCCCGCGCTTTTGAGGACTGCTTCAAATGGTGCTTTGCATGGGACGCGGATGAAATGAGTTAGGAAATAGGTTCTCAGCTTTTGAGTAGCCCGTAATAGTGCCAGAATGAGTTGTTCGATCTTCGTGTAATTCCTTTTCGCAGAATTGAGGGTCTTGCTGACATAATAGATAGGTTGTTCTATCTTCGTATTGGTTTTGACCAATACTGCGCTAACTGCGTCTTCTGTCGCTGCTATGTACGACGCCAACACCTCATTGGGATCAGGTTTTTGTAGGATCGGAATTGAAGCCAGGTATTCCTTGATTTTTTGGAAGGCTTCTTCACACTCTGTGGTCCATTCAAACTTACTCCCTTTTTTGAGAATATTGAAGAAATGTTTGCATTTATCCGAGGATCGGGCAATAAATCTTCCCAAGGCTGCTAAGATCCATTGAGCTTTTGCACTTCTTTCAAATTCTTCGGAGATGGCATTTCCACTATGGCCTGAATCTTTGCGGGGTATACCTCAATGCCACTTTTTGTTACCAGGTATCCGAGAAATTTACCTGAGGTGATACCGAAGGTGCACTTTTATGGATTTACTTTCATGTGATGTTTTCTCATTTCTTCAAAAATATCTCTCAGATCTTGGTGGTGATCTTTGCGCATCCTGCTTTTGACGAGCATGTTGTCAACGTAGACTTCCAGGGTACCACCAATCCATGGCTTGAAGATAGCATCGACCATTCTTTGGTAAGTTGCCCCTGCGTTTCGAAGTCCGAAGGGCATTCTTGTGTAGCAATAAAGGCCGTGCGGGGTGTAGAATGCTGTGTGTTGTTGATATTCTTCTGCCAGGGCTACTTGGTTGTAACCAGAATATCCATCCATGAATGATATCTCTTCGTACCCTTCCACTGCTTCAACCAGTTGATCTATGCTCGGTAGTGGATAGCTGTCTTTGGGGAATGCTTTGTTGAGGTTAGTAAAGTCGATGCATATTCTAACCCCTCCGTTCCTTTTGGGAACGATGACCATGTTCGAGATCCATGTTGGGTACTTGACTTCCTTGATGAAGCCTGCTTCTAGCAGTTTTCGGAGCTCTTTCTCTACTGCCTTGTGATACTCCGGTGCAACTTTTCTTATTTTCTGCCTGAAAGGTGGCGTGCCCGGTTTGATGCGTAGATCGTGTTGGATTATCTTTGGATCAATCCCCGGCATGTCTCCTAACTTTCAGTCGAATACATCCGCGTATTCCTTAAGTATCTTGGTCAAGGAAGATTCTCTTTCTTCATTCATTATGGTCCCTATTTTGATCATCTTCGGATTTTCTTCCGTTCCTATGTTGATTACTTTTACGGGCTCCACTGGTGTGAACATCGGCTTTGGGTCCCCAAGGATAGGGACATTCTTTAATTGCTATTTGGTAGGTTCTTGTTCTTCACTGGCTGCTGAAGTACTTACCTTTGTGTTAAGAATATCATCATTCTTTGTCAAGCTCTTCCCCTCGGTTTACTTGAGGAACAAGTCTATGGCCTTTTCTTTCGCAGCTTCTTTGTTTTTGGCCCTTCAGGTTTTTCGCTGCTTTTCCTGTTCGTTGTTGATACGATCTTGAGTGGCCAGGCACTCGTTTGCAGAGACTCGATCTCCCTTGATTTCCATTACTCCATTGGGCGTAGGGAATCTGAGATATTGGTAGTAAGTTGTTGCCATTCCCTTGAGTTTGTGTACCCATTTTCGGCCAATAATGGCGTTATAGGGGGATGGGGCGTCTACCATGCTGAACCGTGTTTCTACCTTCATGGGACCAGTGTCCACTTGTAACACGATGTCTCCCAGTGGCTTTGTGCGTGCTCCGTTGAACCCGTAGATGGTGTAATAGGATGGCATCAACTACTCATCATTGAGCTTCATCCGTTTGAAGGTGTCGTAGAATAGAACGTTAACTGAGCTTCCCCCGTCGATGAGGATCTTTTTCAGGTTACATCCGGCCACCGGTAGTGTGAGGACCAAAGGGTCGTTATGTTCTTCCATATCTTCTTCGATATCTTCGATATCGAAGGTGATAGGTGCGTCCATCCACTCTTCGTGCTCGTCCACCTCTACGCCATCAATCTTATATAACTCGCAGTAATCTTCGAATTGCTTTCTTAACCTCTTTCCTATCTGCGTTGTAAGTGAGGGTCATACGGCTTCGCAACATGAAATGGTGTTGATTGTGCGGTTTCCCTCTGGAAGTTGGACTTGCTTGCTTCGTTTGGATCTATCCTCGGTGACTTCTTTTTGTATGTATTGTTTGAGTTCGCCAGCATCAATCAATTTTTGGATCATTATTTTGAGGTTTTTGCACTTCTCGGTCTGGTGACCATTGAAGCAATGATACTCACAGTAATCTTTTGACTTCTCGGTCCTTGGGGGTTGTTTTCCCTTAGACCATGGACACTCCAAATTTTCCCGTCCCTTGATCTCTCGCAAGATCCGAGCGTATCTAGCATTGAGTTTTGTATAAACTTGATCTTCGAATTTTCGATCGCCTTTTTGTCGATAATCTCTTCGTTCCTTCCTATCTTCGTGCGGTCGTTCCACTGAGCTATTCCTTTTGGCCCCGCAGGTTTGTTCTGCGAAATTGGTACGGTGAGACCTTTGTGTTTGTGCCCTCGGTTTCTCACGCTGGATTTCTTCAAGACGAGCATGCTTCTCAATAATTATTCGAAGATCTCCTTCTATCTTAGGTACGCTTCCGTGGATCTCAACAAACAGTGGACTCATACGGTCTAATCCCCATTTGTAGCAGTTGATGCTCACTACGGGATCTACACTCCCTATAGCTTGGCAGATCTTGTGTCATCTGTTGGTGTAGTCCCTTGTATTATCCTTGTAACTGATTGCCAGCGAAAAGAGTTTATCCATTCCGGTGTTGACAGCTTTGTTGTACATGTAGGTTCTCAAGAATTTCTCTGCGAGTTGATCGTAGGAATTGATGGAGTCAGGTGGCAAGTTGTCAAACCAAGACAAAGCCTACCCCTTCAGACTTGATGGGAAACACCTACAGAGGACAGCGTCGTTTTGACTCCATCGGGCTAAGATACGATTATAATACAGTATATGTGCCGCGGGATCACTGGACCCGTCATAGCATTCGAAAGTTGGGACAGGGCACTTCAGCGGAATGGGGGTGTTTGTCAGGCGATGAGTTAGGGGCGTGGAGTTAGCCTCTTTCATCACCTCTTCTAGCCTTCCTCCGCCTTGTCTGGCTTTTAGCTGCCTGATCTCATCCATCATCTCATCACGCAGCTCTTCCATCGCGCGATGATGTCCCACGTTCTCATACTCAGTTGATCGTTTTCTTCTTCGATCCTCACTGTCGTAATAATCTGAGTCTTCGGCGGCATAATCCGGATCAAAGGCACTGGTTCCCCTAGCGGCGTTTGCTAGGATGATTCTTCGGTCTCGATTAGGTTCTGGTGCCTTAGAATTTGCTTCGTCAAGTTGTCGGCTAGTCTTCGTGCTTTGGGAAATCCGATCTTTTAAGTCTTGATTTTCTCTGGCCAGCAGAGCTACGGCATCTGCGTAGACTTGCTGGCTCTTCTTCAATTCTTCGAGCTCTGCCATCAGTCGATGGGACTGGTTAGACCCCTGATTGGGAGTTACTGCTTGTACCCCTACGGCCATGGTGCCCCCTTCATCTATTGTATCTATTAAGGGTGGTAGAGGATCAACTTTGATTGTTGGTGTCTCCAAGTTGGGTCCCCTCAGTTGAGTTTCCACCCGCGGTGCTAGAACCACTGGTATAGTTTGATTCTGACCGTTCGTTGACGACATTCCGAAGGCTGGCGGGTGTGCGGGCTGATGTGTCATAGATTCTGCCACCCCTTCTCTTTGTTGATGGACTTGGTTTGTAGCCAAAGTTTTGTTAGCTTTTGTATCATGGAGGGCCGCAGCAGTCGCACTGCTCTTCGCCGCTGCTGCTTTGAGAGTCGCGGCTACAATGGAGTTAGTGTTCATAGGTGAGGTGATTTCCGTAGCATCCTGCCTCTGATTAGTTGTCTTAACTTTGTCTCCTTTCTGCTTACTTCGGGTCATGACCGGGGTAGTCCTCGGTGTTTCCTTTGATGAGGCTTTGGTTTTTCCTGCCTCTAGTGTCTTTTCCATCTTGGGTCCTTTCTGCATAGGGGAATTTCAAATAAAGAGAACCATAGATATCCGCGTGGATCGGGTTAGTGCTATTCGTGCTCGTAAAATGCATGGAATAAAAAATGTTTACCTTAAGAAAGAAGAGAGTTGCCCGAGGGCCTTAATAAGAGAAACAAAACATAAAGAATTCAACGGTCTTTTTTTCGTAGTACAAAACCTCTAACAAACGATCATGGATCTATATTCGTAGTGAAGATAAAAATAGAAAATATTTTGAAAAGGCAGATCCGTAGCGAATACCCGTGAATCTGACCATTAAGTATTTTAATCAGTTTAAAATATGCCGAACGTGCAGATCTGTGATAGATAGCCGTCGATTTGTCTGTTTTGAAATGGTGTCCCTGAAGATAAAGACAGTAAACCCAGAATAAAAAAGGTTTTGAAATTACGCTGAAGCCTTAGTATTAATTGGCCAATAAACAGATAAGTGCTGCTAAAAATAATAAAGCAAAGCCATAGTGCGCGTTTAAGGAGAAATCACAGGAAAAGATAAATCTATTACCGGGACAAAGTCCCTGTTTCTAGCGCCAGATTGTGAACACACAAATCACGAGGGAGTCCACGTGTTCACAAACAAAGTTCGCCCATACAAAAGACTCTTGAATTAAATATGATAGATGCGTAAAGGGATGATACTATCGATTCATTGACTCAAAGCCTTCGGGCTCATCATTGCCTAGTCGAGTAATATCAGGAGTTGATCATATAATGAGTAAGAAAACGAACACGAACATGAATACGAAACATAAAAGATATACGATGAATATAAAAGTGCTGAAATATAAATAAGATGGAGATTTACGTGGTTCGGCACTAAGGCCTACATCCACGGGGGTTGGTGTTTCACTATGTATTGAACGGTTACATAGATAGTCGAATGACTTTTGATTGTACATAGGTCTGCGGAGATAAGGGATATACTTACTCTTCCTATTTCTCTCTCTCCTATCTTCTCCTCTAATTACTCTAACTTGGTCGACCCCCTTCTCTCTTGGTGGAGAGGAGTATTTATAGGGTTGGACCGTGGGTCCTACTTCTGGGAGCCGTTGCAACCTTATCTTCTTGTGCTTTGTGTCCATCACGCAGAGGTCTTCTTCCTTTACAATGCCCCCTGCGTTCCATGCTTGATCACGAAGGGTTTTCCTCGTTTGTTCCATGGGTTGATTGACACGTACACTGCTCAGAGTGTTTAATGCGGGTAGTTGAGAGTATACTCGTGTCAGACAAGTGTCTTCTGCCCCTGTCACATCCGTGTCAGTCAGATCTCTCCTCGCCGTTGATCTTGGCTCTTTCTGGGGATAAGAGAAAGTAGATCTTTGGGAGCTATTTGGTGCTCCGCAGTAACATCATACTTCGGTACACTTTAATTTTCTACCATCGGATTATTTGGACGAATATCTGATGTCGATGGGATATGCTTCTCGGTTGTAAGCGTGTCTCATCATGTTTTGATGGCTTGATTCGCATGTCTTCCACGTGTTTCTTCATAAACACGTGACTGATGGTGAAATATGTACACACAATGGGAAAACAACTAAACGATAGCGATAGAGTCTCTATCGAACGTTATTAACTATAGCGCGAACGATACTATGAACGTCGCTAGCGGTTTAGTCTCCATCGCTTGATGGTTAATATAACGCTCGATGGACATTATATCGTTCAACGGCTACTTTGTAACGACTATTTCCTCCTTCTTTAGTTCCTATATATATTCCCCTGTACTTCTTCAAATTACTTAAACCTAATTCTACATTTATCTTACCAATTTGTGTATCTGTATTCACAATTTTAAATTTCATAATCACCAATCGCGAGATACATTGAAGAGAGGAATACAATTATGAACTGGTTTAGGTTATAGCAAGAAATGCATCAACGGAAGTTGCAACAACTTGATGATGAGGAAGTTGAAGATAAAGAACTAATCGACACTCTGATGCTCGTACATTCGGGCCAAATACCTAGAGTTTCAGAGCTAAAAGAAGTATTCTCAAGAAGATATACATATCGAGGGAGGGAATTTTACCATTAGAAGCTGATGCACGATTATTTTCTTCCCAATTGTGTGTATTCTGATCAAGGTTTTCAACGTCGATTCTGCATGCCTCAGCCCCTGTGAAAAAGATTGTTAGATCACTGCTCGGTCGAACTCACATGCGTTGCTATCTCAAGCATGTTTTTCAATGTTAGTGATCAAAACTATAAGTCTTGATTTCTAGCCTATTTATAGATGTCTTGGACTAGGACATAGTTTGTGTAGTTGAGCTTAGACTTCACGGCGTTTATCACTTGAAGACGAAGAACTACTAAGGAGAGCTTGTGGAACTTCATCGACAAAATGTATGTGGAGACTTAAACTCATCTTTCACTTGGAAAGTCTATTTCTACTCTATCTCCCATATTGAGACATAAGTCGTATTACGATATAGTTTTCTATATACACATTTGAGATTTAGAGCTCAGTATATCCCGCTTAAATATTTCTCGAAATATGTGTTGGTAAGCTTTCGCTTCGACCAAGTTCATCTTATATCATGAGAAAATTGCCGAGTAACATCTTACATGGTTTGTGTGATACAATCATTTGGTGTAGGACTTGGAATATTTCGATAATGATTATTTCAATATCTTGAAAATTGCGCTGATGTTAATAGTGTGTGAAAACGGTTATTGTCATTATAGAAGAATGTTTCAATGATTGAGAATCGTGTAAACTTCTTTGGATATAATCATAGAGTGTATTCACACATTTGTGTGTAAGTCCAAAACCGGGAACCTAAAGTATGCATACTTGTGTGTATATAAAATGGTTGAAGGAGACTGGATAAGTATGTGTACCCGTACGCATACTGGGGAAGTTCACGTCCGTGAATTTCTGCTGATGTTGGAATTTCAAAACCAACTCATTCAGTTACCTAAGTACGCGTACATGTACGCGTACTGGCGGAAATTTCACGTCCATGAATTTATGTTGAGTTTGAAAACCAAACCAAACTCATATCTGGTTACTTAAGTACGCGTACTTAAGTGATTACCTTCTAAAATCGGTAGTGTACATGAATTTAAATTTATTAATAAGGAATGCAATCTTTACAAACCGTGGCTATAATGTTCATGTATTGATTCGAGTGAATCAAACCGATTTTTCTTCAATTGTGTTCTTGTATAAATCCATGAGAATATAGCAATTGAATTAACTAGTTTCATGTGAGTCATTTGAACTAGTTATGGTTAAGATGAATAAGGTTGATATGAGAGTAATCATATGGCTAACCCCGATTAACTATTTGTGAACCAACATGGTGTACACGTTTGGGTACGGTTACATAAACCTAAATAAGGGTACATTTCATTTGTGTGTAACAAACTAAGTTCGAGCTAACGGTTGAAAGATATTAGCATGGTTGAATCAGGTTTTTCATCTAATGGTGAATATTGAATGCTTTGTTACCAAGGTAACTTGGACTGCAAACCCTGATTTGAAAACTATATAAAGGAGAACTCTAGCAACTTGGAAACCTAATCCCCAAACCTCCTGTGTGTTACTAGTTTCATAACTAGAGTCGATTCTCCTTTAACCTTAGGTTTCTTCTCGAGACCCTGTAGGTTAACGACTTGAAGACTTCATTGGGATTGTGAAGCCAGACCCAACTATTCTCTTTGTAGTTGTGTGATATGATCTTGTTGTTTCTATCGTGACTGAGTGCAATTGTAAAATTGGCTTGAGATTTATATCTCCGATAGGTAAGATAGAAAAGTAGTCACAAACACCTTCGTCTCATCGTTTGTGATTCCACAATATCTTGTTTCGCTAGTCGATTAAGATTATTGTGAGGTGATCGATAATTCTAGGTTGTTCTTTGGGAATATAAGTCTGGGTTATCGATTGGTTCCTGTTCACCTTGATTTATCAAAAGACGGAACAAAAACTCTTGGGTATTTCTGTGGGAGACAGATTTATCTATTATCGTAGACTTTTCTGTGTGATATCGATTTGTTTATCAAGTCTTCGACTTTGGGCCGTAGCAACTCTTAGTTGTGGGTGAGATCAGCTAAGGGAATCAAGTGCCTACTATCCTGCTGAGATCAGATACGTAAGGAGCGCAACTGTACCTTGAATCAGTGTGAGATTGATTAGGGTTCAACTACAGTCCAGTACGAAGTGAATTGGAAGTAGGCTAGTGTCTGTAGCGGCTTAATACAGTGTGGTGTTCAAACTGGACTAGGTCCCGGGGTTTTTCTGCATTTACGGTTTCCTCGTTAACAAAATTCTGGTGTCTTTGTTATTTCTTTTCCGCATTATATTTTTTATATAATTGAAATATCACAGGTTGTGCGTTAAGATCAATCAATTAGAATATCCAATCTTTGGTTGTTGATTTTCATTGATTACCACTTGAACAGGTCTTTGAAACCGTTCAAGTAATTCCTCTTATGTTCAATCGGGCTCGCAGATTTCTATTTGCTGATTGCATATTGAATTAAGAGTTAGAGATATTAAACTCTTTGATATACTTTATTCTAGATTGAGTCTGACTGTCTAGTTGATTCTCTAGAAAGTGTATTGGAGTAAGTCCTCTCGGATTGCCAAACGAATTGTTGGGTGTGGTTGTTAGACCCCCGCATTTTCAAAATTATTGATGAGCTTTGTCGAGTAGAACCTCAATTTAATTATCAGTTTGATGCACTAATTATTAGAGGTCATAGTCCTGAACAAAAATTTACTTCGGCTCTAAGGATTCTAGATTATGGCAACTAGCGAATGCGAACAATGAGTACCTTCGTATGGGAAAACAACTTCATTCACTTTTGTTTTATTTTTTGTGAAGTAATAATTAATCATTTTAGTCCAACGTGTTTACGAAAACCAACCGAGGAAGTTGTTAGACAAATATTAAGGGAGAACGGGGATAGGAAAATCCCGGGAATGCTAGGTAGTCTTGATTGTATGCATTGGGTATAGTAGGTATGCCCTGTTTATTGGGCCGGTAAATATAAGAGTTATGAATTGAAACCAACCGTTATCCTTTTTTTGGTCTTTCGGGTCCACAAAATGATATTAATGTTTTGCGCAATTCTCCTCTGTTTGAAGATCTAAAGTATGGAATTTTTCCCTAAGTCCATTTCACAATTAATCTACGGCCATTAGTACACTCATGGGTATTATCTTTCGAATGGTATCTATCCAAAATGGTCAACCTTGGTTTAATGTTACCGTCAACCCCCTGTCGGCACATTAAGTCATTCATAACGGCATTTTAACGAATGCCAAATGGCTTTGAGAAAAGATGTGGAACGGGCTTTAGGAATTTTGAAGAGGAAATTCGCTATCATATGTGGGTTATATCGTGGTTTAAGTCCTCGTGAAATGTTCAAGACTATGTTTACTTGCATAATTCTACATAACATGGCAACTCATGAAACCCGTCGTGATAAGGAGTTGAGGAGTTAACTAACTATGAAGATGGAGATTTGAGGTTTGAAATTCAACCACAAAGAAGCGTACCTGCAAGAAACTATGGTAAATGATTAGTTACATTTTGCAAACGCATGGGATACCAAATACACTCAAATTTTTCATTCGGAAATATGTATAGACAAAATTTAACACAATTGCAAGTAGACCAACTTAATGATCCTTGACAATATGTATATAAACTTAATATCTCAATATCTACTCAATCAGTATGTATATAGGCACAACGTCCGTAAACCTGATTGTTAAGCAGAGTACTTGGACGATCTCAAAAATCAATATCCAAGATCAATCTAATCGTATCCTATCTTTCAAGAAACGAATTCTACAGGAAACTAGTCTCGTAATCGATTAGAATTACAAACATGTGTAAACCCAATTATAAAGATAAACAATATAATGCGAAAAAGTAAAAGCACAAAACACCAGAAATTTTGTTAACGAGGAAAACACATTAGCAAAAAAAACTCAGGACCTTGTCCAGATTGAACATCACATTGTATTAAGCCGCTACAGACACTAGTCTACTATCAGACTTCAGACTTAAATGTATTTTAGACCGAATCCACCCTCCAAGCTATTCAGTTACAGTTGCGTTCCTTACGTCTCATGAACCTCGCAAGGTTCTACGCACTTGGTTCCCTTAGATGATATCCTAAGAGTTGCTTCAGTCGAAGTGAATACTTTTGATACCAAACTGCCTCTAACAGATAATCCCATTTGATTTCCGTTTAGATCAAAGATAAAGTTACAAAAATCTATTTGCAATAGACAAGCTAACAAACCTCACAAATCCGGAACTTAAGAATCCCGAAGAGCAACCTAGATTCTTAACCACCTCTTAAGAACAAACGTCTAAAGATCAACTAAGATTAGTCTTTAGATATCTATCTTGAGGAGTCACAAAGTCTGAGACGAATAGCGAAGTTTTTTTAGTCGTAGACCTAAAAGGTCAATAGAGGCGATTCTAGAATCAAATATGACACAAATTCTCAGGGATTGATTTTCCCAGTTGACAGAGATGCTCTATTTATAGTTTTCAAAGACCAGGGTTAGCTTAGAATTCAAGCTAAGATAACATGAGAATCAAGTATACACAATAGGTCTTTAAACTATAATAAAATACTATACACACATCCTGTATTTATTTATCTCATCTCTCTATGGTTTTCAAACTGAGTTCGCCAACCTACCCTGAGTAGAAATTCCAGTAAGTTCATATTTCTCTCTTATGATGTTTGAAACATTCCCAAATGATATAATCATTTGCATAGGCAATTTTCAATTGATCCACAAATTAATTCATAAAACTAATATTGTTAAGGACCTTTGAACATCTAACCGCTAAATCGTATTCCGAGATTTTTCACAAGACAAGCTTGACTCAAAACATATGCTTTGTGAATCTACTATCAGTCGTCATACGACATAGTCTCAATAGATAGAATGATGGTATAATGAGTGAAATGGAATGGTTCAGTCTTCACATACCTGATACATAAGTTCTCCAAATGTCTTCGTCGATCTTCAATCTTCAAGGGTGATCTCTGATACTCAACTACAATTCTAACCTATCTGAAACTTGACGTAGTAAACTAGAAATCAAGATACAGTTTCGATCACCTAACATTGACAACAATCTTGAGATAGCAAAACTTGTGGGGTTCAAGCGAGCAATGCCCTAACACATTTAGAACCAGAATCTGTATGACAGTTTAAGAGAAGATCTAAGAGTGAATCATTAGGCAAGAGACAGTGAGCGTAATTATTAAGTTTTATTTTATGTATCAGTTTAAACTAGGGATGTCAATGGGTACCCATTACCCAGAACTGGAACAGGACCATTTGGATCCGATTTGGGTCCTAAAGTTGGACCCATTAACAACGTAGGACACGGCGGGCAATTACCCGATTGAATCCGAATCTAAACGGGTCCAAACGGGTAATACCCTGGGTACCCGGTTATTCACTCTTTTATTCATGTTTTTAGCAAAATTACAAGTTTTTTTTTTGGTTTTGTCTTTGATTTTTTTTTTCCACTTTTCATTTTTTCTTACATTTAATCTTTATTTATGGTGGGTTTGTTTGCAGAATTCAGCATTCCAGGAATTTATAATCCCATGGGATTATAAATTCTGGGAGTCATGTAAGTCCCTTGTGTGTTTGGTAACTAAGTTAAAATTCTTTGGGTTCATAGAATTCTCTTGTTTTAAAGTTTATGTATTGTTTGGCATTACCTTCAAATTTTAAAATTGCATATATATGGGATTTAGAGTTAAAAACATGTGGGTCCACAGATCCCTTAATTAGTTTCCCAGCAAATCTTAGAGGGAAGGGTCAGACTCCATATGGAGGATTTGCTGGAAAAATGATTCCCGTAGGAAATGTGATTCAAGGGATTTGGGTAACCAAACTACTGAGAGAAACGTAATTCTACCAAATCCCCTGGACCCATAAATTCTACCTTTAAAATTCTACATCCAAACCCACCATTAGTACATTAATAAAGAAATAATAATAGATTTTCAAAATGATAATATAGATCCAAGTCAAAAAGAAAAAGATATTAAGTTATTGGAGTGTTTTTTTACAGTTTTCTTAATACCCAATGGGTACCCAGAACCAACGGGTACCCGAGATTTTAAACGGGTCGGGTTCTGGGTCTACAGATTTAGGAACCGAACCCAGACCATTAGGAACCAGACATACCTTTATAAATAGGGTCCGAGTATGGGCCTAGTGATAACCGGGAGGACCCGGACCCATTGAAAGCCCTAATTTAAACATTTAATTGTTAATTTGTTTGTAGTTTGTTTATTCAATATTAAATTAATGAGTTAAACTTATTAAGTTGAATGCAACAATGTTTCAAATTAAGTAAATTTTCGTTTCAAGTTAATATTAATATTAAGTAGAATTGATAAGTGCTTAATTTACATGTTTAAAATGTCAATTCCACACTTGTTTTAGCTATAATTCTTGCATATTACTTGTTATTATGATTGTTTTCTAGTTTATGTGTCATATCAGGTGAATCATCCCAAGAAGAGTGAAAAGAGCTATAAAGTGGAATTCTCAAAGATCCAAGTGTTTAAAGACGAAATAAGTGGAAGAAGTGCGACGAAAAGGAGCAAAGAAGGTCGAAAACATAAGAAGGATTAGAAGACCAAGTTCAACTCATTCAAATTCAGGATTTCTTATCACAATCTTGAAGAGAATTCAATTACGAAGTAAACGGCGAAATAATGAGGTTATTCCGAGTTCGAACGAATAAGTTACGGCCAAACCAGTCGAGACGAAAAATGACGATCTACAACACAACTTTCGGCATTGCTAAAGCAATATCGAAAGTGACCATATTTCAACAGAGAAGGTATATTTTAGACCCCAACTCTCGACATTTCTTTGGGGTATTCGACAATGCCGACTGAGACAAACCTATTGGGTCCCTTTTGACGTATTTTGACTTCCAAATCAAGGAAACTTGGTCCCGAATGGATTCTAGTACCTAGATCTCATGAAAACTATATAAGAGGACTTCCACAACAATTAAAAAATATCTCATATCATATATCTCTACCTTTCATATCACATCTTCTACATCAAAACCTAGGGTTAACCCCTTTAGGGGGAACCCATTCTTCTTGCAATTACGTGTAACTAAACCTTTCTTGATTGAGGATGAATTCAATGTTCTAAGCGTGAAGATTTATTAATTATATAAATTTGTTCGGAGTTTTAATCACATCATCGTTTGTTTGAACTATTTTTAGAGCTTATGATTGATTAATTAGATTGTTTGGAGTGCACGCTAGATTAATCTTTTGATCAGTCTATTGTTAGTATTGAGTTAGGAGATAAGTAATCGTCGAATAATTCATACACAAGTAGAAATCGCGAGACCTTGCAGAGGGATTATGTGGAGCAATTGCGAGTGAAGATAACACCAGCAAGTGGACCTTGATCTAAGAGTCTAACTACTGGGATCAACCTAATTCACAAAGCCTAAAGCGTTCGATTGGATTACGCCTTAAGTGAGCTACTACTTAGTGGTTCGGTTGGAAAGAATCTGATACTGGAGAGCTTCTGTATCCGTGGTATAAGGACTTTTGGGGATAACACTGAGCTAGATGTTATTCTACGGTTGGTGATGAATGGTTCTAACAAAGATAGATAAGTGTACTAATCCGGTATCGCTTGGTAACATCGAAGGATTCCTTGATCATCTCTTTATTCTATTTGTTATTTGCTTCATTAATTTAATTCAACAATCTCCCTTTGTCTTTTATTATTTTGCCGAACTAAATAACCTATCAATGACACGGCTCTCTGTGAGAACGATCCTTACTATCGTTATGTTACCAATTAATTAGTGGGAAATATCTTAATTAATTTGTTGCACTTACGACACGCATCAAGAATGCAACAACATTTCAAATTAAAACTAAAATTAATACATCAATTATCTAGAGGTACTCCTACGTAGAACTCATCATCATCACCAGCTTGGTTGTTATCAAATCCATCTTGTTGTTCAATTTTTGTTTGAAGCCTGTCAAATTCGATTTGCCACACATGTTTTTGCCGGGGGTTCATAATTGAAGTGCCAGCTTGAAGAATATTATGCTTGTCATAGTCATTCACAAAATTTCTTGAGAAAGGAGACTTTAACTCCAAATGGATATAAACCTCGGTAAAGGATTTTGGAAGGGCATCAAAATGAAAAATAGTTAGCTGACAGGACTACAAAGATAAAGGTTTCTAATGGTCAATCTATCGAATTCTGGCATGATATATGGTTGTCAGACACACACTCTTATCACTCTCTCACAAGAGAATATTCAAACTTGCAACTGACAGGAATGCTAAAGTGGCTGAGTTGATAGAATTGTTGGAAAACGATTAATAAAATATGATTTTTAAAGTTTTAATAAAAATTATAATTTATTGTTTTCTTTTGTGAATGAAAAAATTATTAGTCCCACACCGTGGAGGTTCCACTTTTTAGTTGTTTTAAGACACTATATAAGATTTTTAGTCCCACATCGGGGAGTTCCTCCTCTTAAGTTGTATTTGTCAATTATATAAACAAATTCACTACTTTTGTAAAAATCAATGGGAAAGGGATTTCTCTATATTTTAGAGTGACCCCCAAGGGAAAATATTGTATATTATTTTATGTAGCGTTCGCGATTTTCCTTAAGGGTTTTTTCGGATTTCCCAAGCTCAAGTTGAGCATCAACTACATATGCTAGTAGCAGGTGTAGTAGGGTGTTTTATCCTGGAGATATCCGTCATGTGAGGGCTATATCATCACTTTTTTGTGTAGCCGGGCACTAATGTCTTAAGGACAGCGTGTCGAACACGTGACTCACTCTGTTTTTCAAAGTTGTACCATGTTACTGTTGCGGAGATCTTGGGGCTCGCTCGTTTCGTTAAATCCATCGCTTCCATAACAAAGGATCTAAGTATCAATAACTTTTATTTATTTTACTTTTCATTGTTTTTTGATTATTGCACCCAACAATCTTAAGACATTATAATTTGTAATAATCATGGATGTTAATTGTAAAGTGAAAAACAAAAATCGAATTTTTGGTCAGCTGTAGAGTTTCAAATTTATCTCTTAACATGGAAAGAATTTCTATGAATCCTTTTGACCTAATGTATTAGACATCCTGATAGTTACCCACACAAAATTTCAGAATTTTTGGAGTTGTAAAAGTATTTTTTTGATATTTTACAAAACAGAGAAATGTTCCTGAAAAATTCTGACGAGCAAAAATTTGTTGTTGACTACATTAGTTTTTATAGGGTAACCATGAGTTTTTTGAAATGGTGATTCAAACGAAGTTTGTGTATATAGATGTTATCTTCAAAACTCATATTTTATTTTCCGATTCAGAACTAAGGTTTCTGAGATATGGTGGATTAGGTGATTGGGAAATTACCGTGTCCGTGGTCAGAGTATATATAAACGAAGATTATGACATGAAATTGAAAAGTGACATGGCTAATAGGCGCATGTGTATGAACAAAATTCTTCCAAAGATTGCAAAGGCAAGAACATCAAACACAACTCTAAGCGTAGTCTTCATAAGAAAGGTATGTTTCATAAAACTGAATCCGACATTACTTTAATTAAGGGTGATTGTTATTGTAGACAACGTAAAAACCTTAATAAGTAGAAAGTTAATGCTAATTTAGTTGAAATAAACTAGAACGAGTTCAGCGGCATGATGTCGGAAGTTATTTTAATAACCAGTGTGAGAGACTGGTGGTTGGACTCTGGAGCCACCAAGCATGTTTGTTGAAACAGAGACATGTTCACCTCCTATCAGAGGATGGGGGATTTCGAGAAACTATTTATGAGTAACTCATCTGCGACAGAGGTTGCATAAAAGGAAAAGGTCGAGCAAAAACTCATATCTGTAATATTCTCACATTGAATGAAGTTTTCATGTTCCAAGCATATGCAAGAATCTTGTATCTTATTCTGTTGTAGATGGTAAAAGATTTAAGTTTTTAATTGTATCTGGAAAACTTGTTGCAACTAGGCAGAGATTTTTTAGGCAAGAGTTATAGGACTTTGGGTCTATATAAGCTTAACGGAAAAACTGATGAAGTGAACATAGTTGATTTTCGTGCTTTCTTTGTGTGATTGACTACTTTGCATGGTAGACTTGGAACCGTAAACTAATAAGTCAATGCATAAACTGGATAGCGTAGGCTGCGTACCCAAATTTAGTTTGGATATTGAACACAAATTTTAAATCTTTACAGAATCAAAATATGCTATAAAACCTTTTAGAAAAATTGTTCATAGTATTTCTAAGCCCTTATAATTAATTCATTTAGACCTAGTTGACATGGAATCAACCCAAACGAAGGTGGTAAAAGGTGGTTTATAACTTTCATAGATGATTGTACGAGGTACTATCTTGTACACTTTCTTAGGGATAAGGATAATGCCTTAGAATCCTTAAGAGTATAAACTTGAAATTGAAAGTGAAGTACATATTACCACTAAAAGGGTTAGGTCTGAACGTGATGACGAGTATGAAATTCATATAGGAGATCACACCTCCTTATTCACCATAGTCTAATGGTATAGTTGAACGTAACAACTGTATCCTTAAGGAGATGATAATTGATATGTTGATTAATTCAGGATTACCTTCGGCCTTGTGGAGGGAGGCAGTACTATTATCTAGTATATCCTGAATAGAGTACCCTTTTAGGAATCAGATGAAACTCCATATAATTTATGGAAAGGTAGATGATCTTCTTATGAATGCGCCAAAGTGTGGGGATGTTTGACTAAGAATGTCATTCCTCTTCCTAAAAGAACTAGATAGAAACCAAAAATGTTGATTGTGTCTTCATATAGGGTATGTTGAGTATACTTATATAGTTTTTTGGTTGTGTGTTCTGATTTTTCAGACTTTAGTGTGATTTTTCTGACTTTGGTATGAATATTATTACGGAATCTAGGGATGTTGTGTTCTTTGAACATGTTTATTCTTAAACCTGTACCTCATTAGAGATGTGTTGTTGATCCCCTAGATTTATTTTCAACTAATTAGAACTTATCTTAAACAAAGATGAAGTTGAGGTTGAGCCTAAGAAAAGTAAAAAAATAGACTTGAGACTTCTTATGAATCCGACTTCATAACATGTCTAGCTTAGTCTAATCCCCATACTTGTAAAGAAGCCTTGACATCTACTGAAACCCTATTCTGGCAAGAAGCTTCATTTAGTGAAATGGACTTAGTCCGTCGGAACCAGACTTGGGAGCTTGCTAGTTTACCTCTAGGGAGTAAGACCATGGGATGTAAAATGAGTCTTTAAGAGGAAACGTTAGGTATATGGAACTATGGAAAATATTAGGCTAACTTGGTAGGTAAATGCTATAAACTAAAAGAAGGTGTAGATTTCCTTGATGCTTATTCACTTGTGACGAGAATTACTTCCGTCAAGATGCTAATTGATACAAATTGGAGATACATAAGATGGATGTTAAGACTGTTAGAGCATTGCTTGGTCAAACTCGCATGCGTTGCTATCTCAAGCATGTTTGTCAATGTTAGTGATCAAAACTATAAGTCTTGATTTCTAGCCTATTTGTAGATGTCTCGGACTAGGACATAGATAGTGTAGTTGAGCTTAAATCTCTCGACGTTCATCTCTTGAAGAAGAAAAACTACTAACGGGAGCTTGTGGAATTTCTTCGGCAAAAGGTATGTGGAGACTTGAACTTAAATATCACTTGGAAAGTCTATTTCTACTATCTTCTATATTGAGACATAAGTCGTGTTACGATATAGTTTTCTCTATACACATTTGAGATTTCGAGCTGAGTATATCTCGCTTACATATTTCTCAAAATATGTGTTGGTAAGCTTTCACTTCTACCAAGTTCATCTTATATCATGAGAAAATTGTCGAGTAACATCTTACATGGTTTATGTGACACAATCATTTGGTGTAAGACTTGGAAGGTTTCAATTAGGATTATTTAAATATCTTGAAAATTGCTTTGATGTTGATAGTGTGTGAAAACGTCTATTAACATTATAGAAGAATGTTTCAATAATTGAAATAAAGAGTTGATGATGTAACCATCTTTGGATATAAGCATATATAGTGTCTTCGCACATTAGTGTATAAGTCCATAAACCGGAAACCAATAGTGTGCATATGTGTGTATACGAATTTGGTGAAGGAGACAGGTTAAGTATGTGTGCCCGTACGTATACTGGCGGAAGTTCTCAAACCGAGAATTTTTGCTGAGTTTGGTTTTGGCAAAACTCAAAAACGAGTCACCTTAAGTATGCGTACCCGTACGCATACTAGCGGAAGTTTTTGAACCGAAAATTTCTGCTGAGTTTGGAAACTTCACAAACTCAAAACCGGTTGCTTAAGTACACATACCCGTACGCATACTTAAGCTGGTTACTTTGTCAAATCGGTCAAGTCCATGAACTTAAACATTTAAATCACAAGGAATCCAATCTTTGCAAACCGTGGCTATAATGTTCATGATTGATTCAAGTGAATCAAACTGATTTGATTTCAATTGTGTTTTCTAAATAATTGAACAACTCTTAACTAGTTTCATTCGAGTCATTTGAGCTAGTTATGGTTAAAATGAATAACTAGTTATGTTCATGATATGAGAGTAATCATATGGCTAACCTCGGTTAACTATTTGTGAACCAACATAGTGTACAGGTTTAGGTACGGCTACATAAACCTAAATGAGGGTACATTCCATTTGTGTGTAACAAGCTAAGTTCAATCTAACAGTTGAAAGATATTAGCTTGGTATTGAATCAGGTTTATCATCTAACGGTAAATATTGAATGCTTTGTTACCAAGGTAACTTGGATTGTAAACTCTGATTTGAAAACTATATAAAGGAGAACTCTAGCAACTGGGAAAGGTAATCCCCACACCTCTTATGTGTCACTAGTTGCATAACTAGAGTCGATTCTCCTTTAACCTAAGGTTTCTTCTCGAGACCTCGTAGGTTAACGACTTGAAGACTTCATTGGGATTGTGAAGCCAGACCCAACTATTATCTTTGTAGTTGTGTGATTTGATCTTGTTGTTTCTATCGTGTTGAGTGCAATTGAAATAATTGGTTCGAGATTTTATATCTGCGATAGGCAAGATAGAAAAGTAATCACAAACAAACTTCATCTCATCGTTTGTGATTCCACAAGAACTTGTTTCGCTAGTCGATTAATTTTATTGTGAGGTGATTGATAATACTAGGCTGTTCTTCGGGAATATAAGTCCGGTCTATCAATTGGTTCCTGTTCACCTTAATTTATCAAAAGACGGAACAAAAACTCTTGGGTATTTCTGTGGGAGACAGATTTACTCAATCCTATAGACTTTTCTGTGTGAGACAGATTTGTATATCAAGTCTTCGATTTTGGGTCGTAGCAACTCTTAGTTGTGGGTGTGATCAGCTAAGGGAATCAACTGCGTAGTATCCTGCTGGGATCAGAGACGTAATGAGAGCAAATGTACCTTGAATCAGTGTAAGATTTATTAGGGTTCAACTACAGTCCAGTACGAAGTTAATTGGTAGTAGGCTAGTGTCTGTAGCGGCTTAATACAGTGTGGTGTTCAATCTGGACTAGGTCCCGGGGTTTTTCTGCATTTGCGGTTTCCTCATTAACAAAATTCTGGTGTCTGTGTTATTTCTTTTCCGCATTATATTTTGTTGTATAATTGAAATATCACAGGTTGTGCGTTAAGATCAATCAATTAGAATATCCTACCTTTGGTTGTTGATTTACATTAATTGACACTTGAACATTGGTCTTTGTACCGTTCAAGTAATTCCTCATATATTCAATCAGGCTCGCAGATTTCTATTTGTTGATTGCATATTGAATTAATAGTTAGAGATATTAAACTCTTTGATATACTTTAATCTAGATTGAGTCTGACTGTCTAGTTGATTCTATAGAAAGTGTATTGGAGTAAGTCCTCTCATATTGCCAATCGAATTGTTGGGTGTGGTTGTTGTACCCCCGCATTTTTAATTGGTATCAGAGCAGGCAAACACATTAAATACCCCATAAGTCTGTGTTCGTAGCGATCTGATATGGACAAAGGTATTATCTTTATAAACGTACCACTAGTCTTCGATGGCTCTAATTACTTATGGTAGAAAATTGCTATGCGTGCCTTTCTTAAAGCGCGTGATTTTCAATCGTGGGTTTATGTAGTTAATGGGTATGATGCTCCCGTTGTGGTAGTAGGGAATGTGAACGTTCCAAGGAACATTGGTGAATACAATGATGCCGAGATACTTGCTGCAAAGCGAAACTCCGACGGTTTGAATGCCATCATACCTGCCATTACCCCAGATCTTCAGCACCATGTGACTACGTGCACTAGGTCTAAAGATGCTTGAGATATCTTAGAAACCGTATTCGAAGGAAATACTAGTGAAAAGGATGCTAAGCTTCAAAACCTTAATTTCGGTTGGGAAAACCTTCGTATGGAAGATGAAGATTCATTTGATGAGTTTAATCACAAAGTGTCTGAAATTTTTAATGCATCTTTTGCATTAGGTAAGACTATTCCTGAAAAGGACATTGTGATGAAAATTCTCAGATAGCTGCCATCTAGATACGATTCTATGAAGCATGCCATCGTTGAAGAAAATAACCTTGATGCTCTTTCCAGAAACACGTTGGTTGGAAAGTTAAAGATATTTGTTCATAAGCACACATCCAAAATCGGAAAGGATGTTGCCTTTAAAGCACAAAAGAACACTAAATTAGTTGACAAAAGTAAAAGTGTTTATGTCTCTGAGGATCATATTTCTGAGACTGATTCATCAGATGAAGATCTTGACAAATCAGTCTCTATGATCACAAGACAGTTTAGGGATCTTCTATTGAAGAGAAGTAAACGGTTTTCAAGAGACAAACCTAGGTCGTCAGTTAAACCTCACAACCGCGTTCCTCCTAAAAACAGGGATGCTTACGAGGCTGATGATGAGGATATGCCACAGTGCTTTAAGTGTAAAGGTTTTGGTCATTTTGCAAATGAGTGCCCAAATCGTAGAAAATACACTGGAAACAAAGGTCTTGCTGCAACTCTTGATGAAATGCCTGATCTCTATGATTCCAATGAATACAAAAAATCAAGTGTTGCACTTCTTTGTGAAGATATCGATTTTGATAACTGTATCAATACATACATCAATCTTGATATTCTTTCAGAAAGAAACACAGCCAATCGGGAAGAAGAAATTAACCTTTCTGTTGAAAACTCTATGTCTGATTTTTCAGGATCCACTGTGTGTCTAGCAGCTTGCACATCTCGAGAGTTCGAATCAGCATATCCATTGACATGTTCTTATTGTTCACTTAAAGGTCATGAACTTTCAAAGTGTTTCAAGTATAAACACAAGATGAGACATGTCAAAAGACTTCAACGAAGAGCAAATCGCCTAGCAAACAAGCTCAAACTTGTTCAAAGAACCGCTGAGGTATGTAAGATTTTATCCTCTTCAAAGAAGTTGGTTTCTAAAGATAGGTCAAGACCACTAGAAAAAAGAGTATGGTCTAAACACTTTTATTGACAGGGATCTATTAATTCCTTTCAAAAGGGTCATGGTGGACAAATTGTTTTTCACCACAACACAACTTAATTGTGTTGTTTTTGTGCATCTTGTCTCATGTGCCTGATTAAAAGAGACGAGAACTTGCACACCTTAGGCTTAAAAAGAAAAGAAAAAAAAATCTTTCTGTTTTGCTTTTCTTAGATTTGTTGTATGGTTTGGAATTCTTTCATATCTAATTGATATTGGAAGGAACCTCACTGTTTATCAAAAGAGGGTTATTCTCGGCTATTCCACTCTCTTTAGGGTCGTGAATCGTGCGTGCGTGAACCGGTGTTAAAAGGTTCCATAACCCTACATTTCTTTTTTCTTCTCTGAAAATCTTTTCATCTTAAGACTGCCTGTTGAGTTTACAGTGTGATTTCCTCTCACAAACCCATACACGTATGGAGACTCCAAGCATCATGAGTCCTGATGGAAAAGATGTTAATATGATTGTTAAGCCATCAATCATAAAGGAAAAATAAAAATCTCTATTGCCTTCGACTTTGAAACGAAAAAGAAGGAATGTGAGGAAGCCAAGAGCTGTTCCTTCAAATTCTCAGAACTTTTCTGATGTTATTGAATAGTTGAAAGAAGCGAGAAAGGAGATTAAGAAAATAAAGGCCTTGTTATGAGAACTCTCGAAATTCAGAAGGCCCTAGTTCGACATCATCAGCCTAGAAGGTTTGTTGGAATTGACTCCTTTCTCCATGAACCCTATGTACCTATGGCTGTTGATGACAAGGATCTCGGGGACGATAAAGAATTCTTCAGAGGTCTCAATGTCTAGTAAATCTTCTTTTTATGTTTTTAGAAGAATAACTAGGGTTTGGAATAGCCATTATTGTGAGTACACATAGCTATGTCCAACGATTTTCATCTTCATTTTTTTTAGATTTATTTATTTAAATTCTAAAGTATTTTTTGGAAGATGATATTTGCAATTTTAATCTTTATGATTTTATATATTGCAAATTGTTATGGGATATGTTGTTTACGTCCGTGAACCTGTGATTGTCCCATACTTGTTCAAACGTTATCTCTATTATGTCGATATGAATTTATTGATGGAAGATAGAATGAACTTTTGGCATTACAAAAGTTAAAGCCTTTTATGTCATATTTTGATGCAAGAAAGGATAAAACTTTTGTCTACAAGGATTAAGTCTATTGTATGTCATTTTGCAAATAGTGATGCAAAATAGAATGAATCCTTGTCTATTCCGCAGTATTTGGTCAATCTCCGATCCACAATCTTTGTGCATATACTGTGTTGTTCCATAAGGTTTCTTATGTTGAGCACAATCGACTGAGTAGATTATTTTCTTATGATTAACTTAGTTGTTGCTCCGTGAGGTTCCCTATGTCGAACATGATCAACTAAATTAATCATTCTCTTTTGGTTATTTAGTTGTTGCTCCGTAATTTCGCTTATGTCGAGCATGACCAACTAAATTGATCATTTTTTGTGATTAATTTGGTTGTGTATTCCAATTGAATTAATCATGGGTTCTCTTGTGGTTAATTTGATTGTTCTGTTTTGGTTGAACTAACTATGGGTTTCCTTGTGGTTATTTCAATTGATTTTTGTGAATACAAATTCATGTTTTCATGTGATTTGTTTGTCCAAAATAATTCCTTCTTTTCTTGTGAAAGTAAGGTCGCCTTTGTTGTTCCTTCGGGGATGACATTTTATGGGGGAGAGTTCATTTTGAACTTTTGCTTAATTTCCAAATCTTTGTGGGAAGTGCGGCTGTGGAATTTTTATGGGTTATCTTGTATCTTTATTAACTCCTTGATGAATGCATTTAGCTTCGGCTTTATGATTGCATCTAAATTTGTTGGTATGTTAATACACCTTTTGGTCATGATATATCTTCGTGGAAATTTCATTAGGATCCCACTAATTTTCGTACCTTTGCCAATTTTGTTGACAAAAAGGGGGAAAATTAATGTGTAGTTTACGCTACAAATACATATGATTTACGGATCATTATGTAAGGGGGAGTGGTTTTCATGTTGAGATATGTATTGACTAAGGGGGAGTGATGCATATCATCATAGTATTATTGTCAAAGTTGTGATACAACTGAACTTTGATGTTCAGTAATAATACTATGACACTGTAGAACAATGATAGAGAATATTTTGTTTTCTCATTGTTATAGTTACGGATCTTCAACAAATGTGATGCTGAACTTACAACCTTTAGGATCATGGAGTACTTGGAAGTGACGAAGATTTCGAGTCGCGTTGAAGATGCCAAGGAGATCAAGCATGTCGATAAGAAGCTTATTTTTTATCTTTTTTGTAATGCATATGTATTGATAGTTTTGTCACTAAAATTGACCAAGGGGGAGATTGTTAGAGCATTGCTCGGTCAAACTCGCATGCGTTGCTATCTCAAGCATGTTTGTCAATGTTAGTGATCAAAACTATAAGTCTTAATTTCTAGCCTATTTATAGATGTCTCGGACTAGGACATAGATAGTGTAGTTGAGCTTAAATCTCTCGACGTTCATTTCTTGAAGACGAAGAACTACTAAGGGGAGCTTGTGGAACTTCTTCGACAAAATGTATGTGGAGACTTGAACTTATATATCACTTGGAAAGTCTATTTATACTATATCCTATATTAAGACATAAGTCGTGTTACAATATAGTTTTCTCTATACACATTTGAGATTTCGAGCTAAGTATATCTCGCTTACATATTTCTCAAAATATGTGTTGGTAATCTTTCGCTTTGACCAAGTTCATCTTATATCATGAGAAAATTGCCGAGTAACATCTTACATGGTTTGTGTGATACAATCATTTGGTGTAAGACTTGGAAGGTTTCAATAATGATTATTTCAATATCTTGAAAATTCCTTAGATGTTGATAGTGTGTGAAAACGGCTATTAACATTATATAAGAATGTTTCAATGATTGAAATAAAGAGTTGATGATGTAACCATCTTTGGATATAAGCATATATAGTGTGTTCGCACATTAGTGTATAAGTCCATAAACCAGAAACCAAGAGTATGCATATGTGTGTATATGGATTTGGTGACGGAGACAGGTGATGTATGCGTACTTGTACGCATACTGGCGGAAGTTCTCAAACCGAGAATTTCTGCCGAGTTTGGTTTTGACAAAACTCACAAACCAGTCACCTTAAGTATGCGTACCCGTACGCATACTGGTGGAAGTTTTTGAACCGAAAATTTCTGCGGAGTTTGGAAACTTCACAAACTCAAAACCGGTTGCTTAAGTACGCATATCCGTGCACATACTTAAGCTGGTTACTTTGTCAAATCGGTCAAGTCCATGAACTTAAACATTTAAATCAAATGGAATGCAATCTTTGCAAACCGTGGCTATAATGTTCATGATTGATTCAAGTGAATCAAACCGATTTCATTTCAATTGTGTTTTCTAAACAATTGAACAACTCTTAACTAGTTTCATTTGAGTCATTTGAACTAGTTATGGTTAAGATGAATAAGGTTGATATGAGAGTAATCATATGGCTAACCTCGGTTAACTATTTGTGAACCAACATGGTGTACACGTTTATGTACGGCTACATAAACCTAAATGAGGGTACATTTCATTTGTGTGTAATAAGCTAAGTTCGATCTAACGGTTGAAAGATATTATCTTGGTTGAATCAGGTTTTTCATCTAACGGTGAATATTGAATGCTATATTACCAAGGTAACTTGGATTGCAAACCCTGATTTGAAAACTATATAAAGGAGAACTCTAGCAACTGGGAAAGGTAATCCCCACACCTCATGTGTGTTACTAGTTGCATAACTAGAGTCGATTCTCCTTTAACCTTAGGTTTATTCTCGAGACCCCGTAGGTTAATGACTTAAAGACTTCATTGGGATTGTGAAGCCAGACCCAACTATTATCTTTGTAGTTGCGTGATTTGATCTTGTTGTTTCTATCGTGTTGAGTGCAATTGAAATAATTGGCTCGAGATTTTATATCTCCGATAGGCAATATAGAAAAGTAATCACAAACAAACTTTGTCTCATCGTTTGTGATTCCACAACAACTTGTTTCTCTAGTCGATTAAGTTTATTGTGAGGAGATTGATAATACTAGGATGTTCTTCGGGAATATAAGTCTGGTTTATCAATTGGATCTTTTTCTTCTTGATTTATCAAAAGATGGAACAAAAACTCTTGGGTATTTTTGTGGGAGACAGATTTATTCAATCCTTTGTCTATCAAGTCTTCGACTTTGGGTCGTAGCAACTCTTAGTTGTGGGTGAGATCAACTAAGGGAATCAAGTGCGTGGTATCCTGATGGGATCAGAGACGTAAGCAGCGCAACTGTACCTTGAATCAGTGTGAGATTGATTAGGGTTCAACTACAGTCCAGTCCGAAGTTAATTGGTAGTAGGCTAGTATCTGTAGTGGCTTAATACAGTGTGATGTTCAATTTGGACTAGGTCCCGGGGTTTTTCTGCATTTGCGGTTTCCTCGTTAACAAAATTCTGGTGTCTGTGTTATTTCTTTTCTGTATTATATTTTGTTGTATAATTGAAATATCACAGGTTGTGCGTTAAGATCAATCAATTAGAATATCCAACCTTTGGTTGTTGATTTACATTGATTGACACTTGAACATTGGTCGTTGGTACCGTTCAAGTGATTCCTCTTATATTCAATCAGGCTCACATATTTCTATTTGCTGAATGCGGATTGAATTAAGAGTTAGAGATGTTAAACTCTTTGATATACTTTAATCTAGATTGAGGCTGACTGTCTAGTTGATTCTCTAGAAAGTGTATTGGATTAAGTCTTCTCATATTGCCAAACGAATTGTTGGGTGTGGTTGTTGTACCCCCGCATTTTCAATGACATATTTTCTAAAACCGTGAATTAGATAAAGAAATTTACATAGACCAACCTGAGGACTTTGTAGTGAAAGGTTATGAAGACAAATTTTGTAAGTTGAACAAATCTTTGTATGGTTTTTAAAATAATCACGTGCAGTGACATGGAAAATTTGATCATGTGATAATGAGTATTGGATTTAAGTCAATGAATCTGACAAGTATATTTACAAGTAACTTGTTAAGGATGCATGTGTGATTGTATGCTTGTATGTTGATCATATGCTTATACTTGATACAAACATAGATGTGATCAATTCCACTAAAAACATGAGCTGAATGAGAACGTTGACTTGAAAGACTTAGGCCCTGTTGATGTAATCTTAGGGATGATGATTAGAAGATGATCTAACATTTATAGTCTTAGTCGTTCTCATTATGTTGAATTTGTGCTTAAGATATTCAATCAGTCTGATTGTAAGCTTGCTTGTACTCTGTACGATTCTTCTTGTAGACTCAAGAAAAATAAGGGTAATGGAGTATCTTAACTTGTATACTCAAGAGTTATAGGATGTCTGATAAATTTAATGAACTGTAAGAGTCCAAACATTGCCTATATTGTGAGTAAGTTAAGTAGATATACTTGTAGTCCAGAGCAAGAGCATTGGGATGCACTTAGTAGAGTATTATGGTACCTAAAATACTCTATTACCTTTTGTTTGATTTATGAAAGGTATATTGTTGTCCTTGAGGGACTTTGTGATGCAAACTGGATAGTTGACTCAGAGGAGTCTAAGTCTACGAGTTGATATGTTTTCACTCTAGCAGGAGGGTTTGTTTTTTTGGAAGATTTCCAAACATACATATATTGCTCAATTCATTATGAAATTTGAGAGTATTGCATTAGATAAAGCACGAGAGGGGGTTGAGTGCCTAAGATCTTTTTTTAGAAAACATTCTTCTCTAGCATAGGCCTGTGCCAGCTATATCTATACATTGTGTTAGCCAAGCTATAATAGCTAAAGCTAAAAATAACTAATCTCAATCGGCGTTATTTCCATTGATTGGATAAAGTCCAAGAAAAATATCGCACAACCTTTCACGAAAGGTTTGTACAAAGAGATAGTTAAAAATGCATCGAGGGGGATGGGACTTAAGCTCATAAATTAAACTTGCCATGAAGGATACTCAACCTTGCTGACTAGAGATCCCAAGATCAAGGTTTCGAATGAGACAACTAATTTATGGTGAGTAAAGGTAAACATTATCAGAGAATTTCATTATTTGTCTCTTCTCTATGGTGTAGACGTGATAGTGTGACTGCATGTGAAGGATGACTTTTAAGAAGTCTTAATGAGTTTTATAGTTTCAATTTAAGATTGAAGTGGGGTGTAGCGGTAACACTCTTTATGAAAACTCACCTATCTGAATGAGGAAGTGGGGCCGCTTCCTATGAGAATATGAGCTTTGATTCTCTAGAGCATTCTGAGAAACAAGATATGTCCAGGGCCAAATTGGAAAAAACGGCACGAGCTTGGCAGCAACCTTGGAGATATCATCCGTGGTCGTTATCGCGAATTACATCTAACGCTAGCAGTTCAATACATAGTTCAATATCTCTAGCAAGTAATTCCGGTAATATCTCACTAAGCAAAGGTTCAAGACCTCATGGACACCTCTGCCTAAAATGGTATTTCCTGCGCTTTTTATGTGATTTTCGTTTTGATGGTTTTGGTATTACTGGAACTTATGACCTAAGGGTTCACTAGTTCATGCTTTTTCACTTTGGTGAAAGGAACCTTTAGTCTCACTTGTGAGGAATTAAAGATGAAAGCTCTCTATACTATATGATTTTTGCAATCCATAGTATGACCCTGGGGTCGACACACTGTTGTGTGAGGGAGATGAGGTTGGAATGGCTAGCATGACTTCAACATGAACGATCTGTCTGTCTATTCAGTCAGTTCGGGTCGTGAGATTGGGTTGTTGATTTACCAAGATCTATCTGTGTTTTCGTGTTTTATTTTTATTGAGTTTTCATTCATGTGAGGGATTGTTGGAAAACGATTAATAAAATATGATTTTTAAAGTTTTAATAAAAATTATAATTTATTATTTTCTTTTGTGAATGAAAAACTTATTAGTCCCACACCGTGGAGTTTCCACTTTTTAGTTGTTTTAAGAGACAATATAAGATTTTTAGTCCCACATCGGGGAGTTCCTCTTCTTAAGTTGTATTTGTCAATTATATAAACAAATTCACTACTTTTGTAAAATCAATGGAAAAGGGGTTTCCCTATATTTTAGAGAGACCCCCAAGGGAAAATATTTTATATTGTTTTCTTTAACGTTCACGATTTTCCTTAAGGGTTTTTTCGGAGTCGCCAAGCTCAAGTTGAGCATCTACTACATATGCTAGTAGTAGGTGTAGTAGGGTGTTTTATCCTGGAGATATCCGTCCTGTGAGGGCTATAACATCACTTTTGGGTGTAGCCGGACGCTAATGTCTTAAGGACAGCGTGTCGAACACGTGACTCACTCTGTTTTTCAAAATTGTACCATGTTACTGTAGCGGAGATCTCGGGGCTCGCTCGTTTCGTTAAATCCATCACTTCCATAACAAAGGAACTAAGTATCAATAACTTTTATTTATTTGACTTTTCATTGTTTTTTTATTATTGCACCCAACAAGAAGATGGCAGGTGAAAAATCCCATTAAAAAGGCAAGTGATTGTAGAAGAAATACATGAAATCTCTGGGTTGCTGAGCATACTAGGGGACACACCTAAGTTAAATTTGGAAGAAGACAATGACACAATTCACAACCAAAGACGGATATCAATGGTTGATCTCTCAGTGGAATACTCAAGATTCAAGTTCACTTCCTTACAAATGTGTCTGGATAAAATATGTACCCTACAGTCAACAATCTTCTAAAAAGAGGTTGTGAAATACAAGAGACGAGATGCAGTCTTTTGTAATTTGGTAGATGAAAATGTGGATCATTTGCTTCTGCATTGTGCATATACAAAGCAAATATAGGAGTATTTCGAGCATATTATGGGACTAGAAGACACTACAAACTAACTGCGAGGCAACATTTGGAAAAATGGTCGGACATTAAAGGAAAGAATAAAGGAAGAAAGATGTGGCCCTAATCACTATACCAAATCTAGGTTTTCCTAACAATAAGTTTCCCAACTAATTTTATTTTTTTGTAACTCAAATGATTCATTACTATTCTAATAACCCTTATAGAGAGTTAGCAAATTAAGTAATAGTTACCATAATTCAGAATTAATTTATAAAAACTAAATAACTATTCAAAGAGTGAGATTATTAGTTATTCATTTCTAACACACTTTTAACTAAAATAATTCCATATGTTGTTTTTTAGGCGGTGTGGATGGAGAGGAATGGGAGGGTCATGATTAAGAAAATGCCTCTGAGAAACTAATATTCTTGATATTATTGAAAGAAAATATTTTTCAGACACTTTAATGAGTTGTTATTACAGAGTATTTAAGGCTGTATTAAATCAGCACAAGTCAAGTCAACATTGACATGTTGACTTGACACACACTTATCTGACACACTCACATATACCTAATACTCCCCCTTCAATATGATACTGTGAAAACAAAATCAAATTGAGAAAAGAAAAACAAGAAATTCAAAAGAGAAAAAAAACAACTCAAGAGTGTATTTCTGATATTGTAACAGAGGAAGCAGGTGAAGTAGAAGAATCCTTGTCTGCATGAGAATCCAACAGTTTATGCAAAAGCCTGAAGAATGTAGGAAAGCACAATCCTTTTGTGAAAATATCAGCTAGCTGATCTTCTGAAGAAATATGCTGTAGCTTTAGAAATCCTTCTTCAACAAGTTCTCTGACTGTATGATAATGAATTTCCATGTGCTTTATCCTGGCATGAAAAACAGGATTAGTTGCCAAAGAAATTGCACTTTATTATCACACATCAATAAGACTGTCTTTATAATAATCTTCAAATCTGCTAATAAATATGTAAACCATTGTAACTCAGCAGCAGCAATAAAAAGACATTTATATTCAGCTTCTGCAGAAGACTTAGACACTGTGGGTTGCTTTTTAGAAGACCATGACACCAAATTTGAACCCAGAAAAACTGCATAACCAGATGTTGATCTTCTTGTATCAGGGCATCCATCCCAATCAGAATCAGTATATGCCTTTAAACTAGAAACATCACCCTTTCTTAATGTAAGACCCTTATCAACTGTTCCCTTTAAATATCTTAAAATTCTCTTAACCAATTGCAAATGCAAATCAGAAGGAGAATGCATGAATTGAGAAACATAATTCACTGCAAAACATATATCAGGTCTTGTAATTGTAAGATACTGTAAGCCTCCTACAAGAGTTCTATACACAGTTGGATCATCCATTTTAACTCCATCATGAATAGAAAGTCTGCTAGACTTAACTACTTGTGTATCACATGGTTTAGATTCCAACAAATTTGCCTTAGCTAACAACTCTAAAGTATATTTCTTTTGAGTTAAGACAATAGAATCACTATTTCTAATTGCTTCAATACCAAGGAAAAATGCCAAATCTCCTAACTCATTCATAGCAAATTCATTCTTCAATGAAGTAATAAGATCAACAATCATCTTAGAAGAACTACCAGTTAATAAGATATTATCAACATAAAGAAGTAAAATGAGAATACCATCTGAAGAAGAATACACAAACATAGAATTATCTGAGATGGACTTCTTGAACCCAAAAGTAATAAGAAATGAGCTGAACCTATGAAACCATGCTCTAGGAGCTTGTTTCAACCCATATAAGCTCTTTTTAAGATGACATACATAATTTGGAGGATAATCTGGATGAAGAAAACCTTGTGGTTGTGTCATATAAACATCCTCATCCAAGTAGCCATGCAAAAAAGCATTGCTTACATCTAATTGTTTCACTGGCCAGTTATATGTAATTGTTAAACATAGAACCACTCTAACAGTTGGAGACTTGACAACCGGACTAAATGTCTCATTAAAATCAATTCCATCTTGTTGTGCATAACCCTTAGCAACCAACCTAGATTTCAGTCTATCAATGGAACCATCAGATTTTTATTTGATCCTATACACCCATTTTGAACCTAAGATATTCATATGTGGCTCAGGAGCAACATACTCCCAAGTGTCATCATCCATTAAAGTTGTATATTCTTCCTTCATTGAGATTCGCCACTTAGGATTTTTTGCTGCTATCTTAAATGACTTAGGCTCAGTTAAAGTAGTCAACAAAGATGAATATTCAGAAGATAGAGGATGTTTAACTGAAAGATGCGAAACATGATCAGGAAAAAATTTAGGTTTAGAAATACCTTTTTGAGACCTAGTTACCATTGTGGTAGAAGGAAGAACATTTCCAACTTGAACATGATCCTTTCCTTTATAGTTTGAAGTATGTTGCAGTAGAGTTCCATATCCAGTCATATGTGCAGTGGCTCCAGAATCAGAAACCTAATGAGAAGCATTTGATGTAGAAGGATCAGAATAAGGACTCTCCTCATTTAAAGTAGTAAAGGTTTGTTGAGAAGAACCAAGTTGTGCTTCATTTGCAGAATTAGCAAAAGTTGGAGGATGATATCTAAAATAACATCTGCTAGCATAATGTCCCTTTTTACGACAAATTTGACAATCAACCATAGAAAAATCTCTTCTACCTATGTTTCCTTGTCCAGAACTACTGCCTTGATAAGAATTTCCTTTAGATGAACTATTCCCTTGAGAATAACTACTGCCTTGATGAAAACCATTTCCTTGATAAGAACCATTCCCATAACTTCTTGCATTATAACCAGTACCTCTTCCATTACCACTGAAATTATTATGAGATCCAGTACCACCATTATTCTTGGATTTGCCTCTTCCATTACCATGGAAATTGTTAGAAGACCCATTTCTACTATAGAATGCAGTAGTTTGTTGAGAGTCATAAGTAACACTAGAATTATGTTGTTGCTCAATTAGACATTGTTCATGATTCAAGACTCTTGGTTTAAGTTCTGCAAATGTGAGAGGAGTCTCTAGATTCTGAGCAGCTATAACAAAAGTATCAAACTCTCTTCCTAGCCCATTCAATACATACATTACCAAATCAGTATCACTAACTTTTTCTCCAATTGCTGCAAGAGAGTCAGCTATATTCTTGACATTATGTAAGTATATCAAAACAGTTGAATTGTCTTTCTTTACATTATGAAGCTGATTTCTAAGCATATTCTTTCTTGCCATGAATTGGCTTCTAAAGCTAATTTCAAGAAATTCCCATATTTCCTTAGCAGTAAACAACCCTAAGACATCACCAGAGATAGAATCTGTAAAAGTTGCCTTCATACAAATAATAACAAAACAATCAATTTTCCTCCATAAGATCCATTCTGGATTTATCTTTAAAACTCCATCAATTTCAACCTGTTTAACAGGTTCTTGAATTTCACCATGGACATAACCATATAGATCAGTGGAAATCAAGATAGTTTCCATTTGATCTTGCCACAAAAAAAAAAATTGTTCGGACCTAATTTTGTAGAAACAAAATTTGAGATGTTTGTGAATGGAAAAGTGAAGTCGGATGTATTACCCATTTGAGCAGCGGAATTGGAATTAGAATTTAAACCCATATTTTTTCTTCTTCGATAAACGATTGTTGCAGGTGACATTAACTGAATCCGTAAAGATGTTGAGATAAAAAAAAAATGTTGACGAACCAGATCTGACTTCAAAGTTTTGAACAAAAATTGTTGAGAACAATTATTGAATCTGTAAAAATTTTATATGAAAGTTGTTTGATTCTTGTAAGATTTAATGAAAAGATTATTGGGAAAGATTATTGAGAAAGATTATTGAATGAATTGTTTTGACTCAGGATCATCCGTCTGATACCATGAGAAACTAATATTCTTGATATTATTGAAAAAAAATATTTTTTAGACACTTTAGTGAATTATTATTACAGAGTATTTAAGGCTGTATTAAATCAGCACAAGTCAAATCAACATTGACCTGTTGACTTGACACACTCACATATACCTAATACCCTCACAAAGATTAGGAAAAGGCTATCAATGAAGTGAAGAGGCTAATCTTCAAATGGGGTTTCATCCCAAAATGTTTCTCGGTCGTGTCATTCGGCGACTGCATCTTCAATTGGTCCACAATACTTGAATGTAATTAAGGTGTTGGCCTCAGTTTTTCTTGCTAGCTTGTATTCTTTTTGTTTTAGTAAAGATTTTAACCTCTTACCAAGAAAACAAAAAAGGGTGACGTATCCACATTGCACTGATTTGTTTTCGAAAAATCATAATGCACATAATGCATTGATTGGCCAGCTACAACTTACTCGTAGTCAGTTTTACGTAAGAAGATAACAATGAACTCTGGTAAAGACAATACGAAGGAAAAGCGACTGACAGGAGTCGTGGAAATTGTTAGGTTATGGCCTCATTAAAGCTCAACAATATTAATGAATCTTATTGTAAGTTGTAATAGTGGGTTGAGCAGGGATTACATAATGATGTTTATTACTGCTGAGCCTATGGCACACTAGTTATGGCAATTGACATGGGCTGAAGATGATGCATTTATTAGTTTGGTATGGGGAGTTGGGGAGGATGGTGACGGTCCTAGACTCCTACGTAAACAAATTACTACTGAATTTGCAGTTATGATGATGAATACGATGGACATTTGTTAGAGAAACGTACATCTGGTTTTGGGTAGCAAATTCGGACATCATTTGAGCAAAAAGGGCCTTATATTAAGGATGCATATATGCATTTCAAGACAACCAAAGACCGACACTGAGAAAGCTAGCTATATGAACAACTTCGATAACGAAGCAATCAAGACAACGGTTGAGTAAATACTATAAATAGCACAACCACTTCTTCATCAACCGATCTACTGATACTTAATATAGCAAACCAAGTACTGCACGTACGTGTCCATTAGAGACCGAAAATGATCCGGATAAGCATTCAACAGCGGAATTGCTTAAAATTAATTGTATGCATAAAGAAAATTGTGCTCTGAAAATGATGTATGTGACTGGTATGGCCAGATACAATTAAACGAACAATGCGCTCATCAAAATACAATTAAGTAATCCTAAACCGAATAGTTTTAATTCCATGCCCAGGGCATGAATAGTTTTATATTGCCTTTGAGTGAAATTCACTGCAGACACTAGTTATTTATTAGTTTTATTTTGACGGGTTACGCATTTATTCACACACTCCAATCACATGAATAATGAACCATTGACCACCTTTATTAAACTAATCACTCACGATATATCGGAATTAATTGTGGTCATAAAATTATGACATTTGTGGTCTAGCTCCGAATTTAGGTTTCGTGGAACAACCAAATGGAAACTACGTAATATGGTCCAAGAAACAACTCTTATATACTTTGTATATTACTTTATATACTATTAAAGATCAGTCCAAGTCAACACATAGAAAATTTGCCAACAAGAATTGGAGTTGGAAATCTGGAATCCACTTTGATGACCCTTTAGTCAAAATTGAAGCACAAGAAAAAAAATTATTCGAGTTTGATGTAAAACATATCCCATAAGCTGAGAAAAAAAGACTTTTACACGCTTTCGTTTTGCTGTATTAGTATCTTAGTTTCTTGTATGAACAATTTCCATAAGCTATTGTGACGATCGACTGCATCATTTATGACACGGTAAGTTAAAATTACCATCCTAGGCCTAGATACTAAAAACAAACTGATCCGTTCCAAGGTTTTTCGAACTAAGCCGGTAAGTTGCATTTGTGCATGACTGATCAGTTACCAAAACCAAGCAAGCATGCAGAGTCCACAACAAACTAGGATCCCGATGCCGATACAAATAGCATCTAATCTTCCTTCTCTTCTCAACTTTCTCTCTTCCCTCTCTTTCTTTATTCTCAAGTACTCTTCGTATCTTTTCTTCCCTGCTTCTTCCTGCGCAGCTACTCTTTTCCCACATAGCATTCCGTTTTTTAGAATGACTAAACTATCCTTCCCACTCAAATTGCTTCCGTCCATATCCTGCATTTTCAAGCTCACTTCTGTCACGTGCAACTCTCCTCCTTGTGATCCGCCGCAAGTCACAATTATCTCACTTTCCGCCAACTCGTCACGGTTACCTCCGCTCGCCATGATAGTGGCAAACTTCAACTCTATCTCTCCCGTTAACCAGTGCTGTTGTACCAAAACTGCTCCACCACTCGATAAATTGGCTGCTCTCCGACCGGTTGGATCTATTACGATCCAACTCAGTTTCAAACACTCCGCAAGATCTCGGCACGAATCGTTACCAAAACGGATTTCTGTTGGTACCACAAATTTCGGGTCGAGGAGATCGATTCGGAACGGGGAGTACTGGAACCAACCTGATAAAGTTTCAGTAGTCTGGACTTTGGAGTAGACGATTTCATTTTTGTAGTGAATGTCTACGGCTGAGATCAACTCACTCGGCGATGAACAGATTTCGATTTCATGACGGTGAAAATTTTGAAGTTTTGGAGGGTCCGAGGAAGGTACGAGGAGAGGGAAAGCGTCGGAGAAGAAGGAACGAGGTCCGTCGGGGAAGGAAGAGATGATGTGGCGTATATGTGGGTGAGTTGTAGAAGGCCACACGGCATGGCAAATATCCGACCAGAGTTTTTGTTGCGTGGAGAGTGTGTAAAGTTCTGTGGATGCGCAACTAGTTGAGGCTAGAGTTGGACCATCAAGACGAGTCAATATGTTGTTTAGGAGTATGTCGGAATGGACGGATGAGATTGTTGTTGTGCTCTTGTTTTCAAGACCAGTTATTGATGATGGGGAAGAAGAAAAAAAAGACTCGTCGATCATTTCGTTGATGATTGATTTTTCCTAGTGTGATTTGTCGATGAATATGGAATATGGAGGAGGAAGTAGACACAGTGTTTCAAGAAGTCGTATGAGAGTGGGTTTATATAATGAACGGGGTATTCTGGATTTTGTAGGTTTGTAATGAATGATGAAAACAAATGTAGTATATTATTTTATTTGTTTTCTAATACTTTTAGTTTGAGTTTGACTATTCAACAAGATGAGATTAGGCACTGCCAAATGATCTTAGTCGTCTTTTACTATTTAATTAAGGAGTGCTAATTCAGTACTAGGAATTAATATTTGTAATTTGGTATGAAAGTGATGCCCAAGATTTATTTATATAGTTATTTTCTTTTCTTTTTTTTTCTTGGAAGCATAGTGATCAGTGATGTCCGGTATAAATCTACCAGGTGAAGATTATACAATTTATCATGCTCATAATTGAATAAAATAAATATATACTAGATTTGGTTATTTCTACAAAAAAAAATGATTTTAATTTTTTTTTTCTCATAATGAAACAGAGGAGACTATTCCGGAAGAACATCTACTTAGAAACAGAAGTTGGTTTTGCACAGCTATAACTAGTACCGTGGAGAGTCCTTATACATTAACATACGAGATATTGCAAGTTGGACCTTTCTGATTTGAATTTCCTACGACCATGGAATTGGCTGCTAACTTAGCTAGACTGATTTCCGTTTTGTTATGTTCATGTCCCACGATGGTCAACTTACCTAGTACAAAATCAATTGCCTCAAAATTCCCATCCTTCATCTGGTGAAATCCTAGGTTGAATCTGCCTTGAACTTCTCTACTGTAAGCTTCATTTATTTCTTTTAAAATTGCATCGTCCTCACCTTGATAGTCTATGTTGACCTTTTGCAACCTCTTTCCCCAGCTCAGAGCTAGTTCAGCTTCTCTCCTTGCTCTGCAGTCTCCAGCGGTATGATCTTTTGAATTTTCTTTCTCCCACACAGTTCCATGAGAAAGACATGGAAACAAGAGCAAAGTTAGTATATTGAAAGTAATTGGCATGAGCTCTAATGGAATGAACAACCATGATGCTTATGCTAGTCTTGACGCCAATTTTTTCTTTATGGTGTCTTATAATCCTTTCCATGGTATCCTGAGTATCTCATTGGTGATGGAAATTATTCAGGATATGACTCTCATTATGCATAACTTTGTCAAAGGAACATAGGTGTTGTCTGATGTTGCTAGCAATAGAATCAGGCACATGGGTTAGCTTTTTGAAGATGAAATTAAATGAACCTGTTAGAGCATTGCTCGGTCAAACTCGCATGCGTTGCTATCCCAAGCATGTTTGTCAATGTTAGTGATCAAAACTATAAGTCTTGATTTCTAGCCTATTTATAGATGTCTCGGACTAGGATATAGATAGTGTAGTTGAGCTTAGATCTCCCGGCTTTCATCTATTGAATACGAAGAACTACTAAGGGGAACTTGTGGAACTTCTTCGACAAAAGGTATGTGGAGACTTGAACTCATTTATCACTTGGAATGAATATTTCTACTATCTCCTATATTGAGACATAAGTCGTGTTACTATATAGTTTTCTCTATACACATTTGAGATTTCGAGATGAGTATATCTCGCTTACATATTTCTCGAAATATGTGTTGGTAAGATTTTGCTTCGACCAAGTTCATCTTATATCATGAGAAAATTTCCGAGTAACATCTTACATGGTTTGTGTGATACAATCATTTGATGTAGGCTTGGAATGTCTCGATAATGATTATTTCAATATCTTGAAAATTATTTTGATGCTAATAGTGTGTGAAAACGGATATTGTCATTATAGAAGAATGTTTTAATGATTGAAATAAAGAGTTGATGATGTAACCATCTTTAGATATATGCTTATATAGTGTGTTCGCACATTAGTGTATAAATCCGTAAACCGGGAAACAAGCATATGTGTGTATACGAAATTGGTGAAGGAGACAGGTACACATACTGGTGGAAGTTTTCTAACCAAAAATATCTCTTGAGTTTGGAAATTACAAACTCCTAAACTAGTCACCTTAAGTATGCGTACCCGTACGCATACTGGCGGAAGTTATCGGACCGAAAATTTCTGCTGAGTTGAAAACTTAACAAACTCAAAATCCGGTCTCTTAAGTACGCATACCCGTACGCATACTTAAGCTGGTTACTTTGTCAAATCGGTTAGTTCATGAACTTAAACATTTAAATCATAAGGAATGCAATCTTTGCAATCCGTGGCTATAATGTTCATGATTGATTCAAGTGAATCAAACCGATTTGGTTTCGATTGAGATTTGTATACAGTTGAACAACTCTTTAACTAGTTTCATTTGAGTCATTTGAACTAGTTATGGTTAGGATGAATAAGGTTGATATGAGAGTAATCATATGGCTAACCTCAGTTAACTATTTGTGAACCAACCTGGTGTACACGTTTAGGTACGGTTACATAAACCTAAATAAGGGTACATTTCATTTGTGTGTAACAAGCTAAGGGAATCCTAATCCCCACACCTCCAGTGTGTTACTAGTTGCATAACTAGAGTCGATTATCCTTTAACCTTAGGTTTCTTCCCGAGGCCCTGTAGGTTAACGACTTGAAAACTTCATTGAGATTGTGAATACAGACCCAACTATTATCTTTGTAGTCGCGTGATCTGATCTTGCCGTTTCTATCGTGTTGAATGCAATTGAAATAATTAGCTCGAGATTTTATTTCTCCGATAGGAAAGATAGAAAATTAATCACAAACAAACTTCGACTCATCGTTTGTGATTCCACAATAACTTGTTTCGCTAGTCGATTAAGTTTATTGTGAGGTGATTGATAATTCTAGGATGTTCTTCGGGGATATAAGTCCGGGTTATCAATTGGTTCTTGTTCACCTTGATTTATCAAAAGACGGAACAAAAACTCTTGGGTAATTCTGTGGAAGAAAGATTTATTTAATCCTATAGACTTTTCTGTGTGAGACAAATTTGTCTATCAAGTCTTCGACTTTTGATCGTAGCAACTCTTAGTTGTGGGTGAGATCAGCTAAGGGAATCAAGTGCGTGGTATCCTGCTGGGATCAGAGACATAAGGAGCACAACTGTACCTTGAATCAGTGTGAGATTGATTAGGGTTCAACTACAGTCCAGTCCGAAGTTAATTGGTATTAGGCTAGTGTCTGTAACGGCTTAATATAGTGTGGTGTTCAATCTGGACTAGGTCCCGGGGTTTTTCTGCATTTGCGGTTTCCTCGTTAACAAAATTCTGGTGTTTGTGTTATTTCTTTTCCGCATTATATTTTGTTATATAATTGAAATATCACAGGTTGTGAGTTAAGAGCAATCAATTGGAATATCCAACCTTGGGTCGTTGATTTACATTGATTGATGATAGACACATTTTTGTGTCTAAATTGTCCTTAATTTTCTCTATATTGGTACTCGATTTTGTACTTATTTTGGTGTTTTGTGTGTTTGTAGGTATTTTTGGAAAATAAACGTTTTTGGAAGAATCGGCTCGAAAAACTGCTAAAGGCACCCCCGAAGGACATTTGCTAAGCGGACCTCAGATTTGGCTAAGGGGAACCTGCGGTTATGTGCATCCCAAATTTGTTCTCAGCACCCAAATTACTATCGGCACCCCAACAGAAGGATAAGAGGCACCCTTCATCTTCAACATTCAAAAAGAATATTTGCGGGAAATTTGGTTCCACCGGTAAAGGATTTATTGTCTTTAAGATAAGAATATCTCTTGCCTTATAAACAGGAAGAATTTGAAGAAAAAGGAAGTTATCTTGTATTAAACAAGAGAGATATCCTTGGAAGATTTTATCTTGGATTTTATTCTGCGAATTAAAGAAGATATGAGTTTAGTAAAGAAATATGGATAATAAAGAGAAGGAAAAATTCCTGAAGATATTTTTAATTAAAAAGAAGAAGATTTTGGAGTTATGGAAGAATATATTTGAGTAATGTGTATTTGTGTGTATAAATAGAGAGCTAGAGAGCACATTTGAGGGGGATAGTTTAGAAACTTCTAGCGTCACATAGTATCCGGTTAGCTAAGTTTACATACTGGTTTTCACCGAAAAGATAGAAATTGGAATGCTAGAGATAACAACCTATTGAGATACTAGAGAAAAAGACATTGAGATCTTTGAAATTCATGAGAGAACTTGTTCCTTTTAGAGGGTAACCGTGATGGACCTAACCATCCATGATGGAAAGGCAAGTAGGTCAGAAGAAAATGCCAGAAAGACAAAGCAACCTCACAATGTAGTCTTAGTTATTGGATTACGACTCTCTCTCAGTAGAAACTTATCATCATCAACAAGCGGAGTGACATAAAAATTTATGAAGAAAGTTGAAGACGTTTAAGGTTTAGAAGCAACAATAGAAAAGAATAATTCAAAAATCAAAGTTGAAGACTTAGTTACAAGAAGTTACAAGAGCAAATGATATAAGTTGTTGAAGTTCATGATACCAAGACATCACAAGTTGTGAAGATCCAAGTTCTAAAATCCTTCTCTCATGGCCATTTAAATTTTTGTCTTGTTATTTTTGTTTTAAAAAAAAATGAAAAATGAAAAAATCATCGTTACGTTTTGTTCAATAAGGCCATAGGGAAGTAGAAATCTATAAGGCAAGTTTCAATCAAGAAATTAAGGAGAAAAGTTAAATTTTCAAGGTTCTACGAGGTTCGAGAGTTTATCATCAACAGTTGAAGCCGAAGAAGACGTTGTTTCTACTGAGCACTATTAGAGAGTCGAAGAGAGATGCATTTTGGTTGCTTTGTTAGTCCGCTTTCCATCTGGCACAAGATCTTTCTAGCACTGGTTCAACTCATCACACGTAATTAGTCCAGCTGTATAGCAAATGTCCCTCTCATCTTTATCTCTCTCCTAATCTTATCCAGCTGTAAATCAGCGGACGCATCTTACAATGTTTATCTAGATGTGAAGAGGATATCTCTTTATCTAGCAGTGTTGCGGATGTGTCTCCCCTTTTCTTTAGTCAGCTTTAGAGCTGGCACCTTTAATTTCTCTGGCAATTCTAGTTACTTGGAGATAGGTTGAGAATTTGTATGTCCTCGTATCTCTTTGGATACTTGTGACCAATTAGAAGTCATGGTTTTGTGGGTACGCCTCTGGTAAACCCTCCCGAGATTAACTCGGTTTTATTTTTCTAGAATAAATTTGCTCGAGGACTAGCAAATAATAAGTTTGGGGGTATTTGATAGACACATTTTTGTGTCTAAATTGTCCTCAATTTTCTCTATGTTGGTACTCGATTTGTACTTATTTTGGTGTTTTGTGCGTTTGTAGGTATTTTTGGAAAATACACGTTTTTGGAAGAATCGGCTCGAAAAACTGCTGAACGAACCCCCGAAGGACATTTGCTAAGCGGACCTCATATTCGGCTAAGGGGAACCTGCGATTATGTGCAACCCAAATTTGTTCTCAGCACCCAAATTACCATCGGCACCCCAGCAGAAGGATAAGAGGCACCCTTCATATTCAACATTCAAAAAGAATATTTGCGGGAAATTTGGTTCCACCGGTAAAGGACTTATTATCTTTAAGATAAGATTATCTTCTTGCCTTATAAACATGAAGAATTTGAAGAAAAAGGAAGTTATCTTGTATTAAACAAGAGAGATATCATTGGAAGATTTTATCTTGGATTTTATTATGCGAATTAAAAAGGATATGAGTTTAGTAAAGAAATATGGAGAATAAAGAGAAGGAAAAATTCCTGAAGATATTTTTAATTAAAAAGAAGAAGATTTTGGAGTTATAGAAGAATATATTTGAGTAATGTGTATTTGTGTGTATAAATAGAGAGCTAGAGAGCACATTTGAGGGGGAGAGTTGGGGAGAGAAAATAAAATCATTGCGTTAATAATTTTCTCCCATTTTCATTATTTGTAAAACACTTTGAGCAATGAAAATATATTTCGAGCGTGTTTCCAACCTAATGAGCTAAACCCAACATTGGGATGACGGAGGAAGCTGGATTTCATCAATGTGGTAATTTGATTAATTCTTTTATTTACTTTTTGCATCGATTTTAAATGATTTATGATTTCTATTAATCAATTGTCATCTTGTTAGATAGTGTATGCTTAGTCTTAGGTGCTTTAGATACACTATGCTTGTAATTTACAATTGATCTTTTACGAAATCTATCTTTGGCAAAATATTAGAGTTGATATTTCTTTTGTTTGAGAGATAAACGTCTAGGATTAATTTTTGAACCACTTGAATATGAAAGCAGTGAAATCCTGAGTCCAAGTGAATTCTTCATCCCGTGACATATTTTGTATATAATTTCTTATTTTTAGTATTTTTATATTTAAGCCTAGAATCAATTTCAACAAGTCCGAGTGAACGACAACCTTATCTACCACTATTCAAAATTCGATCAATTGACACTTGAACATTGGTCTTTGGTACCGTTCAAGTTACTCCTCTTATTCAATCGGGCTCGCAGATTTCTATTTGCTGATTGTGGATTGAATTAAGAGTTAGAGATATTAAACTCTTCGATATACTTTATTATAGATTGAGTCTGACTGTCTAGTTGATTCTCTAGAAATTGTATTGGTGTAAGTCCTCTCAGATTGCCAAATGAATTATTGGGTGTGGTTGTTAGACCCCGCATTTTCAATTGGTATCAGAGCAGGCAAACACATTAAAGACCTAATAAGTCTGTGTTTGTAGCTATCTGATATGGACAAAGGTGATATCTCTATAAACGTACCACCAGTCTTCGACGGCTCTAATTTCTTATGGTGGAAATTTTTTATGCGTGCCTTTCTTCAAGCGCGTGATTTTCAATCATGGGTTTATGTTGTTAATGGCTATGATGCTCTCGTTGTGGCAGTAGGGAATGCAACCGTTCCAAAGAACATTGGTGAATACAATGCTTCCGAGATACTTGTTGCAAAGCAAAACTCCGACGGTTTGAATGCCATCATACATGCATTATCCTAGATCTTCAACACCATGTGATTACGTGCACTCGGTCTAAAGATGCGTGGGATATCTTAGAAACCGTATTCAAAGGAAATACCAGTGAGAAGGAAGCTAGGCTTCAAAACCTTAATTCCGATTGGGAAAACCTTCGTATGGCAGATGAAGATTCATTTGATGAGGTTACTCACAAAGTGTCTGAAATTGTTAATGCATCTTTTGCATTGGGTAAGACTATTCCTGAAAATGACATTATGATGAAAATTCTCAAATCGCTGCCATCTAGATATGATTCTAAGAAGCATGCCATCGTTGAAGGAAATAACCTTGATGCTCTTTCCAGAAACACGTTGGTTGGAAATCTAAAGATCTTTGATCATGAGCATACATCCAAAATCGTAAAGGATGTTGCCTTCAAAGCACAAAAGAGCACTACATTACTTGATAAAAATAAAAATGTTTATGTCTCTGAGGATGATCTTTCTGAGGCTGATTCATCAGATTAAGATCTTGAAAAATCAGTATCTATGATCACAAGAAAGTTTAGGGATCTTCTATTGAAGAGAAGTAAACGGTTTTACAGAGACAAACCTAGGTCGTCAGTTAAGCCTCACAATCGCATTCCTCCTAAAAACAGGGATGCTGACGAGGCTGATGACGAGGATATGCCACAGTGCTTTAAGTGTAAAGGTTTTGGTCATTTTGAAAATGAGTGTCCGAACCGTAGAAAATACACTGAAAACAAAGGTCTTGCTGCAACTCTTGATGAAATGTTTGATCACTATGATTCCGATGAAGACGAAAAAACAAGTGTTGCACTTCTTTGTGAAGATATCGATTTTGATAACTGTAGCAAGGAATACATCAATCTTGATATTCTTCTAGAAAGAAATTCAACCAATCTGGAAGAATAAATTAACCTTTATGTTGGAAACTCTCTGTCTGACTTTTCAGGTTCCAATCTGTGCCTAACAGCTTGCACATTCCGTGCGTCTGAATCAGCTTATCCATTGACATGCTCTTATTGTTCACTCAATGGTCATGAACTTTCAAAGTGTTTCAATTATAAACACAAGATGAGACATGTCAAGAGACTTCAACGAAGAGAAAATCGCCTAGCAAACAAGCTCAAACTTGTTCAAAAAACCGCTGAGGTATGTAAGATTTTATCCTCTTAAAAGAAGTTGGTTTCCAAAGATAGGTCAAGACCACTAGAGAAAAGAGTATGGTCTAAACATTTTGATAGACATGGATCTATGAATTCCCTTCAAAAGGGTCATGGTGGACAAATTGTTGTTCACCACAACACAACTTGATTGTGTTGTTTGGTGCATCTTGTCTCATGTGCCTGATTAAAAGACACAAGATTGTGCACACCTCAGGCTTAAAAATATAAGAAAAAAAACACTTTTTGTTTGGTTTTCTTAGATTTGTTGTATGATTTGTAATTCTTTCATATCTAATTGATATTGGAAGGAAGCTCCCTGTTTATCAAAAGAGGGATATTCTCGACAATTCTACTCTCTTTAGGGTTGTGAATTGTGCGTGCGTGAACCTATACTGTTTAAGGTTCCGTGACCCTGCATTCCCTTTTCCTTCTCTGAAACTCTTTTCATCTTAAGATTGTTTGTTGAGTTGATATTGTGATTTCCTCTCACAAACCCATACACGTATGGAGACTCCAAGCATCATGCGTTCTGATGGAAAAGATGTTAATATGATTTTTAAGCCATCAATCATGAAGGGAAAATAAAAATCTCCATTGCCCCAAACTTTGAAAAGAAAAATAAGGAATGTGAGGAAGCCAAGTGATGTTCTTTCAAATTCTCATAAGTTTTAATATATGATGTTCTTGAAAAATTGAAGTAAGTAAGGAAGGAGATTAGACAAATAAAGGCTTTTGTTATGAGAACTCTCGAAATTCAGAAGGCCCTGGTTCGAAATCATCAGCCTAGAAGGTTTGTTGGAATTGACTCATTTTTCCATGAACCCTATGTACCAATGGCTGTTGACGACAAGGAGTTCGGGGACGATAAAGAATTCTTCAGAGGTCTCAATGTCTAGTAAATCTTCTTTTACAGAATTTATTTCTTGTTTTTAGAAGAATATCTAGAGTTTGGAATAGCCATTATTGTGAGTACACATAGTTATGTCCAACGATTTTCATCTTCTATGTTTTTAGATTTATTTATTTAAATTCTAAGTTTTTGGAAGATTATTTGTGCAATTTTAATCTTTATGATTTTATATATCGCAAATTGTTATGGGATATGTTGTTTATGTCTGTGAACCTATGACTGTCCCATACTTGTTCAAAAGTTATCTCTATTATGTCGGTATGAATGTATTGATAAAAGATAGAATGAACTTTTGACATTACAAAAGTTAAAGCCTTTTATGTCATTGTTTTGATGGAAGAAAGGATAAAACTTTTGTTTACAAGGATTAAGCCTATTGTATGTCATTGTGCAAATAGTGATGGAAAATAGGATGAATCCTTGTCTATTCCGCAGTATTGGTCATTCTCCGATCCAAATTTTTGTGCATATATTGTGTTTTTCTATAAGTTTCCTTATGTTTGAGCATGACCAACTAAATTGATCAGTTGTTGCTCCATAAGTTCTCTTATGTCGAGCATGACCAATTGAATTGATCACTTTTGTGGTTAATTTGGTTGTATATTCCAATTGAATTAATTATGAGTTTTCTTGTGATTAATTTAATTGTGCATTTCGATTGGATTAATCATGAATTATTTTATGAATAATTCAATTGAATATTTTGGATTCAAATTCATGTTTTCATGTGATTTGATTTTGTCCAAAGAAATCCTTCTTTTCTTGTGAAAGTAAGGCCGCCTTTGTTCTTCCTTCGGGGATGACATTTATGGGAGAGAGTTCATATTGAACTTGTGCTTAATTGCCAAATCTTTATGGGGAGTGCGGTTGTGGAATATTAGGTTATTAACTCCTTGATGAATGCATTTAGCTTTGGCTTTATGATTGCATCTAAATAAGTTGGTATGGTATTCTCTTTTGGTCATGAAGCATCTCCGTGGAAATTTCATGAGGATCCCACTAGTTTCGTACCTTTGCTAATTTATATTGACAAAAATGGGGAGAAATAATGTGTAGTGTGATACTACAAATACATATGGTTTACGGATAATTATGTAAGGGGGAGTGGTTTTCATGTTGAGGTAAAGTATTGACTAAGGGGGAGTGATGAATATCACCATAGTATTATTGTCAGAGTTGTGATACAATTGGACTTTGATATTGTGTAATAATATTATGACACTGTATAACAATGATTGAGAGCATTTTTTTCTCATTGTTATAGCTACGGATCTTCAACAACTATGATGTTGAACTTACGACCTTTAGGATCATGGAATACTTGGAAATAACGAAGATCTCGAGTCGCGTTGAAGATGCCAAGGAGATCAAGCATGTGGATGGGAAGCTACATTTTTTATCTATTTTGTAATCCATATGTATTGATAGTTTTTTCACTAAAATTTACAAAGGGGGAGCTTGTTAGAGCATTGCTCGGTCGAACTCATATGCGTTGCTATCTCAAGAATGTTTGTCAATGTTAGTGATCAAAACTATAAGTCTTGATTTCTAGCCTATTTATAGATGTCTCGGACTAGGATATAGATAGTGTAGTTGAGCTTCGATCTCTCGGCGTTCATCTCTTGAAGACGAAGAACTACTAAGGGGAGCTTGTGGAACTTCTTCGACAAAAGGTATGTGGAGACCTGAACTCATCTATCACTTGGAAAGTCTATTTATACTATCTCCTATATTGAGACATAAGTCGTGTTACGATATAGTTTTCTCTATATACATTTGAGATTTCGAGATGAGTATATCTCGCTTACATATTTATCGAAATATATGTTGGTAATCTTTCGCTTCGACCAAGTTCATCTTATATAATGAGAAAATTTCCGAGTAACATCTTACATGGTTTGTGTGATACAATCATTTGATGTAGGCTTGGAATGTTTCGATAATGATTATTTCAATATCTTGAAAATTGCTTTGATGCTAATAGTGTGTGAAAACGACTATTGTCATTATAGAAGAATGTTTCAATGATTGAAATAAAGGGTTGATGATTAACCATCTTTGGATAGAAGCATATATAGTGTGTTCTCACATTAGTGTATAAATCCGTAAACCGGGAACCAAGAGTATGCATATGTGTGTATACGAAATTGGTGAAGGAGACAAGATAAGTATGCGTACCTGTACACATACTGGTGGAAGTTTTCGAACCGAAAATATCTGCTGAGTTTGGGAATTACAAACTCCTAAACTAGTCACCTTAAGTATGCGTACCCGTACGCATACTGGCGGAAGTTATCGAACCGAAAATTTCTGCTGAGTTTGGAAACTTGACAAACTCAAAATCCGGTTGCTTAAGTACGCATACCCGTATGCATACTTAAGATGGTTACTTTGTCAATTCGGTCAGTTCATGAACTTAAACATTTAAATCATAAGGAATGCAATCTTTTCAAACCGTGACTATAATGTTCATGATTGATTCAAGTGAATCAAAACGATTTGGTTTCGATTGTGATTTGTATACAATTGAACAACTCTTTAACTAGTTTCATTTGAGTCATTTGAGCTATTTATGGTTAAGATGAATAAGGTTGATATGAGAGTAATCATATGGCTAACCTCGGTAAACTATTTGTGAACCAACCTGGTGTACACGTTTAGGTACGGTTACATAAACCTAAATGAGGGTACATTTCATTTGTGTATAACAAGCTAAGTTCGATCTAACGATTGAAAGATATTAGCTTGGTTGAATCAGGTTTTTCATCTAACGGTGAATATTGAATGCTTTGTTAACAAGGCAACTTGGATTGCAAACCCTGATTTGAAAACTATATAAAGGAGAGCTCTAGCAATTGGGAAACCTAATCCCCACACCTCCTGTGTGTTACTAGTTTCATAACTAGAGTCGATTCTCCTTTAACATTAGGTTTCTTCTCGAGACCCTGTAGGTTAACGACTTGAAGACTTCATTGGGACTGTGAAGCCAGACCCAACTATTATCTTTGTAGGTACGTGATCTGATCTTGTTGTTTCTATCGTGTTGAGTGCAATTGAAATAATTGGCTCGAGATTTTATATCTTCGATAGGCAAGATAGAAAAGTAATCACAAACAAACTACGTTTGATCGTTTGTGATTCCACAATAACTTGTTTCGCTAGTCGATTAAGTTTATTGTGAGGTGATTGATAATTCTAGGTTGTTCTCCGGGAATATAAGTCCGGGTTATCAATTGGTTCCTGTTCACCTTGATTTATCAAAAGACGGAAGAAAAAATCTTGGGTATTTCTATGGGAGACAAATTTATTCAATCCTATAGACTTTTCTATGTGAGACAGATTTTTCTATCAAGTCTTCGACTTTGGGTCGTAGCAACTCTTAGTTGTGGGAGAGATTAGCTAAGGGAATCAAGTGCGTAGTATCATGCTGGGATCAGAGACGTAAGGAGCGCAACTGTACCTTGAATCAGTGTGAGATTTATTAGGGTTCAACTACAGTCCAGTCCGAAGTTAATTGGTAGTAGGCTAGTGTTTGTAGCGGTTTAATACAGTGTGGTGTTTAATTTGGAGTAGGTCCCCGGGTTTTTCTGCATTTTTGGCTTCCTCGTTAACAAAATTCTGGTGTCTGTGTTATTTCTTTTCCGCATTGTATTTTGTATATAATTAAAATATCACAGTTTGTGCGTTAAGATCAATCCATTAGAATATCCAACCTTGGGTTGTTGATTTACATTGATTGACACTTGAACATAGGTCTTTGGTACCGTTTAAGTTACTCTTCTTATTCAATCGGGCTCGCAGATTTCTATTTGCTGATTGCGGATTGAATTAAGAGTTAGAGATATTGAACTCTTCGATATAATTTATTCTAGATTGAGTCTGACTGTCTAGTTGATTCTCTAGAAAGTGTATTGGAGTAAGTTCTCTCAGATTTCCAAACGAATTGTTGGGTGTGGTTGTTAGACCCCCGCATTTTCAGAACCAACATATTGTAGCATAGGTAGAGGTCCATATTCTGAGACGGTTATATGGTAGGGTTACTTGTTTAGCCAATCCATAATAGTAGTGGAGTCTCCAAACACCTGATGATTAGCCTAGAAGGCTGAACCTAGATAGATGAAGCATAGGGACAAGACATCGGGGTATGAGTGATATCCTCCTTAACACTTTTGCAGAGGTTGCATACATAATCAATGTAACTGAGAATACTAGAAGTCTTGGCATTACTAGGAAAAATTCCATTGGCACATTTCCATACGAAAAGTTGGATGACTGGTGAAGTATCCATTTTCCATTTTTTTGCCAAGCAGTGTTGGTAGTGTCTCCTTTGTGCTTTTCATAAATTTGCTTGTCATATGACCATAAATTTCCCCTTGTAGTGAAGCCCCTGGTAATTATGTCATCTTCTTGAATGTTGAAAGCAGTATTTGAATAGATGTTTGGTCTTCATGAGAGAACCAAAGAGAAAGAGAAGTAGTATCCCATCCACCTCTGATATTGATAAGTTGATTGACAGTAAGAAGGTCACTTGGACATTGAGGAGGTTTATCTAGAATACCATCTTTGTTTTTTATCCATCTATCTTGCCAAATGTGAATTTTTAAGCAATTTCCCACTTTCCATTTGTAATATTTTTGTATATCTGCATTTCCTTCCAAAATGCCTTTCCAAATCCAAGAATGAGTTTTTGTTTAGTGCTAATTATGATGACCTTTTGTACCTCAAAGTGAGTGGCTTTTATGGTGGAGGTCCATAAAGAATCTGGCTCAGATATAAGTCTCTGTTATTTTTGTAATCATATAATTATTGAAGAATTCCAAATTCCCGAAACACAACCCACCTAACTTTTTTTTATCTTTGATAGATCTGATTGATTAGAGTGGCTACCAAATATAAAGATCGGAAATATCTATATTTCTCTTTGAGATCTATATTGATTGAGTGTGAATCTATACTTGACTATTTCGGTAGTTAAAGTTAGATTAATCTAACCAGAAAAAGGAATTTATTAGATTAAACGGAAGAGCCTTTGTCAACGAGTCATCTATATCTTGTAGGAATATTGATTAGAGCGGATACCAAACATATTCTTCCTTTGCTGTTTGGAATACGATCCAAAGGACTTGTTATTCACGTGCGTGACTCTAGAAGTCGAAGGCGCAGGGATACTGAGGGAACTAAGTAGCTAGAGGTAGTCTGTTTGGTCTCAACTATACGAAGTTGGTATTAGATTTTTTATAACGGCTTAATTCTAAGAGTATTCAAAACTGGACTAGGTCCCGGAGTTTTTCTGCATTTGAGGTTTCCACGTTAATGAAATCTAGTGTTGTGTTATTTACTTTACTTCTGTATTATAATTGTTTTATATTATAATAAAGTAAATACACTTGTACGTTAATCCTAATCACTTGATGTTGATCCTATAGTAAATCAGTAACTATTATCAAGTGAATATCAAGTTGTCGCATTGTATCGATTTTTTCCGTAGACGATCACACTTGGTATCAGACTTATATGTTGAAATAAAAAAATCGTGATGTATTTGGGTACGCTCGCCTTTTCAAGCTACCAATTAGTTTGAAATAAACAAGCCAAGAAAACATCCGGTCCGGGGCTCGCATTGGGAGGCATACTAAAAATAGCATCCTAAATTTCAACGGAGGTTGGTTTAACCATAAGCAAGATATTATCCTCATCAGTAATTTGAGAGGGAACAAGATTACGTAGAATTCAGTAGAGAGTTTACCCTTAACAGAAACTACAACTTGTTCGTCTTGAGTAAGATTTTCCAACGATTAAACACAATATAGAGAACTAAGAAGAAACAAGAAACAATTCGACAAACAAAAGATTCACTAATTCTTTGAAAAAATCTTACAAAAGTGTTTACCTCACAAGAACTAGTCACTCAAATCTCTTCCACAATAAGAACTCTAACTGTTATTTTCTTCTCTAACAAACATACGCTTATTAGCTCTCTATAAGAAGATATCTATAAATCAAACCCTACGGGTCCTTTTATAGATCACACAAACTTGTCCCCAATAATTTCCTAGGTTATTTTTTTAGCTAAATTAGATAAACAACTCAACTAGAAAACCACATAACTTGGGAAACACCAAAAGTAATGTTTCTGACCCGTTCCGGAAGATTTCGGAACTTAACGGAACAAAACTTAACAGGTTAACGATATCATTATTTATAACAGAGGAAGAGGTGGAAAGTAAATTTTCAAAGTGGATATTCAAACAATTGGCAATGTTATCCATACCTTCTAACCATGTTTTATTGCTATCATACATGCCATCAATCTGGTTCCGTCTTTGTTTAACAACAACATTCTGATAATCATTCCTATCTCGTAACTAATGGTGTTTTCTCTACCCTTAATTTTCAGCATTTCTTCCTGTTAGAGCATAGCTCGGTTGAATCTAGCAAGCGTTGGTATGTCAAGTTTGGTTGTCATATTTTAGTGAATCAAAACTCATTTTAAGAGTCGCTTGATTATGTACTAGAGTCAACTTCCTATAGGTTAGATTGAAAGTATTAGGATATGAGACATTACAAGTATTGCGAAGACTTGAAGAAGTGAATAAGTAAGAATCTACAACGAAAACATCATCCTAGCACTTGAGGTTAGTGATATTTGACTTGAACTGTTTCATTCCCTAACGTATCTTTCAAGTCGTGCATATTGAAAACAAAACTGTGAAGCATGGACACTCTAGATAGACATAGTATTAAAGAATACAATACGAGGTGTATTGCTTAAGCATTAAATTTTGTAGATAAGACATCGACATAATCGTTTAAATGCTATTGTGATTATGTATGGGTATGAGGTGAGGATTTCATCCTAGGAAACAATGTTGTACATGTGTTTTAAGGAAGTAAGTTCATAAACTTGTTTATGAATCGAAAAGGAAATCGCCAGGCGTTATTGGTATTGTTATTCATTGCATATCTTATGAACAACCAATATGTGTGATTTAGTATAACCGCTCATGACTTGTTTATGTTCTTGGTAAAACTATTCACAAAGGCCTGACTTATGTATTGATATGACTTTTATTAGTGAAACCGACCTTAAGTAATCACCTGAGATGGTATGATCGAGTTTGTGATTTGTGTATGACCGACTCTGGGTAAAGTGGAACGGATCCTAGTAAGAGGTGCAAAACTTCACAAAGGGGAATTGATCCTTGTATGAGGTGCAACAAGTTTTTAGCAGAAAGGGGAACCTATCCTATGGACATGTGCAACACATATAAGTTAGATACCATATATATGTGGGGAATCGATCCTAGTACCTAGTCAACCGAATTTTGGAAATCTAGTGTGACTATGCACAATACTCACATGGAGGTAGAACTGAAACTTGTTTTGGTTTAACCGTTTAACCCATGATTTGTGATCAATCACATAGTTCTTGAAAGTCAGATGAACCAATTCTAAACTTGTTTGGAAGTGTGGCAAACCGGTTTCAAGGTTGTAAGTATGAAAGAGGACTTACAAAGTAAGGATGTCGACATACTTTGAACATGTGCTGTAATGTTTATCTTTTATTGTTCAAAGTTATTCCTTAATAGCTAAAGGAAGAAAAAATCCCAGGATCGAAAGATAAATAAGTTAAGAATCTTTTATTTAAGGTTGTTAATTTTATTTTAGGAAAAATGAGAATTAGTAATGTGCATTTACTAGTTAAAGATTTTCCAAAGAGATTTTCGGTCAATATTTTGGACGGAGCATTTCCAGGAATTATGGAAACCGAATTTGGAATATATTGCATATCTTGAGAATATTTTCGGTTTTGGAAATTCCTTGGTGTCCAAACTTCCTTGTCTATAATACTTGAAGTTTGAATTTCTAGCAAACTAATCCTTCGTGACAGCAAACTTCCTCGGTTGTGTAGTTACTGGTGTAGCCGCCTATTCGGAGAGGAGAGTAACCTAATTAGGCGAAATCTCTTACGGCCGCTCAGTTTAAAGTCTTCTTTGGGATTGAGAAGCTCTATTAGTACCGTTGGTTGGAAACTAGATAATTGTTGTTTATCTTATGTTTTCGATTGATTTGATTGACTAACGGTGGTTGAACTTTGATTGCACCTAGTTTGTTTATGGTTGAGAATCTTCTCTTCTGATATAAGATTCACTCAAACTAGATCAAAGTTTCGACAGGGATCTTTAGACTGTTTTTAGTTCTAAAGACGATCTTGTGATAATCCATTGTTCACAGACTCCGTTCTGTACGTGATTGATTACAAGACATTCAAGTTGTTGTGTGTAGGTGTTTATTGAAGATCTAAGAATATTTGAAGACAAAGAAGATATTGAAGATTTCTGATTTGGGGTTCATAATCTTTGGTGTGCACAATACTTGTTTCGGTATAGAGGATCCAACTATAATCGGTTTATCCTTGTGGTAGATTGGATTGATTAGTTGTGTAGATCGGCATCAATACAATTATTTGTGATTAAAAGTATTGATTGCAATATCTTAACAATTACCTTTGGTAGTTCAGAATAAGATAGATCTAAGAACCTGACGAAGGAGTTTATTGAGATAAACAGAAGAGCCTTTGTCGAACTCACATCACTTGGTTGAAGAGAGTTGCTATCAAACAGATTTGTTGTTGCTTTACTGTTTGGACTACGAACCAAAGGAATTGTTCAAAGTACGTGACTTATTCATAAGTTGGAGGCGTGGGAATACAGACGGAACTAGGTGAACTATAGGTTTAGTTGTTTGGTCTCAACTATACGAAGTTGGTTTAATTTTGTATAGCGCTTAATCATGAGAGTATTCAATTCTGGACAAGGTCCCGGGGTTTTTCTGTATCTGCGGTTTCCTCGTTAACAAAATCTTGCTGTGTCATTTACTTTTATTTTCCGCATTATAATTGTTTTATTATAATTAAAGTAAGTTACACAAACATTAGTTCCTATTTACTCGATAAGCAATCCTATTGTTGTATTGTCTCGATCTCGTATCCATAGACGATCACACGAAGTGTGAAGCGATTAGTTATATTGTCTCGACTCAGTCCATAGACAATCACTTTTGGAGAAAGGACTTATAGGTAGGAAAAGTTTTAGCTTGAGGTATATTTGGGTACCCTCGCGTTTTCAATTGGTATCGGAGCAGGAAAACACGAAAAGATCTAACAATCGGTGTTTGGTGCGATCCAACCTATAAGAATGAACTCGAGTTCTCATAAATCGACTTCAATTAACGTACCACCAAGATTTGACGGAACAAACTATCTATGGTGGAAATCTTCTATGAGATATTTTATTCAATCACAAGATTTTAATACATGGCTATTAGTCGTCGATGGTTATAATTACCCAATGGTAGAAAATTCGGAAACTGAGTTTAAACGCTTAGTGGAGTTTTCAAATGAAGAAAAGACCTTTTATAAGCAGAACTCAGATGGTTTGAATGCTATCATACATGCTATCAGTTGAGATTTACAACATCATGTATCAACTTGTCAAACTTCGAAAGAATCTTGGGATAATCCTCAAATAGAATTCGAAGGAAACACATTAGAGAAAGAAGCCAGACTTCAAACTCTTATGTTCGATTAGGAAAATCTTCGAATGGATGACAATGATACTTTTGAAGAGTTTCATATGAGACTCTCTGAGATAATCAATGCCTCTTTCTCTCTTGGAAAGACTATTTCTGAAAAGGATATAGTATGCAAAATTCTCAGATCATTGCCATCTAGATACTATTCTAAAAAACATGCAATCATTGAAGCTAATGATCTTTCGTCTCTATCTAGAAGTTCCCTAGTTGGAAAACTGAAGATATTTGATCAAAATCTGTCTAAACAAAAGGACAATATGGCCTATAAAGCCATAAAAAGGGTTTCGACTCAATATTTGGAGGATTCTGAAGATCAGGAAGATCTAACTGCTGAAGATGAAGCTGAACTAAATCATCGTTTGTCTCTTATTACTCAACGATTCAAGAAACTATTGAGACATCGAAAAAGAGAATCACCTGTGTCAAAAGGAAAAGTTGTTCTTTCACATAAACGTGAAGACACCTGGGATGATGATGATATTATTCCTCAATGCTAAAAATGTAGATGGTTCAGTCATATCTCTTCAGATTGTCCAACTAAGGACACATAGTGGAAAAGAAATGCTTATACTGCGACACTTGATTATTGTCCTTGAAAAAGCGGGGGTCTAACAACACCACCCAATATTTCGCTTAACAATCTGTATGGACAAACTCCAATATACTTTTTATGAGAATGAACTAGACAGTTAGACTCAATCAATAAATAGATATATCAAAGAGTTTATATCTCAATCTCTCGATTTGATCTTTACTCAAGCAAATGGAAATCTTCGAGTCTTTATCAAAGAGAGATAACTTGGACGGTACCAAAGACCAATGTACAAGGATCAATCAATATCAATCAACAACCAAAGGTTGGATTTCCAATTGATGATCTTTATTGCACAACCTGTATTATTTCAATTATATAAAAAATATAATACGGAAAAGAAATAACACAGACACCAGAAGTTTTGTTAACGAGGAAACCGCAAATGTAGAAAAACCCCGGGACCTAGTCCAGATTGAATACACACTGTATTAAGCCGCTACAGACACTAGCCTACTACAAGCTAACTTCGGACTGGACTATAGTTGAACCCCAATCAGTCTCCCACTAATTCAAGGTACAGTTGTACTCCTACGCCTCCGATCCCAGCAGGATACTGCGCACTTGATTCCCTTAGCTGATCTCACCCACAACTAAGAGTTGCTGCAACCCAAAATCGCAGACTTGATAGTAAACAAATCTTCCTCACACAGAAAAGTCTATCAAAGGATAAATCTGTCTCCCACAGAAAAACCCTAGGTTTTGTTCCGTCTTAAGATATAAAATCAAGGTGAACATGAACCAATTGATAATCCGGTCTTATATTCCCGAAGAACAACCTAGATTGATCAATCACCTCTCAACAATCCTTCTTGACTACACAAGCGGTTTGTCGAGGAATCACAAACAGTGAGACGAAGATGTTTGTGACTTCTTTATCTTGCCTATCGGAGAACTCTCACGATCTCAAGCCAATCAATAGATTGTACTCGTACGATAGAAGATGCAAGATCAGATCACACAACTACGATAAAAGTAGTATCGGTCTGGCTTCAAAATCCAAATGAAGTCTTTAAGTCGTTAACCCGGTTTTAGAGAAGAAAACCAAAGGTTAAAGGAGAATCGACTCTAGCGAGCGCACTAGTATCACACAGACGTGTGGGGATTAGTTTTGCACAATCCTAGATGTCTCCTTTATATAGCCATCAAATCAGGGTTTTGCCTTAGTTACAAAGCAATCCATATTCACCGTTAGATGAAAACCTGATTTAGATTCAAGCTAATATTTCTCAACCATTAGATCAAAAACATAGCTTGTCACACACACTTGGGTAGACGTTTACTGGGTTTGTGAAAACCGTGCCCAAACGTGTACGTGTATGTTGGTTCAACATAGTAACCAAAAGGTTAACCATATGAGCATTTCATATTAACCTAGTTCTTCTTCACCATAACTAGTTCAATTGACTGAAATGAACTAGTTAGAGAGTTGTTCAATTGCTATGAGATCTTATGTAACTACACAAGACACAATTGAAACAAAGATTATTCGATTCGATTGAATTGGCTAATGAATTTTATCGCCACGGTTTGCATAAAGCATTCCTTAGTAATTTAAGTTTCATGTTCAGAGCACATCTTTAGATCATAACCACTTAAGCTCACAAACAAGTTCGCGGACTTAAGGAAACCGACAAAGTTTTCCAAACTCAGCAGAAAATCTCGGCAAAGAGACTTCCGCCAGTTCGCGGACTAAACACGCAAACGAGTTTTTGGAAAATCCCATCAGAAATTCTCGGCAAGAGAACTTCCGTCAGTTCGCGGACTGAGTTCACAAACTGAGTTCGCGGGCTTGGCAAAGACAATTCCTCCGGTTTCTCTCAATCAACAAAGTTCCAAAACTTCGGATTAAAGAATACATGGTTATGTAATCTAAACTCTCATTCCAATCATTGAGACATTCTCAGAGGACGTTATATAGCCATTATTCACAGACCGTTTCACGTCAGAGCAATTCTCAAAGTAATTGAAACTTTTCATGACTTTCGTCACTAGGTGAAGATAAACTTGATCAAAGCGAAATGCTTTACAAACACACGATTTCGAGAAAAAGATAAGTAGTGAATGCTCAGCTCTAAATGTCAAATGTGTATGATCCAGTCTATATAGCATACGACTTTTTGTCTCATAAGAAGTAGGAGATAGAATAGATAGACTTTTGAGTGATAGATAAGTTCACGTCTCCACATACCTTTTTGTTGATGAAGTTCCACGGTTCCTTGAGTAGATATTCGTCGTTGTATGATGAATCGCCATGAAGTACTTGAGCTCAACTACACTTTTATATCCTAGTCCAAGACTTATCTATAATAGACTAGAAATCAAGACTCATAGTTTTTATCACTAACATTGACAAACATGCTTGATATAGCAACGCATGCGAGGTCGACCGAGCTATGCTCTAACAGTCCTAATGAGAATGATCAAGTTGGTGAGATAAATCACCTTGCAACTATTGCAAAAATTTATGACTCTGAAGTCCTTCCGACTCTAGATACTGCGGAAGAGTTTACTCCTTCGACTTTCAAAAAAATATTTCCATGTAAAGACAAAAGAACGCACCTTCTTCAATCTGACATCATTGAAATAAAATCATCGCTTGATCAACTCAAACTGAGTTTTCTGAATGATAAAGAAAAATTTAACAAGCAAGCAAAGAAAATCAAGGTTACTCAATACTCTGAAAAGGTACAAGTATCTAAACTCATTCTCGATATCAAACGTTACCAAGATGAGATAAGGAAGTTAAAAGCGGAAAATCAGAATATGAGAGATAGACTCAATTGCTTTGATAAATCATCACCTTGTATGAATGTATCAAAAGACAAGGAGGTAAGGCTAAACAAATATGTACAATCTAGAGCTAGAAAACGCAACAATTCTGGTGTTTGCTTCTTGTGCAGGAAAAAGGAGCATTTTAAAAGGCAGTGTCTTGATACTAAACAGAGAGAGAAACTGTATAAAACCGAAAAATCAAGATCTAAGTACAGATCAAAGATCTCTTCAAAACGGGAGAATAATTTCTTCGAACATCATGATCTTACATCAAGATTAAAAGTTGAACCTAAAAGTTCAAACATAATGTCTCCTCAACCATGTAAAAATGTTGAAATCTTCAAGGGAAGAAAGTCAACAACCAAAAGGTGACCACCTAACTGGTTATCATGGATCTTTACTTGTTACCCTTAAAAGTATACAATAAGGATATAAGTGTAAATATTTTTGGATAAAAATATTTCTAAAAATTGGTTTTTCGGTTAAGGATATAATTGAAACAATATTCTCAAAGATTTTTGAGAAAAAGTTTTAGAACTTATAAGAGGGAAGACCTCTTACTTCATTTTCATAGAGATTTGACAGTATGTCTACCTCTAGTTGCAGCTCTCGCAAAACCGAAAAAGTATGGACTATATTGTTTCCCAACAAGAAACTTCGTCTCGATTCTTCTGATGGGGATTCTGATTCATATCCAGAACTTCAACAAGATGTTCCTAATGAAGAGATCTCTTCTCTCAATGATAATCTTCTCAAGAATCATTCACTAAAATTAGATCTAATCTTATATGAAGTAAGGAACATAGAAAAGGATTTGCGAAGGGAAGTTAAGGAAGTCAATGACAATGTTGTTAGTCTTGAATCAAGACTAGTGATTATAGAAGATGATTGGAATCCGGTAAAATCTTCTGATCCGGCTTCAACCTTGAAGGATGATCTAAAAGGATGAATTTAAAGTTGCAAAGGAAAATAGACATCAATTTTTGATTTCTTTCAATGATTGTATTAAGTCTATTATGAATAAAATTATTTGATTTATAAATTTTCTTGTGATGGTTTTTGATTTACATATTCTGTGCTTGAATGCTTTATTATTGCTATGGATGTTTATGGGATGTTCGATTTCAGTTTTATTACCTTGATATTCGATCTCATAATGTTGTGAACCCGTATGGTTTGGGTGACTTTTTGATTTAGCAGGATTAAGCTCTAGCCCATGTTGGTAGGCTTTATCAAAGGATCATGAGGGGTTCTGATAGAAACAATATGTGAAAAATTCACAATATGTTGAATCGGTTTTGGTTTAGCATAAAAGCGTATGTGTTTCGGTGGTTTTAAACTTTTGCTTGCAATAGTTAAAAACCGGTTTTCAACCTTTCTCTGGTAAAGGTTGGTTGTTGTTATTCTTTTGTTTTGCATAAGGATGACAACATAATGATATTTCGATATCAATTCTCCCTGGAAGAAGATGCAAACATATTGGAGAGGTGGATGCGAAATTTGAAGTAACAATCTTGTTAGTTAATTGTTTTCCTGTTTAAGAAAAGCCTGATTTTTATTTCATATATTTATTTCTTTTGCTTAACAAAATTTCGGTACAATTGATGTTTTATTCCATGATGTGTGTGTGATTCAATTGGTTCATGTTAAGAAAAACTATTGTTATCTTACTTTATTGTGTGGTATCAATTGTTTAGGCTTACAAAATTTCGGTGCAATTTCGGTGCTATAATGTCTATGTTGTTTCAATTGCTTCCGGTTGAGGTGAATAATTACGCAAGTTGATTTATTTGGTTTGTATGAATTGTTTATGGCTTAACGAAAGAAAAAGTTTACGGGATGGATTGTTTAGTCCAATTCGATTCCGGATAAGAGAAACTAAGTTTATCTTAGTTAGACTTATCAAAGTGGAGGTTTCGGTTATTCAAGTCTAATCGAATGCCTTAACAAAAAATACTAGTTAACTAACCTAGTACTTTTCTTGTTTAGAAATGAAAGGTCTAAGTTATATGGATAATTAGATCCTGATGAGAAAAATAGAGTTATCTTTATTTTGGTCTTATCGCACGAAACGGTTGTATTTGTACAATCGGTTTAACAAAGGAACAAAGGTGCTTAGTTGATTTTTGGTTTACTAAACTATTAGGGAAAATTGCTTCGGGAAATTGTTTCCTTGATAACATATCAAAAAAAATTACTTTGTAGTTTCGGTTTTGATACTGGTTATCAAAAATGGTGTGTGGAACCCTCGTTCTTAACTCTATAGGTTGCAAGTCTATATTGAGATTTGTAAGATTCTTTTCGGTTTGTCCTTTATTTTTCGTTTCTTTGTCATTTTGTGACAAAAAGGGGGAGAAATATATGGAGTAAACAAGTGACACTGGCATTGACTTTATATTGATTGGTATCACTAAGGAAAAGAAAATTGGTGCTTAAACGTTTATCTAACGAGAGAGTGAAAGCATAAACTAAGGGGAGTAACATATCATTACTAAGAGAATAACAAAGATGTGTGGATTGATAAAATATACCTATCTTACCTTTAGGGGGAGTATTAGCTTTGTTATTGTAATGTCAACAGTGACATTTAAGGATTGAATGTATACAGGTTATTGTGCTGTTGAATTCGGGAATCAAGCGTATGTGTAATGAATTCTTGTAATTTGTTTATCCATATGATTGTAAGAGTTTTGTCACTAAAATTGACAAATGGGGAGATTGTTAGAGCATAGCTCGGTTGAACCCACCAAGCGTTGGTATGTCAAGTTTGGTTGTCATATTTTAGTGAATCAAAACTCATTTTAAGAGTCGCTTGCTTATGTATTAGAGTCAACTTCGTACAGGTTAGCTTGAACGTATTAGGATATGAGACATTACAAGTATTGAAAAGACTTGAAGAAGTGAAGAAGTAATAAGCTACAACGACAACATCATACTTCCGCTTAAGGTTAGTGATATTTGACTTGAACTGTTTCATTCCCTAACGTATCTTTCAAGTCGTGCATATTGAAAACAAAACTGCGAAGCATGAACACTCTAGATAGACATAGTATTAAGGAATACAATACGAGGTTTATTGCTTAACCATTAAACTTTGTAGATAAGACATCGACATAATCGTTTAAATTCTATTGTGATTATGTATGGGTATGAGGTGAGGATTTCATCCTAGGAAACAATGTTGTACATGTGTTTTAAGGAAGTAAGTTCATAAACTTGTTTATGAATCGAAAAGGAAATCGCCAGGCATTATTGGTATTGTTATTCATTGCATATCTTGTGAACAACCAATATGTGTGATTTAGTATAACCGCTCATGACTTGTTTATGTTCTTGGTAAAATTATTCACAAAGGCCTGACTTATGTACTGATATGACTTTTATTAGTGAAACCGATCTTAAGTAATCACCTGAGATGGTATGATCGAGTTTGTGATTTGTGTATGACCGACTCTGGGTAAAGGGGAACCGATCCTAGTAAGAGGTACAACACATCACAAAGGGGAATCGATCCTTGTATGAGGTGCAACAATTTTTTAGCAGAAAGGGGAACCGATCCTATGGACATGTGCAACAGGTTTTTAGGCAATGGGGAACCGATCCTATGGACATGTGCAACACATATAAGTTAGATACCATATATATGTGGGGAACCGATCCTAGCACCTAGTCAACCGAATTTTGGAAATCTAGTGTGACTATGCACAGTACTCACATGGAGGTAGAACCGAAACTTTTTTTGGTAGAACCGTTAAACCCATGATTTGTGATTGAGTGTTCTTGATCAATCACATAGTTCTTGAAAGTCAGATGAACCAATTCTAAACTTGTTTGGAAGTGTGACAAATCGGTTTCAAGGTTGTAAGTATGAAAGAGGACTTACAAAGTAAGGATGTCGACATACTTTGAACATGTACTGTAATGTTTATCTTTTATTGTTCAAAATTATTCCTTAATAGCTAAAGGAAGAAAACCCCAGGATCGAAAGATAAATAAGTTAAGAATCTTTTATTTAAGGTTGTTAATTTTATTTGAGTAAAAATGAGAATTAACAATGTGCATTTACTAGTTAAAGATTTTCCAAAGAGATTTTCGATCAATATTTTGGACAGAGCATTTCCAGGAATTATCGAAACCGAATTTGGAATATATTGCATATCTTGAGAATATTTTCGGTTTTGGAAATTCCTTGGTGTCCAAACTTCCTCGTCTATAAATACTTGAAGTTTGCATTTCTAGCAAACTAATCCTTCATGACAGCAAACTTCCTCGGTTGTGTTGTTACTGGTGTAGCCGCCTATTCGGAGAGGAGAGTAACCTAATTAGGCGAAATCTCTTACGACCGCTCATTTTAAAGTCTTCTTTGGGATTGAGAAGCTCTATTAGTACCGTTGGTGGGAAACTAGATAATTGCGGTTTATCTTGTGTTTTCGATTGATTTGATTGACTAACGGTGGTTGAACTTTGATTGCACCTAGTTTGTTTATGCTTGAGAATTTTCTCTTCTGATATAAGATTCACTCAAACTAGATCGAAGTTTCGACAGGGATCTTTAGACTGTTTTTAGTTCTAAAGACGATCTTGTGATAATCCATTGTTAACAGACTATGTTCTGTGCATGATTGATTACAAAAGATTCAAGTTGTTGTGTGCATGTGTTTATTGAAGATCTAAGAATATTTGAAGACAAATAAGATATTGAAGATTTCTAATTTGGGGTGAATAATCTTTGGTGTGCACAATACTTGTTTTGGTATAGAGGATCCAACTATAATCGGTTTATCCCTGTGGTAGATTGGATTGATTAGTTGTGTAGATCGGCATCAATACAATTCTTTGTGTTTAAAAGTATTGATTGCAAAATCTTAACAATTACCTTTGGTAGTTGAGAATAAGATAGATCTAAGAACCTGACGAAGGAGTTTATTGAGATAAACAAATTAGCCTTTGTCGAACTCACATCACTTGGTTGAAGAGAGTTGATATCCAACAGATTTGTTGTTGCTTTACTGTTTGAATACGAACCAAAAGAATTGTTCCAAGTACGTGACTTATTCATAAGTTGGAGGCGTGGGAATACAGACAGAACTAGGTGAACTATAGGTTTAGTTGTTTGGTCTTAACTATACGAAGTTGGTTTAATTTTGTACAACGGCTTAATCCTGAGAGTATTCGATTCTGGACAAGGTCCCAGGGTTTTTATGCATTTGCGGTTTCCTCGTTAACAAAATCTTGTTGTGTAATTTACTTTTATTTTCCGCATTATAATTGTTTTATTATAATTAAAGTAAATTACACAAACGTTAATTCATATTTACTTGATAAGTTATCTTATTATGTTTGGTTAAGTCCGAACCTTTTTATCAAGTAAACATACTTCGTTGTTGTATTGTCTCGATTTCGTATCCATAGACGATCACATGAAGTGTGAACCGATTAGTTTTATTGTCTCGACTCAGTCCATAGACAATCACTTTCGGAGAAAGGACTTATAGGTAGGAAAAGTTTAAGCTTGAGGTAATTTAAAATTTAGTGTTCAACAAATTTGGGTCATCCATTATAATACTAGGAATGTTCATGATATTATCAAGTCTATTATTCAGGGAAACAAAATTATTTAATATTACCAAAATCAAGTCATTCCCGAGCCTAACTTCATGCTTAATAGTAGAAAGTTTATTAAAAAGGACAAAAGCGTGCCCCTGAAAATGACTATTCCAAGAGGACTGGTGTTTGGGGGTAAAAACTGATTCTGCTGTTTTTGGTAAATTTGGGTTTGTTGATGAGAAACGAATTCAAACCCTAAACAAATGCACTGCACGAGAGTACTTTTAGATTCGAGAGATCAATCTGTAAGACTCTGGCCTAAACCAAGAAATGGTCGTTCCAGATTCAATTCGGTCACAAGGTGAAGTAGAAGGGTTGATCTTAGGGAGGGAAGCAAAGAAGGTGTTCGAGATCAGAATGTTGAATTATGAAGATGTGGTTGTTTTATGACTTGTATCAGAAACTGGTTTCTGGATACATGTGTTGATTAACACTTGTCTTTGTCGAAATAGATTAAAAACCTATTTATACAAGTCACCCTTATCTCATAAGAAGTGGAGGAAGTTGAGTAGTGTAGAAGTGGAATTGTTCAAAAAGTGGTGATCATCGTGTTTCCGTTATGAGGGAAGACTGATCACACTTTCACCCACTACTATGATTACTGTTAACCGTCCGTCCTTTCCTGACACTTTATTGTAATGAGGGCGTTGCACGCCGCATGTTGTAAACCGCAAGACAAATACCCCAGTGAGCATCCCCAGTTTGTGACACGTTTGATGTATCGAGTAAATGGGTCAAGTTATGGGACTTGCCGCAAAGAATAGCACGACTCTATTAGGTTAAATAACTAAGTTATTTGTGAAGCCGATATTCACAAAATATCATATGTATTCGATGCACGTAAAGCATCGCTTTTAAGAAAGCAGCTCAAAATAATCGTGCATGGAGCATCGTTGTTTTAGAGCTCGATTGAATCAGTCACGAATTGAGCGTCTTAAAGAAATAGCACGACCGACCACCTTTGGGTGATCGTTTGAGGACCCTATGGGTGAGCTATCACTTGGTCGATCACTCCCTGTGGAGGAGGGGTGGTCGGTGATCACAATTCTACCTTGTTGGTTTTCTGAAAATAAATCTACACCATCCAACTAGGCTAGCGAAGTTGGATGGACGAGATGATTTGCGGCAGTTTTTTATTGCCATTAATGTAATTTTAGGGTTTAGGGGTCTTGCGGCTAACCCTATTTTGGCCGATCAATTGAAAGCGTTGGGCGCTAATTTGATCAGGCCAATCGACCCTATGCAAAGGTGGGGCGCCAGTGAGCGCGCTACATCTTTTGGGCCGCCTGGAATTGAATCTAAGCCGCTTACTTTGGCTTTCAAAGATGGACGATCGTGATTGATTTGTGATAGTATCTCGTTGCTGCAAACGCAATTTATGGTTTCTAAAGCAACGCGTTCACCCTACTTTGGGTGAACGATTCTATACGTTCTTGGCTTGTCGTGAGAAAGTCGATCGACCATGGGTGTAGCTGGGTATTCGGTGAACACGCCAGCATTTCTTTGATCATTCGAAGGAAAATCTAAGTCGTCCAACTAAGCTATCCAAGTTGGACGGTCGTGATGTCTCTGAGACCGTTTTGGCCGGTCTTAGCTCATTTGATCTTTCTTCTTCAACAACGCGATCACCCATATTTGGGGTTAGCGTTCGACGACGTTGGAGTGTGCTATATGGAGTCCGATCTGTTGGGGTATTAGTGGGCCCGCCGGTGGTCATCTTGATGATCGCCTATTTCCGCTAGGAGTAGACTAGGCCTATTGAATCGTGTGGCCAAATCGTGTGGCCGTGATCGTTTTTTAAGACTGATATGGACAGTCTAGATTTCCCTTAAGGAATTTAAACGCGTTCGATCGCGCTAACTTTTAATTAAAAGGTGTATAAACACGCTGATCTCCTTGTCAGAGGGTGATGTAGCCTATATGAGTGTTTTCATGCAGGTCTCAATACTGACACTTCGGGAGATTTATGCTACTCCGCTGCGAGTGAACATTAATCCTCATGTCATTCCAATATTGAGAGTTCAGCTGAGAATATAGCATAGGAAAACACTACACGGATGAATGCATTAGTGAGTAATGCCATAGGTTAAAGTTTACAAAATATCAGGGGTTATTGCTTCACGCACCATTCTGAATAAACTTCATAAATATGTTGAATTTCTCAATACATATGTAAGTAAAGAGGTCTGGACACCCATTACTTTTAAACGGCCTTTATTCCTCTGTAGGATGACATCGCCTTAAATATGTCCCCTTCTTAGCCCGTAATGGTAACGTTATTTTGGGGTAAGCACTGGATGGTGATGTTAGAGCATTGCTCGGTCGAAATCGCATGCGTTGCTATCTCAAGCATATTTGTCAATGTTAGTGATCAAAACTATATGTCTTGATTTCTAGTATACTTATGACTAAGTCTCGATCTAGGATAGTTAGGAATAGTTGAGCTCCAGACTCCATGGAGATTATCTTACGAAGACGAAGAACTACTCAAGGAACCAATGGAACTTCATCCGACCAAAAGGTATGTGGAGACTTGAACTCATCTTTCACTCAAAAGTCAATCTACTCTATCTCCTACTCTTGAGACAAAAGTCGTATAAGTATGATAGTTTTCATACATACACATTTGCTATTTCGAGCCGAGTTTACTCGCCTATATTTTTCTCGAAATATGTGTTGGTAAGATTTTGCTTTAACCATTTTCATCTTTACCCGTGACGAAAGTCATGATGACGTTTCAATCTTGAAAATAGCTTTGATGACGATAGTCAATTCTTTATGTCTAACGACTATTATAACATTATAAAAGAATGTTTCAATGATTGAAATGTAGAGTTGAGATTACGTAACCAACTATGGATATAAGCATATATAGTGTGTTCTCACATTAGTGTATAAATCCATGTGTCGAAACCAAGTGCGTGCATATGTGTGCATGCGGTATTGGTGAAGGAGACAGGTTAGGTACGCGTACTGGCAGAAGTTTTCATACCGAAAATTTCTGTTGTAGTTTGTGAAGTTTGGAAACTGAAAAACCAGTCACCTAGGTATGTATACCCGTACGCGTACCCACGGAAGTTTTCAAACCGAAAATTTCTGTTGAGTTTTCAAACTCAAGTCCGGTTGCTATGGTATACGTACCCGTACCTAAGCTGGTTATATTTCTCAAATCGGTAGTTTCATGAACTTAAACAGTAAATCAATAAGGAATGCAATCTTTGCAAACCGTGGCTATATTGTTCATAAATTGATTCAAGTGAATCAAACCGATTTTTTTTTAATTGTGTCTATGTATAAAGATCTAAGCAACTGAACAACTCTTGAACTAGTTCTTATGAGTCATTTGAACTAGTTATGAGAAACATGAATACGGTTAATATGAAAGTGCTCATATGGCTAACCATTGGTTAACTATTTGTGAACCAACTAAGTGTACACGTTTAGGTATGGTTACTCAAACATAAATGAATACATTTCATTTGGGTGTGACAAGCTAAGTTTCGATCTAACGGTTGATAGATATTAGCTTGGATAAAAAAGGTTTTTCATCTAACGGTGAATATTGAATGCTTTGTTACCAAGGTGTTGATGGTGGTTTTTGAACAAGGGGTAAAACCGTAAAACCTCACTATAGCATGCCGTCACCGGTGACACTAGCACATTTATTAGAGCATTTAACGCGCTTATGTAAAAATTACCAGGGTACCCTTTTTCAAATACTAAATTAGGGTTTCGATGCGCGAAACCTTAAGTTCACACATACCGCACAACCATTACGCAAAAAGCATGGAAAGCATGCCAAATGCACGCACCGTGCAACCATTATGCAGAACATAGCAATTGAACGTACCGTGTAATCACTGTGCAAAAGCATGGTAATCATGCCACTCACACATGTCACGCAACATGCCAAATGCACGTACCGTGCAAACATCGCGCAGAACATAGCAATTGCACGAACCGTGCGATCATTGCGCAAAAGCATGGAAAACATGCCAAAATGCACACATCGTGCACTCATCACACAAAACATAGCAATTGCATGTACCATCCAATCATTTTTCAAAATATGGCAACCATGCCAAACAACAAATAAACACGCAGGATATGGCAACCGTGCCAAAGCCGCCACACGCGCTATTTGCACATGCCGTGCAACCCTTGAAACCTGGCATGCCAAGCCGTGCAACCTAGGGCCAAAGCCGCCACACGCGCCATTGGCACATGCCGTGCAACCCTTGCAACCTGGCATGCCAAGCCGTGCAACCTAGGGTCAAAGCCGCCACACGCGCCATTGGCACATGCCGTGCAACCCTTGCAACCTGGCATGCCAAGCCGTGCAACCTAGGGCCAAAGCCGCCACACGCGCCATTGGCACATGCCATACAACCCTTGCAACTTGGCACGGAAAACCTAGGGCCAAAGCCGCCACACGCGTCATTGGCACATGCCATGCAACCCTTGCAACTTGGCATTCCTAGGGCCAAAGATGCCACATACGCCATTGGCACATGCCATGCAACCCTTGCAACTTGGCATGCCAAGCCGTGCAACCTAGGGCCAAGGCATACCATACATGTCGTGCAACACTTGCACTTTGGCATTACCACTTGCACCCAACATGCTACCCAGGACCGCGGCATGCCACACATGCCATTCGCACATGTCGTGCAAACCTTGCACTTTGGCATGCCGCGCCTACATCAAAGGTCACGATTCCTCTTATACAAAATCTCGACCGTCGAAGGTCGCCACTGAGCCGGCAAGTCTCCCAAGCTCAACTTATCAAAAACCAGCTACATGCTACATGTTTTCCACGAAAACACTCGAGACACCAAAATGTATGTCACAAACTGGGGGATGCTCATTAGGGTTTTGGTTTGGCGGTCTACAGCGTGCGGCATACACAAATGCCTGTTTCAAGAAGGTGTAATAAGAATAAAACGGTCAGTAAATGCAGGAAGGAATGGTGAAATGCTCTTTCATTATGGAACATCAATTCCATAAAATTCCATCAATACTAGGCATTACCACCTCTTCCCATTTAACTCATCCGTTTCTTTTCTTACGAGGCCAGAGTACGTTTCACTTAGACTTGTATAAATAGGTTTTACATATTTCCACCAAAACACAAGTTTTTGGTCAGGGAGAAATACAACACTCAGAAAGGCAACTCTTGCTACCTTTCTCAAATATTTCATCTTCTGATACAAGTCAAGTACTACTCTTCCAGAACTGCTCTGGTCTCAACACTCTCTTCGCTTCCCTCCCTAAACCAGCCCTTCTCCTCCTCTTTGTGGCCGAAGCCAATCTGGAACGACCATTTCTTGGTTTAGGCCAGATTTATATAGATTGATCTCTCGAATCTAAAGTACTCCCGTGCAGTACATTTGTTTAGGGTTTAGATATGTTTCTCACCCACTCACCGAAATTACCAAAATCAGCAGAAACGGTTTTTGCCCATAAACAATTGGCGACCACAGTGAGAGATTGATCTCTCGGTTGCAATATCAGATCCCAAATTTCATTCTCAATTCTAGATTTCAAAGGATGGTCGGTTTTCAGACTATCTCTACAAAATCAGATCCCACCCAGACGAATGGTGAGTTTTCTGCTCCAGCTAACGGCACAACCAACGGAGAAATTCCAAGACTGGTTGATCTGTCACGAGCTCAGGAGATCCATACCAAGAACATGGACCTGATGAAGGAAGCAATTAACAACATACTTGACTTCCTCATCAGTTTGACGTCGGAATTAAGTGACTCACGCTTCCCAGAAGATCAGAGACCGGGGACTAATATCCCAGACGAGCATTCTCAAATCAATGGTTTTGTCACTAACTGGAAGCCAGTCAACCAGGAAGCAGCCTCACTGGTGGAGAACTTATGCGAACTGCTGCACCTCTCCAAGGATCAGCGAGTAGAGACATTCTCCACTATCAATCAGATAACATTAAATGCATCTCTGGTTCCTTCACACGCGGGGACTCCGAGAACGCCAGAGATATCCATCAACAATATTGTGTTCACTGATGCCGACATGATGGTAGAAGAAGGTCATAACCGAGCCTTAAACGTCACGGCTCTCGTCAGGAACACGGAGTTCCGAAGGGAACTCATCGACACAGGAGCATCCTCCAATGTCATCACTCTCGGAATGCTCAAATCTGCCAGGGTGCGGCTTGGTGATCGAATTTTATATAGTGGTAAATAGAGTTGTCGTTCACTCGGACTTGATGAATTGATTTTAAGAATTAATAAACTAAAAGAAAAGAAAAAATATACACAAAATATTGTCACAGGATGAAGAGTGTTACTGGGACTAGGATTTCGTCGAATTCATAACATAGGGTTCAATTTATTTATTCTCAAAAATTAAAGCTCAATGAATAAAATTAACATGGACTCTGGTTTTGCCAAGGTAGATTCTCAAAAGATTAGTTGTAAATCCTAAGCATGATGTATCAAAACATTTAAGCTAAGCATAACTCATCAAATTAAATGACAACCAATTAATTCAAATCATATTTCAATTAAAATTAATGCAAAAGTCTTAAAAAGAATTATATAATTTTACCCATGTATGAAATCCGTCTTTTTCCGTCGTCCCAGTGTTGTGGTTTAGCTCATCACGTCGAAAACACACTTAAAATATTTATTCATGTCTCAAAAAGTGTTTACAAGATGATGAAATGTAATGAGAAGAATAAAACAATGATTTTGCTCTCCCAAAACTCCCCTCTCTCGATCCCTCTGTTTGGTCCTACTAGCACCCTATTTATACACAATAACCCATTACTCAAACATATTTTCAAAATCTTCTTCCATAACTCCATCAGATCTTCTCTTTAATGAAAGATATCTCATGAATAATTTCTTTCTCCGTTATCACAAATCTTCTTTATTTGTTAGAATAAAATCCTAGGGATATTATCTTTTTTTATTTTTTAAATAAAACCCCAGATTTTCTTTCTCCTTTTCAATAAAAACCAACTCATAAATATATTATCTCTTTTACCTTCAAGATATGGAAACTTTATGTATAATAGGCAAGAAGATATCTTTGCCTCGAATCTTTAAAATATCCCATAAATTCCGTGAATTTGTTTCAAAATGAAGAAGGAGAGGGTGCCTCAATCCATTTGCTGGGAGCCTTTAACAAGATTGGTGCTCTTATCTGAAATGAGGATGCCTTACACTTTTAAGCCAATTCTTCCAAAAATTTTTATTCCCCAAAAAAAACCTACAAACACAAAAAACACTGTAAATAAATACGAAATCGAGTGCCAACAATATATAGTATTGAGATCAATTTAGACACAAAAATGTGTCTATCAAATACCCCCAAACTTATTATTTGCTAGTCCTCGAGCAAATCTAATATAGAAAAATAAAGTGACTACACTTAGCACGTGCAGCAAGCCGTTAAACCGCTAGGTGGCCCTACCGGCGGAGTGTTGTCTCCGGAGGGTTTACCGGAGGTGTACCCACAAAACCTTTACTCCAGACCCTAATTATCTACGCAGAACCTTGGAAGGCACCAAAGAATCTCCTTGGTTGGCATACTCTCATTGACTACAGGAGGAAGTACCATGATGCAAAATTCCAATTGTTGTACACGATTTTGCACTCAAGCATACTAAAATTCATATAAGTGACAGATCTCTACTAAAATAGTTTCTGTACATCATAACCAGAGTCAACCAATCACATGGAAATATTAAGAAGATGGATGTAGAGAAAAACGTAGATGGTTTTGATGTAGACTAAGGTGAACCTATCCTAATGGACTAAGATACCGGTCTGACTAATATCAACACAGCTGGCACATACAAGGGAACCAACGGGTGATAATCCTAACTCTAGGTCAACACAACTCGCATATACAAGGGCACTAGTGGTCGACTTTATTGAATTTATTCCGGTTGGTCTGATGGTCTGGTCTCAATTTTTTTTCATTTTTCATTCAATTTTTTTTTTCTTTTCATTTTTTCATTTTTTTTCATTTTTTCATTTTTTTTTGTATCTCAATCACTCTATTTCACCCAATCACTTATAAGAAAAGAAAAACAAAAACAGAAGGTGAAAAGGATTCAACGAGATATGGCGAAACTACCATGTTTCTTTTTAATTCTAACACCTGAGCTCTGTACTTTTATGAATATACTCTTTAGATGTTTCCATTTAATCAGATTGGTTCCTCAACCCCTACAACCAAGATGTTCCCATCCACTTAGATTGGTTAGTCCCAACCTTAATAAGCATAGATTTCTAGGCTCTGGAGTTTATTTATTGCAACTAAAAATTTTCTCCCATACCCCCAAACTTAAATCTAACATTGTCCTCAATGTTCTAAAGATAAATTAAAAACATGAACAAGGGAAACTATTACCACTTGAAGCAAAAGAGATAAGGAAAGATATTACCGTGTCCGCATATTGGGTTACCTCCCAAGATTGCTAAGTTTAAAGTCTTCAGCCAGACTAAGAAAGGATTAGTCACCTTATGGAATCATAGAGTATAGACGGAATAACTGCGGATCACCAAAACCAAATAGGGCTATCACAAGTAAAAGGAATCTGCAACATGCCAAGAAATTAGCAAATAAAGCACACCCTTGTCTAGTTTTCCTGTTTAAGACAACTACATCTAGATGTGGTTCAGGTTCAGGTTCTATAACTGGGTCTAGATAATATTTTCATGGGATGGAGTTCCTCAAAGGCAGGATCCTGAAGATCAGGGTAGAGTCTGAAAATACTCAACTAAGAACTTAGAAGCACATAACATAACCTGAATAATTGGGTATCCTCTAAGTCAATCAGATTTGACTCACACTGTTGACCACAGTAGTGGTCATTCTTAAGCAAATATGTCGACCCTAATTTTCTAAAGTAATTCGGTTTAGTCTCAAAACTTAATAACTGACACATCTGAAACTCATATGTTCCCACAATTGGAAGGAAAGTTTTTGGTGGGAAAACAAAGTCAATTTTGGTATCATACTCTGGGTTAACCACATCAACCAGAGGATGGGTTTCTAACAACTGAGCTCTCTTACGAACACAACTAGGTTCAGGAAAAAGAGTATGAAGATAATCTTGTAAGATGGTTGAGGCACAAATGTCAAGTCCTACACGAGGGAACTTTCTAAGAGTTAAAGGTAAAGCACAGGAAGAATGATAATCACTCCCAAACTTAGAGTTTTGGGTGTCTCTAGATAGACTAACTACAATTTCCCTAATTTCTAGATTATCGGAATCTTGAAAATGGTCAATTGCTTCTTTTAGTTTATACTCAGGTGATGCATCCTCACTCATATTTAAAATCTCTACGAGTTCATCTTCTTCGTCTAAGACTATTGTTTCTAAATCGCTAGACTCTAAAACATTATTCTGAGAATAAACTCGTTCCTCTAAACCATTATCGACTTTGTAAACAGGAAATACTACATCGTCTAAAACGAGGGTATCTCTAGTCAAATCCTCGCACTTTTGAATAGGTGAATAATTATTAAAATTATTTGGATTTGAACTAGAAATAATATTATCATTGTAAAGCTCAATTGGAGTAACCATTTCCTGATCACTATTCCTACATAAGTATGATTCTCCATCAACACTATCCTCATCATAATAACATGAAATAGATCGAACCTCATCTAAAATAGTGTCTCCAATTCTATCCTCGTCATCTTGGTTAGGTGAATAGTAACTATCCTCATTTTCAAGGGTAAAACTGGGAACACTATGTTGGAAATTCATATAATTTCGAGTAATTCTTTCGTTCGTTTCAGCTATCCGCTTGAGGTGGTCTTGTAAAGAAGGTTCACTCATTATTGTAGTTCTTTCGTCTATAATTATACCATTCATCTCAGCTAACTTACGCGTCGACTCAGCTAACTTCCTGAGGGACTCTTCTAAAGGAGGAATAGGAACAGAGGGATCATAAAAATGACTACTTTTCAATAGTTTGATTGTATCCTCTGGAGACGAAGAACTAGTACTATAATCTTCTTGTTGCTCGTAAGACTGATGCACGTGTGGATAGTAATTGGGCTCACCAAGGTATGACCCATATCCTTCCAAAAGTTGGCGTTCCCAACCACTATTCACACTATGGTAAGAGTAATGTCCATATTGTTCAGTTGGATAATCATACTCATTGTGATATCTATTATAATACCAGTTTGACATCCTAACTGCAAGGGAATTCTACACAAGCACAAACAAGGCTGACTCGACCACAACAAACCTATTTTATCTAGCAAACAAAAAGCATGATGGCTCCCTTAGATTGTTTCTAGACCAGCTTCTAATCCTTCAAAAGGGAATTCGTTACAATTTGAGCAAACCCCTCTGGAATCAATCCGAGTTAAAGTAAGTTGAATTGAGGTGAGGGAAGCTCAGTGGAGCTTTGATACCCAAGGCCTCACCGGAATTACAAGGCGGCGCAGTCACGCATTCAACTCACAGAAACCATCATGAACTTCGAAGTATGCTTAAAAGAGTAACCAATATTTTTCGATGACTTTCCTATTAAGCTCGTTACCCTATCGGTCTCGTTCTAGTCAGTATTTTAAGCTTAGGTTCGCATAGGTTACGTGTTCCTAAGGCGGGAAAGAAGGAAACGGTGATGAAATCCGAGTCCTTATCTTGATTTGGCCAGGCCTTGCCCTTTACTAGAAAGTTTAATCCGATTTCAGGTCCTCAACATATATGCCTACAAAATCATCCAGTAAACCCGCTGACAGGGGATTCACGGGTGTTTAGAATTCTTACCTCCCGTTCCAGACGGGGGATGAACCATTGAGGTCGACTCGGGCCACCGACTCCAATGTCAGTGTACGAACCCGAGGGGCCGAGACAGTATCGTAACTTTCATCCTTCCATGTGCAGTTTATATTTAAACCAACCTTCCTTAGGGTTTATAAAGTCCAATGTTCAATGTCCGAAAGAAAAGAAAAAAAAATGTCCAAAAATAAAATATTACAAAAAAAAACCTTAATTACAGTTTCTAAAAAAAATAAAAAAAAATAATATATAAAATCTTCTTCTTCACTCCTTTTAGATTCCTTCTTTGTTTCCTTCTTTAGCTGTGCTTATCTTTTCAGCACTTTCTCTCTTTTTCTTTAGCTCAGCTCCAAATCTGAAAGCAAACAAGAAATACCAAAACGCATAAAAAAGAACAAAAATAATAGTAAAAAAAACAACCTAAAAACAAATCTATACACAAGTCCGCGTCGGCGGCGCCAAAAATTGATCGAATTTTATATAGTGGTAAATAGAGTTGTCGTTCACTCAGACTTGGTGAATTGATTTTAAGAATTAATAAACTAAAAGAAAAGAACAAATATACACAAAATATTATCACAAGATGAAGAGTGTTACTGGGACTAGGATTTCGTCGAATTCATAACATAGGGTTCAATTTATTTATTCTCAACAATTAAAGCATAATGAATAAAATTAACATGGACTCTGGTTTTGCCAAGGTAGATTCTCAAAAGATAAGTTGTAAATCCTAAGCATGATGTATCAAAACATTTAAGCTAAGCATACCTCATCAAATTAAATGACAACCAATTAATTCAAATCATATTTCAATTAATATTAATGCAAAAGTCTTACAAAAATTAAATAATTTTACCCATGTATGAAATTCGTCTTCCTCCGTCGTCCCAGTGTTGGGGTTTAGCTCATCACGTCGAAAACACACTTAAAATATTTATTCATGGATCAAAAAGTGTTTACAAGATGATGAAATGTAATGAGAAGAATAAAACAATGATTTTGCTCTCCCAAAACTCCCCTCTCTCGATCCATCTGTTTGGTCCTACTAGCACCCTATTTATACACAATAACCCATTACTCAAACATCTTTTCAAAATCTTCTTCCATAACTCCATCAGATCTTCTCTTTAATGAAAGATATCTCATGAATAATTTCTTTCTCTGTTATCACAAATCTTCTTTATTTGCTAGAATAAAATCCTAGGGATATTATATTTTTTTATTTTTTAAATAAAATCCCAGATTTTCTTTCTCCTTTTCAATAAAAACCAACTCATAAATATATTATCTCTTTTACCTTCAAGATATGGAAACTTTATGTATAATAGGCAAGAAGATATCTTTGCCTCGAATCTTTTATATATCCCATAAATTCCGTGAATTTGTTTCAAAATGAAAAAGGAGAGGGTGCCTCTATCCATTTGCTGGGTGCCTTTAACAAGATTGGTGCTCTTATCTGAAATGAGGATGCCTTTAACACTTTTAAGCCAATTCTTCCAAAAATGTTTATTCCCCAAAAAAACCTACAAACACAAAAAACACTGTAAATAAATACGAAATCGAGTGCCAACAATATATAGTATTGAGATCAATTTAGACACAAAAATGTGTCTATCACTTAGCGAAGTCATACGACAACCTACTACGATGACAGATTTCGAAGGTAACCAAACCAGCACATACAAGTACATCAACTTGGAGTTGACAGTAGGACCAATCCGATCCAATGTGAAGTTCGAAGTGATCGAGAAAGAACCAGATTACCACATGATACTAGGAAGACCGTGGCTACACGACCACAGAATCATTCCTTCAACATACCACCAGTGCCTAAAAACTGTGCTGAACGGGGAAGTTGTCCGTATCTCCGCACCATTATCTCCCTATGCGCCGGTCTATTGCGTAGAGACGTTTGAACCAAAGAAGGGTTCACGAGACACGACGGACAGAGTTCACATCTTTCTGCTGCCGAAATGGACGTCGCTCAAGGAAAGCGATAAGTAAACATCGCTCCACGGAGAAGTCCGCCATCCCACCATCTCCTCGGAAGGGAAACTCGCCAGTCTTCCTTTGCCAAGCCAAGGCATAACCCGCGCCCGCACCAAACGGGGACGCGCTTTCACCGCAAGTCATGACAGAAAAGGTAAGACCACGTATTGTCGCCACTGTTTGCAATTAACAGGGGAGACCACAACCCGGTCTCTCCGCCCAGTAGAATGCTTTCACAATAACCAGGAGGAAATTCCGGACGCACCTCAGCAGCTGCAGGACGGAACCGACTCGACCACGGACGAACTCGAGACTGCCAATATAGGGAGCGAGGAGTCTCCGCGACCCATCCTGATCAGCTCAGCTCCACACTCTACAGAACGCTCGAAGCTGGTCAACCTACTCAAAGAGTATCAAGATGTATTTGCATGGACATACGAAGAGATGCCTGGCTTAGATGAAAAGCTAGTCACCCACCATCTGCACATAACAATACCCGGATCCAAACCAGTCAAACAACCCCCGAGACAGTTCAGACATGACGTGGAAGAACAAATTAAATTGGAGATTCAGAAGCTATTAGCCGCTGGTTTCATAAAACCCATTCACCATCCCACCTGGTTGGCTAACGTTGTTCCCGTAAAGAAGAAGAATGGACAGATCAAATGCGGTGTCGACTTCAGAGATTTAAACAAATGCTGCCCTAAAGACGATTTCACACTTCCTAACATCGACATGCTAGTAGACGCTACCAGTGGGCATGACATGTTTTCTTTCATGGACGGGTACAGTGGATACAACCAGATAAAGATGTATGAACACGATGCAAGTATGACCGCTTTCCGAACTCCTCTCGAAAATTTCTACTTTACCGTAATGCCTTTCGGTCTGAAGAATGTTGGCGCCACCTACCAACGCGCCATGACTACCATCTTCCACGACATGATGCACAAACAAGTCGAGGATTATGTAGATGATGTGGTGGTTAAATCAAAAACTCGAGCGTCCCATCCAAAAACACTACGACAAGTGTTTGAAAGGTGTCGCGAATACAAGCTAAAGATGAACCTTTTGAAATGCGCCTTTGGTGTCTCTTCATGGAAATTCTTAGGGTTACAGGTAACAGCTGGAGGGATTAAAGTCGACCCAGTCAAGACACAATCTATTCTTACGATGCCATCGCCACGAACCGTGAAAGAGCTCCAGAGTTTCATGGGTAAAATAAACTACATTCGCCGCTTCATACCGGGACTGGTACAGCTTGTCACTGCATTTACTCCTTTACTAAAGAAATGGGCGAGCTTCGTGTGGACTACGCTTCAACGTGAAGCATATCAGAAGATCCAACAAACGCTGTCCTCCCCGGCCATCATGAAATCTCCTGTACAAGGAAGAACGTTGTGTCTCTACACGACCTTCAACGATGCTGCTGTTGGAGCCTTCCTCGCTCAAGACGACGACGAAGGGATCAAATATCCCATATACTACTTCAGTCTAACATTAAGAGATGCTGAACTCAGATACCCCAAAACGGAAAAGGCGTGTCTGGATCTAATCCATTCCATTCATAAGTTCAGACACTACCTTGTCTCCAACAAGGTGGTGCTGATATCCAAATCTGATCCTGTGAATTCTCCTCTCAAAACCGGCCCTGATAGGGAGACCGGCTAAATGGCTCATTCAGATGTCAGAATTCGACACAACATGCGCTTCCCCGAGGGATATTAAGGGACAAGCTGTTGCGGATCTGTTAGCATCATTCCCAGGAGAAAATACTGCAAAGTTACGCGAGGATCTCCCTGGAGATCTTCCAGAAGTTCTTCTAGTCAAAAAAGATGCATGGATACTATTCTTCGACGGCTCTGCCAACCCTACTGGTACCGGAGGAGCATGCGTGGTTCTGGTATCCCCTGATGGTGAAGTCTTCTCGTATTCTTTCAAGTTAGACTTCCCTTGCACCAACAACTCAGCGGAATATGAAGCCTTCATCATAGGACTATCACTGGATAAACAAGATGGAGCCACACGTTTGGAAATAAGAGGTGATTCCAAACTACTCGTCAACCGGGAACGAAGTCTACGCGCTAAAAAAATTAACATTGGCGCCATACAGAACTGAAGCACAAAAACTGCTAAACTACTTCGCTGACGCAACCATCATACACGTCGGTCGAAATAGTAACAAGCACACTGATTGTCTAGCTACACTAGCATCAAAACTGCAATTCGAAGGATTTGAAGAAACCCAGACAGTGAAAAGGCGAACCATAGCTTCCAGGTGGCTTTCACAACATGAGAAGACCGGAAACGATGACTGGAGGACCCCTATTATCCAAGAGCTCAGCAGCTCACTTTCCCAGGGAAAGTTCAGTCTCAAGACTTTGCGAAACTTCTTTATGCTTCAAGGCGTTCTATATCATCGAAACCCAGACATCTCCATGTCGAGATGCCTCAGAAAGGAAGAGGCGCAACAACAACTCGACCGCGTCCATGCCGAGGTCTGCGGGATAACATCGGTAGTAACCCTCTATCGTCGTTTGCAACGACTTGGTTACTATTGGCCAGAAATGGAGGCTCAATCTCGATCGCTTCAGAAAACATGTTCCAATTGCCAAGCACCACCATATCAGTCAGAAGTCTTCAATATTAATCACGCTGGGGACTGGCAGAGGCCATATGTCAGCTACCTCCGCGAAGGCGTACTCCCTACCAACAAAGAAAAGGCGACCAAGATAAAACATGGATCCAAGAGGTTTGTGTTCCATAAAGGGATTTTATATCGCAGAAGTTTTGGAGGAAGTTTACTGCGATGTTTGAACGAGGCGGAAATCCCGGTCATGTTAAGAGAAATGGATGAAGGCGAACACCAAGGGAAACAGAAATTGTTTCTTAAAATACATGAGAAATACTACTGGACGACCATGGAAGATGACGCAACTGCTTTTGTTCAGAAATACCGGGAATGCCAGGTCCACGGGAACCTCATCCACGCGCCTCCGACACCCCTGCACTCAATAAGTAGTCCATGGCCCTTTTATAGCTGGGGACTTGACATCATTGGGAAGATCAATCCGCCATCTTCAAAGAAGCATGAATACATAATAACCGCGACCGAGTACTTCATCAAATGGGCCGAAGTTATCCCATTACGAGGAACCACCGGAGCCACAATCGCGACGTTCATCAAGGAACACATCATCTTCCGTTTTGGCGTGCCTAAACACATCATCACCAACAACGGCACGCCTTTTGCTAACAAACAAGTGCAGGAATCACTTGAGAGATACGGTATTAAACAAGTCTTCTCTACCGTGTACTATCCTCAGGGAAACGGACAAGCCGAAAGCACCAACAAGACTCTGATTCGAATTCTCAGCCAAACGATACATGACAACCCCATAACTTGGCATGAGCAACTGCCAATGGCCCTATGGGCATATCGAACGTCTCCAAAAATCTCCACTGGCGCTTCTCCTTACTCTCTCGTCTATGGTGCAGACGCAATCCTCCCAGCTGAAATCAAAATCCCGTCGGCCAGAATTGCCGCAACAAGTGGAGTTCAATGGGATGAAGCTGAAACACTGAATGCCATAATAGCGGAGCTAGACACCATAGATTCCAGAAGATTCAGGGAAGAAGAACACGCACAGGCGTACATGAACAGAGTTTCCAGAGCATATAACCGAACTGTGAAACCCCGGGTTTTCCAAACGGGATATTTGGTGCTAAAGACTGCTAAACACATACAAAAAGACATATCTGCACCAAAGTTTTCCCCCAAATGGGAAGGGCCATATATAATTACAAAGGCGTATGACAGTGGGTACTACAATATTATCAAGGAAGATGGAGGAAAGCTAGAGGCAGTCATCAACGGGAAGTGGCTCAAGGAATACTACGCCTAACCACTATCTCGCAACATGCTACACCAGGGCACGACAATCCAGACACCCTTTCCGCTTTCTTTTCATTTTCAATTATCAAGTTTCGATACAACCTCAATAGATTAATAAAATTTCTTTATTTCTCCAAAAACAAATACGAAAAAAAACCCTTACATCTCATAACATGAGTCAGAAAAGCCCATCCAGTAGATTGTAATCCCTAGAAAACATCATCTTTAACCTACTCTGGTATCTTTCTGTCCTACTTTTCAAATTCCGGATTGACTCTTCAACCTTCTGTGACTCCATAGCCAAAGCCTTCTCCTCTTCCAACATAGCTTAGCTTTCGTAGCAAGGATCACACCAACAAGAATTCCGTCTCTGTCGACTTTCACAATATCAAGACGATGTCGCAACCAACTGACATTGAACTCTAGAGATTCAAAGGTAGACACCATGTTCTCCCACTTTTGAATGGCCGATTCCGCGATAGCGCGGATAGACATACTCTCCATTTCGGCGACCATCGACAAGAGGCAATTCACTGTGGAAACTAGAGCAGACGAACAATACTTCACCACGCTCCTGGTGGCAATGTGACCATATATCCTCCATATCCTCGTGTAAAGACTCACGAATTCTTTCCGCACCAGGAACCCACCGACGTTCTAGTAGTTGGAGGAAAGGCACCTCATACGGGTCCCAAACGACGAACCTGCATTGGGATACTCGTGACAAGAAATTCCTAAATCGACATTCTCCAGATCTGCAGCAGTTGATGGGATCGGGTTTGAAGGAAGAGGGGTGACCAAATCATCTTCATCAATGATGGTAACGCATGCTCTGACAGGATATCTCTGCACAGAAGAATTTTTTTGTCATTTATCGGCAAACAGTGAAACATATGTTGATTAGTAAAAACATACTGGTATAATCTTCTTGACCCTAATAATCACGGTTGGGATACTGTTACAAGAGTCAAGCCTCACACATTTGTCCGGAGAATCTAGCCGGTTCGAAGATGATTCACTTCTGGTCGATATAATGAGGAGAGGTAGACTCAACAAGGAGAAACCTTTTTTGTAAAACTGGGAAGACGACGCAACTTCACCGGGCATAAATACTGGGGAACCCTAAAACAAGAAAAGAAGAAGTGACGGGTGTGATTCTTCCAGTTTTGAATGAGGAAAGTATGCCATGATTAAAGCCGTGCGCGAAGAAGGGCAATCGGACCCACAAGAACAAGTCTTGCCACTCCCAAGGAATACGCCTTTTCGTGCCAACACCACGCCAGCCATGCCAATCCACGCTTCCCCTTGCCAGCGCCACGCTCTGCCAAGCGGCCCACGCCCGTTACAAGCCCATTGATGCCAACAAGTCCCTTTCATGCCAAGTCTATGCTAGCAACTCCGCCTCGCGTTCCAAAGCCTGGCCCTAAAAACACCTAGTCATACTGGGATTTGTGCAAAGCTGCCAGATACGAGGATTGTGTATTCTTACTTACATCTCGAAAAAGGTCATACAAATCTCCTCATCCCTCTTTCACGACTTACTGTCTCAGTTCTATCCTCGTCTGTCACCATTAGAGCTGTCAATTTATAACCCGGCTTGCGGGTTGACCCTAACCCGGCTTGTTTCAACCCGGCCCGGCTTGGCTTGTTGTCTAAACGGGCCGGGTTAGGGTTGACATATACAACCCTACTAGAAAACAAGCCGGGTTAGGACCAACCCGCGGATTACCCGTCAACCCATCAAAATTAATAAATATATCACTCAATCCCACCAACTCTTTAAAATCCATGATTTGCAAACATATATTAGAATTAGTTAATTTTAAATCAATAAATAAAGCTAATTTTGGATCTACCCAAACAAATATAACAATTTTTAGATTTTAAATAATCAATCAATTAATTAAATTACAACTTAGATTCATCAATCACATATTTATTCGGGATGTCCTAAATTGATAACAGGACTAGCATAATTTAAACAGTGAGTTAGTCTTACTCACATTAATTTAAACTTATAAAATGATAAAAAAAAGTAAAATGCTTAGTTGATGTTAGGGTTCTCTGCTAAGAAAACTAAAGCGCCGTAACCATCTATATCGTTGATTAAGTGGCAATAAAAACGTCCACTTTACAACTCAGTGGTGGGGCTTCTAGTTAAACACCAAATTGACCTAGGTTCGACCTTTACTAAATGAATAATCCTAAACAATCCTAAGTTTTAAATTTAATTTTAAATTGATAACATTAACAAGCCAACCCGCCAACCCGTCAGGGTTGACTCGTCTAGGGCTAGGGTTGGGGTTTTGAGCTTATTCGTGAATAGTACTAGGACTAGGGTTAACCCTAACCCTAGTACGGGTTGGAAAGCTAGGGTCGGGTTGACCCTAGCTTGCCCGTTTGACAGCTCTAGTCACCATCTTATCTTATACTTACCTCGCAATAAGGCCCCTGTTCCAAGCTAAGCAGGGGACTTAATGTTGATGGTGGTTTTTGAACAAGGGGTAAAACCGTAAAACCTTACGTATAGCATGACGTGACACTAGCACATTTATTAGAGCATGTAACGCGCTTATGTCAAAATTACCAGGGTACCCTTTTTCAAATACTAAATTAGGGTTTCAATGCGCGAAACCCTAAGTTCACACATACCGCACAACCATTACGCAAAAAGCATGGCAAGCATGCCAAATGCACGCACCGTGCAACCATTATGCAGAACATAGCAATTACACGTACCGTGCAATCACTGCGCAAAAGCATGGCAATCATGCCACTCACACATGTCACGCAACATGCCAAATGCACGTACCGTGCAAACATCGCAATTGCACGTACCGTGCGGTCATTGCGCAAAAGCATGGCAAACATGCCAAAATGCACGCACCATGCACTCATCACACAAAACATAGCAATTGCATGTACCATGCAATCATTGTGCAAAATATGGCAACCATGCCAAACCACAAATAAACACGCAGGATATGGCAACCGTGCCAAAGCCGCCACACGCGCCATTGGCACATGCCGTGCAACCCTTGCAACCTGGCATTCCAAGCCGTGCAACCTAGGGCCAAAGCCGCCACACGCGCCATTGGCACATGCCGTGCAACTCTTGCAACCTGGCATGCCAAGCCGTGCAACCTAGGGACAAAGCCGCCACACGCGCTATTGGCACATGTCGTGCAACCCTTGCAACCTGGCATGCCAAGCCGTGCAACCTAGGGTCAAAGCCTCCACACGCGCCATTGGCACATGCCGTGCAACCCTTGTAACCTGGCATGCCAAGCCGTGCAACCTAGGGCCAAAGACGCCACACACACCATTGGCACATGTCGTGCAACCCTTGCAACCTGGCATGCAAAGTCGCGCAACCTAGGGCCAAAGCCGCCACACGCTCCATTGGCACACGCCATGCAACCCTTGCAACTTGGCACGCCAAACCTAGGGCGAAAGCCGCCACACGCGACATTGGCACATGCCATGAAACCCTTGAAACTCGGCATGCCTAGGGACAAAGCCGCCACACACGCCATTGGCACATGCCATGCAACCCTTCCAACTTGGCATGCCAAGCCGTGCAACCTAGGGCCAAGGCATACCACACATGCCATTGGCACATGCCGTGCAACACTTGCACTTTGGCATTACCACTTGCACCCAACATGCTACCCAGGACCAAGGCATTCCACACATGCCATTGGCACATGCCGTGCAACCCTTGCACTTTGGCATGTCGCGCCTACATCAAAGGCCACGATTCCTCTTATACAAAATCTCGACCGTCGAAGGTCTCCACTGAGCCGACAAGTCTCTCAAGCTCAACTTATCAAACACCAGCGACATGCTACATGTTTTCCACGAAAACACTCGAGACATCAAAACGTATGTCACAAACTGGGGGATCCTCATTAGGGTTTTGGTTTGGCGGTCTACAGCGTGCGGCATACACAAATGCCTGTTTCAAGAAGGTGTAATAAGAATAAAACGGTTAGTAAATGCAGGAAGTAATGGTGAAATGCTCTTTCATTATGGAATATGAATTCCATCAAATTCCTTCAATACCAGGCGTTACCACCTCTTCCCATTTAACTCATTCGTTTCTTTTCTTACGAGGCCAGAGTACGTTTCACTTAGACTTTTATAAATAGGTTTTACCTATTTCCACCAAAACACAAGTTTTTGGTTAGGGAGAAATACAACACTTAGAAAGGCAACTCTTGATAGATTTCTCAAAGCTTACATCTTCTGATACAAGTCAAGTACTACTCTTACAGAACTGCTCTGGTCTCAACACTCTCTTCGCTTCCCTCCCTAAACCAGCCCTTCTCCTCCTCTTTGTGACCGAAGCAAATCCGGAACGACCATTTCTTGGTTTAGGCCAGATTTGTATAGATTGATCTCTCGAATCTAAAGTACTCCCGTGCAGTACATTTGTTTAGGGTTTAGATTTGTTTCTCACCCACTCACCGAAATTACCAAAATCAACAAAAACGGTTTTTGCCCATAAACAAAAGGTAACTTGGATTGCAAACCCTGATTTGAAACTATATAAGGAAGACGACTAGCAACTGGAAAAACTAATCCCCACACTTTCTGTGTGATACTAGTTGGTTTGCTAGAGTCGATTCTCCTTTAACCGTAGGTTTCTTCTCGAGACCCTGTCGTTAACGACTTAAAGACTTCATTGGGATTGTGAAGCCAGACGAAACTACTTCTCTTGTAGATGAGCGATCTGATCTTGCCATTTTCTATCGGACGAGTTCAATTGTAAGATTGGCTTGAGATTATATCTCCGATAAGGCAAGATAAAAAGAAATCACAAACATCTTCGTCTCATCGTTTGTGATTCCGCAATATCTAGTTTCGCTACCATACGATTTAGATTATTATGAAGTGATTGATAATTCTAGGCTGTTCTTCGGGAATATAAGTCTGGATTATCGATTGGTTCCTGTTCACCTTGATTTTATCAAAAGACGGAACAAAAATCTTAGGTTTATCTGTGGGAGACAAATTTATTTATCATTGTAGACTTTTCTGTGTGATACAAATTTGTTTATTAAAGTCTTCGACTTTGGGTCGTAGCAACTCTTGGTTGTGGGTGAGATCAGCTAAGGGAATCAAGTGCGTAGTATCCTGCTGGGATCAGAGACGTAAGGAGCGCAACTGTACCTTGAATCGGTATGATATTGATTAGGGTTCAACTACAGTCCAGACCGAAGTTAGTTTGTAGTAGGCTAGTGTCTGTAGCGGCTTAATACAGTGTGGTGTTCAATCTGGACTAGGTCCCAGGGTTTTTCTGCATTTGCGGTTTCCTCGTTAACAATATTTCTGGTGTCTGTGTCATTTCTATTTAGCATTATATTTTGTTATATAATTGAAATATCACAGGTTGTGCGTTTGCATCGATCAATTGTGAAATCCAACATTTGGTTGTTGATTGGAAATTGATTGATCCTTGGATATTGGTCTTTGGTACCATCCAAGTTTATTATTCTTGTATTTGATACAAACTCGCATATTTCTATTTGCTTGAGTAAAAATCAAATCAAGTGAGAGAGATATTAACTCCTCGATATACTTTTATCTAGATTGAGTCTGACTGTCTAGTTGATTCTCTAGAAAGTATATTGGAGTTAGTCCATACAAATTGCTAATTGAAATATTGGGTGTGGTTGTTAGACCCCCGCTTTATCAGGTGACAGTAAAAGAAATTCACAAGAAGAGTTTTAGTGCACATTACCTGGATAGAGCCTGGCTCGTCCCTTGAGCAAGATACGTTTCCTTTCAGCGCAAGTCAGTTGTCTTCAGATAGATAGGTGTAACGACACAAAAATCTCATTGTAGCTTTGGATTCGACTCAACCCATTTGAGTGGGAAGTTAGAACTGGATAGTGTACAAGTGCGATGCTAATATAGGGTGTGTATAGCCGTGGAGAGGGTGAAAACCCCAAATGGGTGCTTTAATCAAATTAGGTCACCCCTTAATTGCATTGTTGTGTATGAATAGTGGATGTCATGGAAGACTCCCGAGAAATACAAGCATGCTTGCCACGTGACATACATGAGTAGCTCGGGAGATTTATGTTTTTCTTTTACAAAACCAACTCATATCTATTTACAGAAAAATCTCTTACTTTTTCCGATATTTTTCCACCAACTATTCTCGCCCAAAAAACTTTTACTGCTGGATTTCAAGGGCATCTCAAGCAGACAAGATTCTCGTTTTTCAAATGCAATTCGAGCTCAACCCATCGTCTGTGTTCGGTTGAATCTGTCTTATACAAGGTAGGGTTTTTTTCCTTCCCTTAAATTTCTTTTTACTTGTACTAATCAAACTGATTTTGGTTGACCTCGTCATTTCCTGTTTTCTGTGACCTATGAAATTCGCTAATTGGGTATCATCATCTTGGTCTCTTGATTTATCACCGCGGATTAGGAAAATTTTAATTTCTTGGTAGCCTTGTTTGAATCTGCTGAGGGAGTAGGATTTGGTGTTTTCTAACAAATTTTTGTTTAATTTCAGTATACATATTTTGTATTTGTGAAACCATTGCTCTTATAAAGTGACTGAACTGTATTTTTTTGAAATCCCATTTCTTTTTTTCCGTGATAACCCTTGCTTACTGAATTGTGTACGGTTAAAATGGTTTAAATGAAATTTTCTTTTGAGAAATAAGAGATGATTTGTAGCCATGCAAGCACCAGTTTTCCTCCATAAGTCAATCCTTGTACTGAATTCTTAAATTTGCCTTGGTTCTGTTTGTTAAAATGATTCAATGAATTTCGAATTTAAACTCCACAGGTAGCCGAGAATTTGAAACTCATTTACTGGATTTGTTGTGTATTTTTAACCTCCTCCCCCCAGCAACTTCAACATTACAAACCATTGATTTGCCTTGTATCACTAGCTTGAGTTTTTAATCCATGTTGTTCTACTCGACTTTAAAGAAATGTCCGACCTTATAAAATAGACCCATTTATTTACCATTTTGGTTCTCTTTATTATGCCCCATACTTAATTTGGTTTCTTGCTTTAAACCTTGATATTGAATTTTTGTTAGTGGAAATGTTTCGAAATCAAAAAGTCACTTTCAATATTAGTCTCCTTCTTTGTTACCCACTATGGACACTACTGACTAAATCTTATTTTTAGGATTTTGTTGTATTAGAAATGAAAGGAACTTTAATTGGCTGGGTATTTGGTTTTTAAATTTGATGAACAACAAGTTAGTTCCACCTTTGTACTGGATTTTCTCTTTAATTTGCTTACACCAGCTTGAGTATTTTTCCCATGCCATTTTACTGATAACTCTCCCTCTCTCGGCAATTAGGACTTGCTCCAAAATTTCACAGATCTATGTTTTACTTCCAAATTAAAATATGTTGTTGTATTTATGAAGTCCTTGCATTGAATACTGTTTGGTATCTCGAATTACCTATAGTTTCCACTAATTTATATTCTTCTCAATGTACATGGATTATCGTACTTTCTGGCAAGTGATTTTGGCTCTTATGTTGGGTTCTTGTGATTTTGGCTCTTATGTTGGGTTCTTGTGATTTCGGTAAGAACTTATTTATTAATTTTGTAAATGCTGCCAATGGTTGTATTAAAGTAAGTTTTCAGTTATCGATATTTACGAGGTTCTTCTGAACTTGGTTTTGATATTTCCTTTGCGGGAATTCGATTTGGAAACTAGTGGACTCTACTTTAGGAACTTCGGGCCTAAGTGGCACCCCACCACCTTGGTGGCAACCCGGAAGATCTTTGCGGCAACGATGGCTGGTAACCAGAACTACCCTGACGGTGGCACTGGCCATGAGAATAGAAGAGTAACTTTATTTGCGGCTCTAAATATTTTTATATGTATTTTGCTTAAGATTTACATTTCTGCATTCTTATCTAGCTGTTGTTCTTGTCTATTTATTCATGTTTAACATTGACACTACGTTTTTGTTGTTATACCCTCTACTGGGCATTCGCTCACCCCGTTTTGTTTTTGTTTTTCCCCCCACAGAGTACGGATAGAAGTTGCGGTAGTAAGACGGGCAGAGCTTACGACAGCCTTTATCGCTTGGAAAGTTAGTATTTTCTAAGCTTATGATATTGTATATCACGGGGGGTATCTGGGTAGTTTCAGTTCGCTTGATTTGATCACATGTCATTTCTGTTGCACTTTGATGTTATATATATGTTGGCTTCTACCGGATCTTTATATGTTTTAAACTGAAAACTTGTCAGTTTCGTGTATAATGGGTCTGGTCTCTGGCTATACAAACTAGTTTCTGAATTCATTTTGTTGCCTAGATGTTCTTGGCTTTTGGCTTTACCGACTACATTTTCTACCATTGTTCCTTTTGGCATTTGTTTAATCTAAGATAGGATCTGTACAGTGAATTTCTAAGTGTAATTAATAGCAACTTATATTCATTTTCCTATGAAATAATTATTTGCTATGTACATGTACCCATATATAGCTTGTATAAATCCATTCAACTACTCTTGTGAATCCAAACATGTATTTTTTCTCATGCCTTGCAATGAATACATCATGTTCATATTAGACACCCTTTGAACTGTTTTAGGCGTAAACGTATATACATGCGTCTGGATTGAGTGGGTGTTTTATGTTTACACCATGGGAATGCTCCTTCACTGTTCTTTAATCTTTAATATTTTTTTTTCATGGCATTATATACTACTTTGATTTGTTAAAATAAAACTCTAGCTCACATAAGTAAATGGGATGGTGACGTTTTTGATTTTTTGTGAGTACTTGAACTGTTAACTTACATTTCCGTGAGTATAAAACATGATGATTTTATTGCATTTAAATTTTTTCTACTACAAAATAATAATAAAATGGGTTATGTTCTGTTTTCGTACATATTTTTATATTATAAATTGCGAGTCTCGATTCTCTTTGTTGCTAGATTTCAGAAGTAGATGTATGTTTCTTTTTTTTTTTTTTTTTTTCCGAGTGATGTTATGGAAAGTTTGTGCTTGCCAGTCGAGTCGGATCCCGATTCGACGGGAGTCAAAATCTTCTGTCCAAGTATTTATTTGATTCTTATCCTGCATCTGGAGCCTTTATACACGGCAAGTAGAGACTCCTTTTCTTCCCGGGATCTTGCTGATTTGTGGCATAAAAAGAAGATGCTGGAGCCTTTCTGCCATCGCAGAATTGGTTTTCTTCTTCGTTCCAGGTATTGCTCCATATTCATCATGCGATTTGATTTTTGATTGATGATGATGATTTTTTTTCATACCTGCTGTTGATATAATCATAACCCTTTTTGCAGTATATGATGGCAACTGCTGGTGATGATTACTCTTTTACTTCTCCAGGAAAGAGCTTTGAAGTCGACAAACCCAAGGCTAATGCGTTCGAGGAGGTGATGGCCAAAATAGATTCTCCGTTTCGCGAAGCGGGTCGTACCATACAGAGATGTCTCTTCTGCACTTACACATCGTTCGATAGCGTAATCAGGCCTTTTTGGCTTCAGTCAGCATGGAGGAGAAATGGAGGCATGACGAAGCTCAGCCGACGAGTGCAAGAACTGAAAGGTTTGCAGCTCGGCTAAAGAGGCGAAGGATCGAGCATAAGCGATCTCCCAGCGAAAACAAGCATGATTACCCTATCCACAATAGCATCATCATTCTCGACTCTGATGTGGACGAAACTGAACACCCAGAGGTTGTTGGAGCAGTTTCCGAGAAAGATCCTGAAGTGTCTTCTGGAGAGAATGGTAAAACAATTTCCGAAAGGGATGTTGATGCAGCTCCTGAAAAAGAAGTTGCGACTGCTCCTGGGGAGGATGTGGTGGCGGCTTGCAAAGAAGATGCTGAAGCAGCGTTCAAAAGAGAGGTCGAAGCGGCTTCCGGAGAGGACGTAGTAGCACCTTGTGACGAAGGTGCTGAAGCAGCTTCCAGTGGCGGTTCTGATGAAGGAACTGTTGATCTTGCTAGTAACTAAATTTCCCTTTTGTTACTTTTATTTGTAGATGAGCACTTTTCCATAGTTTGTAGACATTTTCTTCTTATACTCAGTAGCTTTGTGGCTGAGCCTAAATGATGGTTCTTTTATCCACGACGTCTTGAGACTCTAGTTGTAGCGCTCCCTAACAGGGTTACAAAATCTCTCCATTCCATTGAGTCGTGCAGTTAATGAGAACACGATACACATATAAGCGGTGATGCGTTTTTATGTGACCGTACACCGCCTCCATGATAATTGCATGTAACCCTGAAAATAACGAAGGGATGCAATAATGGAAACTAAAGATTGGCCACGAACCTGCCCACCTCCAATTGATAGCGTGTGGCACGTAATGTGGTGATCTAGAGGTCGCCTTATCGTTGAAGTAGGTTGTTTTTCAGAGTACGAAGTGCTTGCCTTAACAACTATATACTGGTTGTTTGACGATTCCTTTGCCCCTTTTCTTTCTGCATGTATCCCTTCCGTGTTTCTTGAAAGACATGAGATGCTTCTTTTTAGGGTTTTGTTTTTCTGGTTTGGATTGATGGGTAATGATGAGGGTTCAGGTTTGCTTCGATTTTGTGTCATGATTCAGGAGTAAAGAGATTTCTAAAAGGAAACAATACTTAGATTAACTGATAAATTGAAATCCTAATTATGAATGCAAGCAGTGCAATCATTTTGGAGGAATTACAAATATTGCATGAAAAGGGAAATTACGGGGAAAAATAATAAAGAGAACGCTGGAGGAAAAAGTAGCACGGCGTTTTATGTATTGAAAGACTTAAGCCATCATGAGTGAATTGTCACACCTTCCGGTTCGTCTGCGTTGATGAGCTTGCAATAACCCCCTAAGACAACATCTGCCACTAGGTATGGCTCATCTTTTCCTTCGGTAGGTGAGTCAGGCTGAGTGGTAACTTTCACTACCATATCTCCAATCCAAAACGGGTTTGGGTGTTGCACGGCTATTTGACTCCCAGACTCGTTATCTTTGATTGAGACAACTTCTAGATTTTTAATGAAACATTCGAAAGGCCCAACAACCCATTCGCATCTCCTAGTAACGGCTGAGTTGACGATCGTGTCAAGTCCCTAGCCCTTGATGGAAGGTGAATTGACTGATTGTAGAAAGGGTTGTTCAATAAGACTTACTTTGGTTCGGAACCTTCGAACGTACGTCGATGGGCTCTCTCCAGGTAGCTGCGTCACATTGGCAAGTTGTCGATATGGTAACAAATAATCTTCTGGGTTGGACGGCTTGTTGGAAATCCTTTCAGGTATAGACACTGGCAAATGACACACTCATAGCTTTGCCTTGTTGTCATGCACCCATGAGCGTCCTAGAATCATATCATAATTCGAGTATTCTTTCACAATATGAAATTTTCCGCGTGTTAGCGCATCTCCCACCTTGATTTCGAGGTTGATGTACCCGTAAGTGTCTCTAGACTCTCATTCTGGGCCTTTGATTATGGTTGGACAGAGAACGACTTCCTGTTTTGGAATTTTTGCGGTTCTCGGGGTCTTGATGGTGACAACGTTGAATTCTGAAGCCGCGTCAATCAAGGTGTTGTCGAACTCGACACCCTTCAGGCGGGCGGTGGTGAGCAGTCCCCAATTGCATTTTTCAACAGCTCCTTCTAAGAGAGTTTGAGGCTTAGGATTAGCTTCCCCAACTGAAAACAGGCGCTTGTCGGACACAATACGATTGAGAGTTGCAAACATATCTTGACGCCGTGCCTTGGAGAAATAAATAATTTCACATACACGCTCCATCATGGATTGCATGGTTTTGTGAGTGGAGTCCCCAGAAAGTGTGCAACTTCTGACTGGGAGAGGGTCTCTGTGAACTCCCTCGGTGCTTAGTTGAAGTTCTCCCGCATCTATTTTTCTTTGAAAATGCACTTCAACTTATTGCATTTATTGGTGGGATGATTGACGAACCTATGGTAACGACAATATTTTGGATTTGCCATCTTTTCCTCAGTTGGTGGGAGCCTGACAGGAGGTAGTTTGATGGCATCATCCTGAATCCATGCTTCCAGGATCTCGATCACTTACTCCATTAGGAACAGGAATTCTGGAAAAACATCTCCAACTTCTTGTTGTTGCGCAGGGGCTTTAGCCAGTGTCTTCCATGGTGGAGCTGCCTGATGCATTGGTGCTGCACGTTTGGGTTGTTGTTCCTCCGCTGAAGCTTTTCTCTTTCCACCTTCACCTACTACACTCACAGAGGGTCAAGCATTGTATTGCTTATTGGTGAGCAACGTCTGCTTCCTCGAGTCTCACGTGCATCTTCATTTCTGGCGGGTCTGGTCCTTTCTGAAAAAGCGGGGGTCTAATAACACCACCCAATATTTCGCTTAGCAATCTGTATGGACTAACTTCGAAATACTTTGCTAGAGAATCAACTAGACAGTCAGACTCAATCTAGATAAAAGTATCTCAAGGAGTTAATATCTCTCTCTTGGTTTGATCTTTACTCAAGCTAAGACAATAACGAGTCTTTATCAAACACAAGGAATAACTTGGACGGTACCAAAGACCAATATCCAAGTGTTAATCAATGAAATCAACAACAACAAGGTCGGATCTCTAATTGATTAAACTTGAACGCACAACCTGTATTATTTCAAATTATAAAGATAAAACAATATAATGCGGAAATTGAAATAACACAGACACCAGAAGTTTTGTTAACTAGGAAACCGCAAATGCAGAAAAAACCCGGGACCTAGTCCAGATTGAATATACACTGTATTAAGCCGCTACAGACACTAGCCTACTCCAAGATAACTTCGGACTGGACTATAGTTGAACCCCAATCAGTCTCCCACTAATTCAAGGTACAGTTGTACTCCCTACGCCTCTTATCCCAGTAGCATACTGCACACTTGATTCCCTTAGTTGATCTCACCCACAACTAAGAGTTGCTGCACCCAAAATCGGAGACTTGATAATAAACAAATCTGTCTCACACAGAAAAGTCTATCAGAGGATAAATCTGTCTCCCACAGAAGAACCCTAGATTTTTGTTCCGTCTTATGATATGAAATCAAGGTGAACAGAAACCAATTGATAATCCGGTCTTATATTCCCGAAGAACAACCTAGATTAATCAATCACCTCAGAACAGTCTTACTTGTATAAACAAGAGGACGTCGAGGAATCACAAACAGTGAGACGAAGATGTTTGTGACTTCTTTATCTTTCCTGTCGGAGAACTCTCACGATCTCAAGCCAATCAATAAGATTGTACTCGTACGATAGAAGATACAAAATCAGATCACACAACTACGATAAAAGTAGTATCGGTCTGGCTTCACAATCCCAATGAAGTCTTTAAGTCGTTAACATGGTTTTAGAGAAGAAAACCAAAGGTTAGAGGAGAATCGACTCTAGCGAGCGCACTAGTATCACACAGACGTGTGGGGATTAGTTTTGACCAATGCTAGATGTCTCCTTTATATAGTATTCAAATCAGGGTTTTGCCTTAGGTAGAAAGCAAACAATATTCACCGTTAGATGAAAACCTGATTTAGATTCAAGCTAACATTTCTCAACCGTTAGATCGAAATCTTAGCTTGTCACACACACTTGAGATATACGTTTACTGGGTTTGTGAAAACCGTGCCCAAACGTGTACGTGTATGTTGGTTCAACATAGTAACCCAAAAGGTTAACTATATGAGCATTTCATATTAACCTTGTTCTTCTTCACCATAGCTAGTTCAATTGACTCAAAAGAACTAGTTAGAGAGTTGTTCAATTGCTATGAGATCTTATGTAACTACACAAGACACACTTGAAACAAAGATAATTCGATTCGATTTGAATCGGCTCATGAACTTTATAGCCACGGTTTGCATACTGCATTCCTTAGTAGTTTAAGTTTCATGTTCAGAGCACATCTTTAGATCATAACCCACTCAAGTTCGCAAACAAGTTCGCAGACTTAAGGTAACCGACAAAGTTTCCAAACTCAGCAGAAAATCTCGGCAAAGAGACTTACGCCATTTCGCGGACTAGGTTCGCGGACTGAGTTCGCGGACTAAACACGCAAACGAGTTTTTGGAAATCCCAGCAGAAATTCTCGGTAAGAGAACTTCGGTCAGTTCGCGGACTGAGTTCGCAAACTGAGTTCGCGGACTTGGCAAAGCCAATTCCTCCGGTTTCTCTCAATCAACAAAGTTCACAAACTTTGGATTAAGGAATAAGACTTATGCACATATGTGTTACCACACAATGCTTATATCCATCATTGGTTATATAGACCTAAACTCTCATTCCAACCATTGAAACGTTCTTAGAGGACGTTATATAGTTGTTACACTATTTCTCGTCAAAGCGATTTTCAAAGTGATTGAAACATTATGACTTTCGTCACTAGGTGAAGATAAACCTGATCAAAGAGAAACGCTTTACCAACACATGATTTCGAGATATAGATAGGAGAGATATACTCGACTCGAAATATCAAATGTGTATGATCCAGTCTATATAGCATACGACTTTTGTCTCATAAGAAGTAGGAGATAGAGTGGATAGACTTTTGAGTGATAGATAAGTTCAAGTCTCCACATACCTTTTTGTTGATGAAGTTCCACGGTTCCTTGAGTAAATATTCGTCGTTGTATGATGAATCGCCATGAAGTCTTTGAGCTCAACTACATTTTTCTATCCTAGTCCGAGACTTAGCTATGTTGACTAGAAATCAAGACTCATAGTTTTAAACACTAACATTGACAAACATGCTTGATATAGGAACGCATGCGAGGTCGACCGAGCTATGCTCTAACAATCCCCCCCTTTGTCAATTTTAGTGACAAAACTATTAATATATATGGAATACAAAAAAGATAAACTTTAGTGGTTCCTATTCCATAGTCTAATCTTCAACGTTCCCTGAAATCTTCGTCCTTCCAAGTACTCCAATGATCCCAAAGGTTGTAAGTTTAGCATCACCATTGTTGAAGATCCGTAGATATAACAATGACAGAAATCGAGATTCTCGATCATCATTATACAGTGACATAGTATTATTATGTAACATCAAAGTCCAATTGCATCACGACTTTAACAATAATACTACGGTGATATGTATCACTCCCCCTTAGTCAATACTCCATCTCACATGGAAACCACTCCCCCTTACACAATGATCCGAAAATCATATGTATATGTAGTAGAACTACACATTAATTCTCCCCCTTTTTGTCAATAAAATTGGCAAAGGTACAAGAACGGGATCCTAATGAAATTTCCGAGAAGAGACGTTTCATAGACTAAAAGAAAAAAAATACATACCAACTTAATTTAGATGCAATCATAAAGCCGAAGCTAAATGCATTCATCAAGGAGTTTTAAGATACAAGATAACCCCTATAAAATTCCACAGCCACACACCCCGCAAGATATTACCATTAAGCACAAGTTCAAAATAACTCTCCCCCATTTGATGTCATTCCCGAAAGAACAACAAGAGCGACCTTGATTTTGAAAGAAAATAAGGATTTTTAAATGGACACCAAAAACCATAGGAATGATTTTCTATATCCAAAACTCAATCAAATTAATCACAAGTATACCCATGATTAATTTAATTGGAATACGCAACTAAATCAAACCACAAAAGTGATCAATTTAATTGATTGTGCTCAACATAAGTAAACTTATGGAACAACGACTAAGGTAATCATACGGAGATGACTAACTTAATTGTTCACATACCGAACATAAGGAAAACCTTACGGAATATACGACTACATTAACCAATAAAACATGATTAGTATAGTCGTTCATATACTCAACACAAGGACTTGTGGAATATATGAATACTCAACTAGAATAATTACAAGAGAACCTATAATTAATCTAATTGGAATACACAACCAAAATAATCACAGAAGTAATCAATTTAATTGTCAAAAGTTTTGCTCGACAAAAGAAGACTTTCGAAGCAAATATCTAAATAACCAACCAAGATGATTAATTTAGTTCAAAGATGCTCGACATAAAGTACCTTACGGAACAACCAAGAAAGTTAATCACAAAAATAATCAACTCAGTTGTATCGTGCTCGACATAAGACACATTACGGAGCCTCACAGTAATACATAAGATATGGATCAGTGATGTTCATTACTGTGGAATACATACAAGGATATATTCTATTCTTCCATCACTATTTGCATAACGACATAATAGACTTTATCCTCGTCACACAAAAGATTTTATCCTATTTTCCATCAAATACATGATTGCATAGGCATAACTTTTGTAATTCTCAAAAGTTCATTCATCCTTTCATCAATACGAATACCAATTTATGAACGACATTACTTTCGACAACATATGGGATCTTCAAATTCACGGACGCAAAGAATATATATCCCATAAAAATATTGCAATACTTCAAAATCAAACAGATTAATACTGCAATAACATCATCCTCCAAATATTTTTAGAATTTAAACAAATAAATCTAAAAACATGAAGATGAAAAACGTTGGACATAGCTATGTGTAGTCACAATAATTTTTATTACAAACTCTAGTAATCCTTCTCAAAAACAAGAATAAATTCTCATAAGAAGTTTCCTAGGCATCAAGACAAACTCGTAATGCACATATAAGATGTTTTTTCCTTAGAGAGTAGAATTAATTTTTTACGCCTAGATTTATACCAAGAATAGCTACCGAAGGCGTATAAAAATATTTTCAAAGAAGAACATACAAAGTCATTAACGACCATGCACCATAGTTCACATAAAATGATTAAGGACATTCAAGAATCCCATAGTAATGCGTACTACTGCCCATTCTTGAACTTCCTTTTTTATGATTCACCAAAAACATTCTTGTAAAATATACAAATGAGCTTAGAAGAGTACTACTCCATGAATCCAAGTGCCCAAGTCCAAGAGAAGTGGAACAAGTGCAACGAAATGGAGCAAAACACTCAAAAACAAGAGACAGGACAAATACCAATCTTAACTCATCCAAAATCAATAATTCCCATCTCCATTTTGAAGAGAATTCAAATAGGAAGAGAATGCAAAAAGAATGAGGTCATTCCGAGTTCGGACGAAGAAGTTACGGCCAAAAAAACTATACTGAATATCGACGTCAAGTATGCATACGAGTTTGCAAACAAATTTTCAAGTCTGCGAACTTCACCCCTGGATTTTGATTTTAAAAGATGTTACGCATACCTGGTAGGTGTACCATGAAGTTCAAACATCCTGAACTATTATTTTCAAACCTAAACATTTAATAACCTTAAACACAGATCAAGTTAGGTAGAAAACAACGATAAGAAAGGTACGTGAATCATTATAAGTTATCTAAGCAAATAAAAGCACAAACATTGCTCAATTTTATAGACATACCTTTTAGATGAATCCAGTCAAATTCTAAAGCCTTACCGAACATAAACTGTGTGCCCTAATTCTCGTGCTTACCTCACCGTATGCATAACAAGGCATTACTTGATGAGGATGCACTTACAACAAAATCAAGTTGTGTTGGGGTGAACAATGTCTTGCTCACCACAAGTGACCTTTGTGTTATCATGAAAGAGATCGATTTTAGAACCTTTCACATCCAATTCCATTTTCCCAAAAAAAACTTGTTAAGTTCCAACATCATGGATATTGCCTTCTCCATAGTCATGGAATTTTCTGGGAGATCATTCCTTTTCACACTCAAAACATCATCGACTTTCTTTGGTATCCACTTCTGAGTGCATTTAGGAACAATTGGAACCTTCTTCCCATTACTCTCTTCTAGAATTCTCGGAAGAGATTTGGATTGACTGTTCTTTTGCAAGTTAGTATTTCTCCAGTTGGGAGCATCGGATCTTGTCTTCGTCTTTACGAAGTTATCCTTTTGATAACCATTACGATTATGAAAAGGATTCGTACGAAGTTTATAGTCAAATCCAGGTTTATCATAGCACTGATTCCCTTGCCTAAAGGTTGGACAATTACAACTTGTAACGTTAAGATGATAAGTCTTAACGTATGATCTTGGTTTCACAACTTATTGTGTTGCCCAAACAAGAACATCATGAAGTTTCTCATTCCTTATACGGAAACGACATCTCCTTTCCAGGCGACCTTTATTTCCGCAATAGTGGCAAACATAAGGAATGTTCTTACCTTGATCCATGTGTGTTGTCTTTGGAGGTTGATAAACTTTGCTCTTTTGAACCTTAACTGCAGGTGAAGGTATTTCACTTTTTCCATCAGTGGAAACCTTTTTTTGAGAAGAATCATTAGCCTTGACAAATTTTACCTCTTTGCTAATACTTGGAGCATATATTCCCTTATAGCCCAATCCTCGTGTATCACGATAATTTTTACTTCCTCCTAGCATAGTGGTTAATTTGCTTGAACTAGTATTGAACTTTTTCAATTCATCTTCCAACATCTTGATTTTATCAAGAGCAGCAGCTAAATCAGCCTCAAGGCGTTTTTCTCGAGCGAGACAAGCACTTTCTCTGTCATCAAAACTAATTTATTGAGAGTTAAACCTTGCTTCAGATTCTGCAAGTTTCTCTTCCAACAAAAAGTACTTTTGATAAAGATTATCACATTCAAGTGACTTCATACGTAAGTTTTCCTCAGAATCCTTGAGGATCGATTCGCAGCAACGATTCGGAAAATAAACAACTGCGTAACATCTTCTCAATTTCTTGTTTTCTCGACAGAGGGAAATCAGAAGAGGTAAGACATGAGAAGTTTTAGTCTTCTTCATTTTCCATGAATCCAAAAACTTAACATACTCTGAGACTTCCTCATCAACATCTCTATCAATATCTGAATCACCTTCATCAGAATGTTCATCCAACTGTTCTTCTAGAAGAGTTTCCCAATCAACAGTTTTTACATCAAGAGAATGTTTAGATATTGACTTAGATGTGACAGTTCTCTCAGGTGAATCCAAGCTTTTAGAATCATCGGGTAATTTCTGAACCGGTACGTTATTAGAGATAGACTCGTCCATAATTAGATCGCTACAAACACAAACTTATAAGGTCTTAGAGTGTTTGCCTGCTCTGATACCAATTGAAAAAGCAGGGGTCTAACAACACCACCCAATATTTCGTTTAGCAATTTGTATGGACTAACTCCGAAATACTTTGCTAGAGAATCAACTAGGCAGTCAAACTCAATCTAGATAAAAGTATCTCAAGGAATTAATATCTCTCTCTTGATTTGATTTTTACTCAAGCTAAAAACAATAGCGAGTCTTTATCAAATACAAGGAATAACTTGGACGGTACCAAAGACAAATGTCCAAGTGTTAATCAATGAAATCGACAACCACAAGGTCGGATCTCCAATCGATTAACCTTTAACGCACAACCTGTATTATTTCAATTATAAAGATAAACAATATAATGATAAAAAATGAAATAACACAGACACCAAAAATTTTGTTAACGAGGAAACTGCAAATGCAGAAAACCCCGGGACCTAGTCCAGATTGAATACACACTGTATTAAGCCGCTACAGACACTAGCCTACTCCAAGCTAACTTCGGACTGGACTATAGTTGAACCCCAATCAGTCTCCCACTAATTCAAGGTACAGTTGTACTCCTACGCCTCTGATCCCAGCAGGATACTGCGCACTTGATTCCGTTAGCTGATCTCACCTACAACCAAGAGTTGATGCAACCCAAAATCGCAGACTTGATAATAAACAAATTTGTCTCACACAGAAAAGTCTATCAAAGGATAAATCTGTCTTCCACAGAAAAATCCTAGGTTTTTGTTCCGTCTTAAGATATGAAATCAAGGTGAACATGAACCAATTGATAATCCGGTCTTATATTCCCGAAGAACAGGCTAGATTAATCAATCACCTCTTAACAGTCTTACTTGAATACACAAGAGGACGTCGAGGAATCACAAATATTGAGACGAAGATGTTTGTGACTTTTTTTATCTTGCCTATCGGAGAACTCTCACGATCTCAAGCCAATCAAAGATTGTACTCGTACGATAGAAGATGCAAGATCAGATCACACAACTACGATAAAATTAGTATCGGTCTGGCTTCACAATTCCAATGAAGTCTTTAAGTCGTTAACCTGGTTTTAGAGAAGAAAACCAAAGGTTAGAGGAGAATCGACTCTAGCGAGCACACTAGTATCACACAGACGTGTGGGGATTAGTTTTTCCCAATACTAGATGTCTCCTATATATAGTCTTCAAATCAGGGTTTTGCCTTAGTTACAAAGCAATCAATATTCACCGTTAGATGAAAACCTGATTTAGATTCAAGCTAATATTTCTTAACCGTTAGATCGAAAACTTAGCTTGTCACACACACTTGAGATATACGTTTACTAGGTTTGTGAAAACGGTGCCCAAACATGTACGTGTATGTTGGTTCAACATAGTAAACCAAAAGGTCAACCATATGAGCATTTCATATTAACCTTGTTCTTCTTCACCATAACTAGTTCAATTGACTCAAATGAACTAGTTAGAGAGTTGTTCAATTGCTATGAGATCTTATGTAACTACACAAGACACAATTGAAACAAAGATGATTCGATTCGATTGAATCGGATCATGAACTTTATAGCCACGGTTTGCATACTGCATTCCTTAGTAATTTAAGTTTCATGTTCAGAGCACATCTTTAGATCATAACCTACTCAAGTACGCAAACAAGTTCGCGGACTTAAGACAACCGTCAGAGTTTTCCAAACTCAGCAGAAAATCTCGGCAAGGAGACTTCCGCCAGTTCGCGGACTAAACACGCAAACGAGTTTTTGGAAAATCAAGCAGAAATTCTCGGAAAGAGAACTTCCGTCAGTTCGCGGACTTGGCAAAGCCAATTCCTCCGGTTTCTCCCAATCAACAAAGTTCGCAAACTTCGGATTAAGGAATAAGACTTATGCGCATATGTGTTTCCACACAATGCTTATATCCATCATTGGTCATATAGACCTAAACTCTCATTCCAACCATTGAAACATTCTTAGAGGACGTTATATAGTTGCTACACTATTTCTCGTCAAAGCGATTTTCAAAGTGATTGAAACATTATGACTTTCGTCACTAGGTGAAGATAAACCTAATCAAAGCGAAACGCTTTACCAACACATGATTTCGAGATATAGATAGGCGAGATATACTCGGCTCGCAATATCAAATGTGTATGATCCAGTCTATATAGCATAGACTTTTGTCTCATAAGAAGTAGGAGATAGAGTAGATAGACTTTTGAGTGATAGATAAGTTCAAGTCTCCACATACCTTTTTGTTGATGAAGTTCCACGGTTCTTTAAGTAGATCTTCGTCGTTGTATGATGAATCGCCATGAAGTCTTTGATCTCAACTACACTTTTATATCCTAGTCCGAGACTTAGCTATGTAGACTAACAATCAAGACTCATAGTTTTGAACACTAACATTGACAAACATGTTTGATATAGCAACGCATGCGAGGTCGACCGAGCTATGCTCTAACACTTTCTAACAATGTCGGTGTTGTTGTGTCCGAGAACTTAGCAGCTTCATGAAGTCCAGAAAAAGTTTGGAAACACAAGTTTTCCAATAGAGCACGATAGATGGGCACCATGCCGTTAATGCATGATTCTACCAACTGTTGCTCAGTCACATTTGGATCGTGACAATCCAGCGCCTAGATCCTGTATCTCTTGACATAATCATTTGGATGTTCATTGTTTCGTTGGAACATTCTCCCCAAGTCTGTAAAGGTGATTTGCTCGGATATGAAGAAATAATTCTTGTAGAAAGCGGTTACCATCTCACACCAGTTGGATATGCTGTTTGGTGCAATGTTGTTGTACCAGGTGTACGCTCTCCCGGTAAGTAACTTTGAAAACTCTTTCAGGCGGAGGACATGATTGTATTCGTGTTCCCCTAATGACTCTAGAAAACGAGAGATGTATTCATGAGCATTACCAGTTCCGTCGTAAAGGGAAAATTGAGGAGAAGAGTATCCTCTCGGGAGAGGAACTCTTTGCACATCATGAGGATAAGGAGGCTGATGCTGGTGCAGGTCTACCGGGTTTTCCTTGCCTCGATTTTGGAGAAGTCGTTCCAGATCCTCACGCGTGATGAAGTTGGATGGCTGATTTCTTTCCAGTAGACGTTCAAGAACAAAACGAGCCTCTTCATCTATAAAGGCTCGCCCTGCTGAGGTGCTTGCGCCGGGAGTATCACTCCTTATCGGCTCCGCTTCGGATCGACGTTGCTCTTGTGGTAGCCGATCCGTCAGTGTCTTGAGGAAAGTAAGTACCTTTTTCTGAGTTGTAGCCATGTCCATCTGAGCCTTAGCAAGAACTTCTTGTCTTTCTATCAAATAAACAATGGTGATATGGGTTGGCCTCCTCTGGTTCCTCTAGTCTATCGTCCTGATGGGGGAAGTGGCAGTAGCTCTAGTAACAACCGGGGGCGTTTCGCTCGAAGAAACATTGGAAGTGGCGGCAGCGGCTCTGGCTCTGGTGATTGGAGGTGTCACGCCTAAGGGAATGTTTCCTGCGCCGCTGGTGTTGGTGGTTGAGGATTTAGTGCCACGAGATGCATTGATCGTGCTGGTAGGCGGTACATTGGTGTCACCGGCAGGAATGTGGACACCAGGGGTGTTGTCAGCGCCAGTAACACCGGGATTTTTCGATGATACAGATCTAAGATCCACCATCTTGAATTCGAGAAAATTGAAAATGAAATTAAAAATTGATCTTGCAACCGAGAGATTAATCTCCCACTGTGGTCGCCAGTTGTTTGAGGGTAAAAACTGATTCTGCTGGTTTTGGTAAATTTGGGTGTGTTGATGAGAAACGAATTCAAACCCTAAATAAATGCACCGCACGGGAGTACTTTTAGATTCGAGAGATCAATCTGTAAGACTCTGGCCTAAACCAAGAAATGGCAGTTCCAGATTCAATTCGATCACAAGGTGAAGGAGAAGGGTTGATCTTAGGGAGGGAAGCAAAGAAGGTGTTCGAGATCAGAATGTTGAATTATGAAGGTGTCGCAGTTTTATGACTTGTATCAGAAAATGGTTTCTGGATACTTGTGTTGATAACACTTGTCTTTGTCGAAATAGATTGAAAACCTATTTATACAAGTCACCCTGATCTCATAGGAAGTGGAGGAAGTTGAGTAGTGGAGAAGTGAAATTGTGCAACAATGGTGGTTTCCGTTATGAGGGAAGACTGATCACACTTTCACCCACTACTCTCATTACTGTTAACCGCCCGTCCTTTCCTGATACGTTCTTGTAATGGGCGCATTGCACGCCGCACGTTGTAAACCGCCAGACCAATACCCCAGTGAGCATCCCCCAGTTTGTGACATGTTTGATGTCTCGAGTAAATGGGTCAAGTCGTGGGACTTGCCGCAAAGAATAGCACGCGACTGTATTAGGTTAAATAACTAAGTTATTTGTGAAGCCGATACTCACAAAATATCGTATGTATTCGATGCACGTAAAGCCTCGCTTTTAAGCAAGCATCTCAAAATAATCGTGCATGGAGCATCATTGTTTTAGAGCTCGATCGAATCAGTCACGAATTGAGCGTCTTAAAGAAGTAGCACGACCGGACACCTTTGGGTGATCGTTTGAGGACCCTATGGGTGAGCTATCACTTGGTCAATCGCTCCCTGTGGAAGAGGGGTGCCGGTGATCACAATTCTACCTTTTTGGTTTTCTGATAATAAATCTACACCATCCAACTAGGCTAGCGAAGTTGGATGGACGAGATGATTTGCGACAGTTGTTTATTGCCATTAATGTAATTTTACCCTATTTTGGCTGATCAATTGAAAGCGATGGGCGCTAATTTGATCAGGCCGATGGTCCCTATGCAAAGGAGGGGCGCCAGTATCTCATTGCTGCAAACCCAATTTAGGGTTTGTAAAGCAGCGCGTTCACCCCACTTTGGGTGAACGATTCTATACGCTCTTGGCTTGCCGTGAGTAAGTCGATCGACCATGGGTGTAGCAGGGTCGTCGGTGAACACGCCATCACTTCTTTGATCGTCCGAAGGAAAAATCTAAGTTGTCCAACTAAACTAGCCAAGTTGGACAGTCGTGATGTCTCTCATACCGTTTTGGCCGGTCTTAGATCGTTTGAGCTTTCCTCTTCCACAGCTCGATCACCCATATTTGGGGTTAGCGTTCGATGACGTTGGAGTGTACTAGATGGAGTCCAACCGGTTGGGGTATTAGTGGGCCCGCCGGTGGTCATCATGATGATCGCCCAGTTCTGCTAGGAGTAGACTAGGCCTATTGAACTGTGTGGCCAAATCGTGTGGTCGTGATCGTTTTTTAAGACTGATATGGACAGTCTATATTTCCCTTAAGGAATTGAAACGCGTTCGATCGCGCTAACTTTTAATTAAAAGGTGTATAAACACGCTGATCTCCTTGTCAGAGGGTGATGTTTCCTATATGATTGTTTTCATGCAGGTCTCAATACTGACACTTCGGGAGATTTATGATACTCCGCTGCGAGTGACCATTAATCTTCATGTCATGCCAATATTGAGAGTTCGGTTGAGAACATAGCATAGGAAAATACTAGGCAGATGAATGCATTAGTGAGTAATGCCATAGGTTAAAGTTTACAGAATATCAGGGCTTATTGATTCACGCACCATTCTGAATAAACTTCATAAATATGTTGAATTGCTCAATACATATGTAAGTAAAGAGGTCTGGACACCCATTACTTTTAAACGTCCTTTATTCCTCTACAGGATGACAACGCCTTAAATACAGGGTTTTATAATTTTAGCCCTGAACTGAAAACCACCATCAATAACTGGATTAGGTCTCCACATTTTGGTTTCTCCTGAATCAAACCAAAGTACTTAAAGGGTTTGTGGCCAGTGATAGTAGGAACCTCACTATTAAGTAAAATATGGGAGTGGTGAGATCCCACATGACTCAGGTGTCCGTCACTACTATTGGAAAAAAAAAAGGAAAACATTTTTGATTAGCCATACCCCTATCCATCCTTTCTTCAATGAAAGAGAGGTACCTTCTTGCTGGTTGGACCAAGTAAAAAGAAGCCAATGCAACCAAAATCCTTTAAGACCTAGATTGTAAACATGGTATTAAATTTTCTAAATCAAAAGTGTTAGCCGGGTTACCACCTCTTTTATCACCCGGATGAAGGATAACATTTATATCACCTAGGACAATCCAAGGCGTATACATGTTTTTTCCCATTTGATTCACAATCCAAGATTCCTGTTTTCTCTTATCCTTATAAGGGTAACCATACATACAGGTAAGCGTCCACTATTAGTATTTTCATTCCAAATTTCACAGTTTATTTGTTTATCGTCCTGACATAGGACATTTGATCCAGCAGATTTTATCCCAGGCTACAGCTAGACCTCCAACAATTCTCACTGGATTTTGATAGATAAAATTATAAAAAAGGAAGTTATGCAGAGTATCTTCAACAAAATTATGATGTTGTTTAGTTTCATATAAGGAAATGATGTTAGGTTCAATGATATTAACGATTTTACCTAGTTGTTTCCTGGTATCTCTAGGACCAAGACATTTGCTGTTCCAAGATAGGATTTTAACAAACTGTCAAAAGTATGACACCTTTGGTTGAGCATGACCTGCTGCTATTGTGGATTATGTCATTTAGACTGACTATAAGAGTTCTTCTAGTAAACATGCTATTAGAGTTCATGCAAGATAAATAAGTTAATGGAGAGTAGAAAAAAAACCCTGGTTGAGCATGACCTGTTGCGCCTCAACTGGTGGTTCTTCTTCAGCCACAAGAAATATAACCTCCCTGGAAAGTCATCTTGTTTCATTTAAAGACAACTTGGACTTAAATTTTTTAGGGATTTTTGAGTTTTTAGCTTTAATTAGGGTTCGTTTGAAAGAGCCTTTGTTGAAAACAACATTGTTGAACTTAGAAAGGAGATTTGGATCAGAGTTTCCAGAGTCAATTTCCATTGACCTAGCCATTTTTCCTTTGAAGGGATCAACTTTAAAACATAAATTTCTTTTTCCTTTGATAGAAGTGATTGGTTTTGAAATTTTATTAGGGTTTATCCTACCGAAACTTTTCTGGTCCATGTTCTAGGTTTCTTAAAAGGGTTTTGAGATACTTTATATTACTGGTGGAATCGTAAAGAGGAGTAGGACAAAAACCGGGTAGAAAATCAAGATCCTCTCGAGAAGAAGATAAAATAGCAAAGGGATTTTCTGGAGTCCTGTTAATAGGAGGGAAAGAATGGATTTGAGGAGGGAAGGATTATGAGGAGGGAAATTGTTAGAGCACCGCTCGATCGAACTCGCATGCGTTTCTATCTCAAGCATGTTTGTCAATGTTAGTGATCAAAAATATAAGTCTTGATTTCTAGCCTATCTATAGATGTCTCGGACTAGGACATAGATTGTGTAGTTGAGCTTAGTTTTCATGGCGTTCATCATTTGAAGACGAAGAACTACTAAGGGGAGCTTGTGGAACTTCATCGACAAAAGGTGTGGACACTTGAACTCATTTATCACTTGGAAAGTCTATTTCTACTCTATCTCATGTATTGAGACATAAGTCGTATTACGATATAGTTTTCTATATACACATTTGAGATTTCGAGCTGAGTTTATCTCACTTATATATTTCTCGAAATATGTGTTGGCAAGCTTTCGCTTCGACCAAGTTCATCTTATATCATGAGAAAATTTCCGAGTAACATCTTACATGGTTTGTGTGATACAATCATTTGGGGTAGACTTGGAATGTTTCAATAATGATTATTTCAATATCTTAAGAATTGCTTTGATGCTAATAGTGTGTGAAAACAACTATTATCATCCTCTAAGAATGTTTCAATGATTGAAATAAAGAGCTTAGAATCATGTAACCATCTTTGGATATAAGCATATAATGTGTTCATACATTTATGTATAAGTCCAAACGGGGAACCAAATGTATACATACTTTTGTGTGTACTAAATACTTGATGGAGACTGGCTAAGTATGCGTACCCGTACGTATACTGGCGGAAGTTCACGTCCGTGAATTTCTGCTGAGTTTGGAAATCAAAACCAACTCAAACCAGTTACCAAAGTATGAGTACCTGTATGCATACTGGCGGAAAGTTCACGTCCGTGAATTTCTGCTGAGTTTGAAAAATAAAACGAACTCAAATCCGGTTACTTATGTACGCATACTTAAGTGGTTGCTGTCTAAAATCGGTTGTACATGAACCTAAACATTTATAAAAATAAGGAATTCAATCTTTGCAAACCGTGGTTATAATGTTTATGTATTGATTCGAGTGAATCAAAACGATTTTGCTTCAATTGTGTTCTTGTATACTTCTATGACAGTATAGCAATTGTGTTTAGAACGACTCTTTAACTATTTTCAATTGAGTCATTTGAACTAGTTATGGTTAAGATTAATAAGGTTGATATGAGAGTAATCATATGGCTAACCTCGGTTAACTATTTGTGAACCAACATGGTGTACATGTTTAGGTACAGTTACATGAACCTAAATGAGGGTACATTTCATTTGTGTGTAACAAGCTAAGTTCGATATAATGGTTGAAAGATATTAGCTTGGTTGGATCAGGTTTTTCATCTAACGGTGAATATTGAATGCTTTGTTACCAAGGTAACTTGGATTGCAAACCCTGATTTGAAAACTATATAGAGGAGAACTCTAGCAACTGGAAAAACTAATCCCCACACCTCATGTGTGTTACTAGTTGCATAACTAGAGTCGATTCTCCTTTAACCTTAGGTTTCTATCGAAACCCTGTAGGTTAACGACTTCAAAAACTTCATTGGGATTGTGAAGCCAGACCCAACTATTTATCATGTAGTTGTGTGTTCTGATCTTGCCCGATTATATCGTATTGAGTACAATTGAAATAATTGACTCAAGATTAATTTCTTCGATAGGCAAGATAAAAAGTAATCACAAACATCTTCGTCTCATCATTTGGGATTCCACAATATCTAGTTTCGGCATCATACGGTTTAGATTATTGTGAGGTGATTGATAATACTAGTCTGTTCTTCGGGAATATAAGTCTGGTTTAGCAATTAGTTCTTGTTCACCTTGATTTATCAAAAGACGGAACAAAAACTCTTGGGTATTTCTGTGGGAGTCAGATTTATTCAATCCTATAGACTTTTCTGTGCGAGATAGATTTTTTTATCAAGTTTTCGACTTTGGGTCGTAGCAACTCTTGGTTGTGGGTGAGATCAACTAAGGGAATCAAGTGCGTAGTATCATGTTGGGATCAGAGACGTAAGGAGCGCAATTGTACCTTGAATCAGTGGTAGTAGGCTAGTGTCTGTAGCGGCTTAATACAGTGTGGTGTTCAAACTGGACTAGGTCCCGAGGTTTTTCTGCATTTGCGGTTTCCTCGTTAACAAAATTCTGGTGTCTGTGTTATTTATTTTCCGCATTATATTTTGTTATATAATTGAAATATCACAGGTTGTGCGTTAAGATCAATCAATTAGAATATCCAACCTTTGGTTGTTGATTTACATTGATTGACACTTGAACATTGGTCTTTGGTACCGTTCAAGTAACCCTTCTTATATTCAATCGGGTTCGCAGATTTCTATTTGCTGATTGCGGATTGAATTAAGAGTTAGAGATATTAAACTCTTTGATATACCTTACTCTAGATTGATTCTGTCTGTCTAGTTGATTCTCTTGAAAATGTACTGGAGTAAGTCGTCTCATATTTCCAAACGAATTATTGGGTGTGGTTGTTAGACCCACGTATTTTCAATTTGTATCAGAGCAGGAAAACACATTAAAGACCTCATAAGTCTGTGTTTGTAGCGATCTGAGAAGTGTTATCTCTATAAACGTACCACCATTCTTCGATGGATCAAATTACTTGTGGTGGAAAATTACTATGCGTTCCTTTATTCAAGCGCGTGATTTTAAATCATGGGTTTATGTATTTAATGGCTATGATGCTCCCGTTGTGGCAGTAGGGAATGCGACCGTTCCTAAGGATATTGGTGCGTATGACGCTGCTGAGATACTTGCTGCAAAGCAAAACTTCGACGGTTTGAATGCCATTACCCCAGATCTTCAGCACCATGTGACTACGTGCACTCGGTCTAAAGATTCTTGGGATATCTTAGAAACCGTATTCGAAGGGAATACCAGTGAAAAGGAAGCTAGCCTTCAAAACCTAAATTTCGTCCGGCAAAACCTTAGTATGACAGATGAAGATTCATTTGATGAGTTTAATCACAAAGTGTCTGAAATTGTTAATGCATCTTTTGCATTGGGTAAGACTATTCCTAAAAAGGACATTGTGATGAAAATTCTCAGATTACTGCCATCTAGATACGATTCTAAGAAGCATGCCATCGTTGAAGGAAATAACCTTGATACTATTTCCAGAAGTACTCTTGTGGGAAAGATTAAAATTACTTGATCAGAATACAGTCAGAACTTCTGCACTCAATGTTGTGTCCATTCCAAGTGAAGCCTCTAACTTGTCATGGGATAATGAATGTTGTTCTAATCATGTTGATTCTAATAGATCATTGATGACACAAAAATCAAGGAAATAGTAAAGAAAAGCAAAAGATCCGAGAGATCATCTTCTCTCTCTATTGCTTTTGATGATTCAAGTCAAGAAAAATCTCAGTCTTCCAACGTCTTACATACTGCTGTAGCATGTACGGAAAGTTCAGCCTTCTTGGTAGAAGCTTCATGTAACTCAAATTCCAGTTTGGAATGCGAATCATAAACTGAGATCCTAGAATTTCTGGATAAGTTTGAAGAAATTCACCAGGAAAATATTCAACTGAAGGAAATGTTGAATAAACTTGAAACATCACTACAGGTGAAAACTCTTGAGATTGACTGTCTTAATGATGAATTCACCGAACCTTTTCTCTAAAAAGTGACCTGCAAAGGTTGTCCGGAATCTCAGAAAAAATTTCAGCAATGTTATTTTGTCAAAAGGCTTTTGGAAACACAAGTGGGTTAGGGTTCAAAAGTAAGACTGTTAGCACAACAAACTCTCATGTTCCAGCCGGTTTTGTACCTTTCAAGTCTGTGTGCTGTGAAAAAAGGAGTCATCTGTACAAAGAAAATCTTCTTTGCTTTGCTCCTTTTGTGGAAGTAAAAGTCATGTCCAGAGTAAGTGTTGGAGATTGAAGAGGAACTGTAAAAGATTACCAAACTTCGAAATGACATGCAGAAGACAAATCTGACTATGGAGAAGCAGTCAGAGATATCTGGGTACAAGAAGAAATCCAAAAGAATCAGAGGTAGACGAGGTAAGTCTGTTAACTCAACAAACCTTGAAATGTCACCATGTGACACAAGATGTGAACATTTTGTTCACTCATTTACTATCTAAACCATAGTAATGAAATGCAGCCTTATTTTGGACTTGGAAAATACAGATTACTTCAAGGTTGTTCAAGTCATGTAAATCTTTTGTTAATTTCTCTGTTCCATATTGAGCAAGTAAATATTTTATTGTTAAGGTTGATAATGGATCATAAACCGTGGAGACTTTGTCAAGGTCCTTTAGGGTTTTGCTATCCTGGAGTCTATTTATGTTCACTTGTGAACGTCATTGTTCTCCACCTTCTTTCTTCTCTAAAGATGTAGTGTCATGGCTCCTATAACTAGAAGTACCACGAAAAGAGATGTTGTAGAAGCAGTCAATGTTATCTATGTGAAGGAATTCCTTCCTCAAGGAAAAGGAATACAAAGAACATGACTGATGATCCAGGTTATTCCTCTAACTGCCTATTGTCTGTTTGTCATTCTGATAATAACTTTAGGTCGATGGTGAAGGATTCCATCAGTAAAAGAAATGATTTAAAATCTTGAATCATTTCATCTATAAGAGATATCTCTCACTATGAACAAATGTTGTCTCTAACAAAGAACACTCTGCGTGAACTGAAAAGAGAAATTAGTGAATTAACTGATATATCTGAAGATTTGGAGGAATCGAATGATCCCATTATCAATGGTTTTTTCAATAATGAGAAGGAATTCTCAGTACATGCCCCGAGAAAGCTCTACAATGTCTAGTAAATCTTCTTATGAGAATTTATTTCTTGTGTTTTTAGAAGAATAACTAGGGTTTGGAATAGCCATTATTGTGAGTACACATAGCTATGTCCAACGTTTTCATCTTCATATTTTTAGATTTATTTATTTAAATTCTAAGTTTTTGGAAGATGATTTTTTATATTGCAAATTGTTATGAGATATGTTGTTTACGTCTGTGAACCTGTGATTGTCCCATACTTGTTCAAAAGTTATCTCTATTATATCGGTATGAAAGCATTGATAAAATATAGAATGAACTTTTTACATTACAAAAGTTAAAGCCTTTTATGTCATTATTTGATGGAAGAAAGGATAAAACTTTTGTTTACAAGGATTATGTTTATTGTATGTCATTGTGCAAATAGTGATGGAAAATAGAAAGAATCCTTGTGTATTCCGCAGTATTGGTCGATCTCCGATCCACATTTTTTTGTGCATATATTGTGTTGCTCCGTAAGTTCTCTTATGATGAGCATGGCCAATTGAATTGATCACCTTTTTGTGTTTAATTTAGTTGTGTATTCCGATTGAACTAACCATGGGTTCTCTAGTGGTTATTTCAATTGAATTTTGTTTTAGATACAAATTCATGTTTTTCATGTGATTTGGTTATATCCAAGAAATCCTTGTTTTCTTGTAAAAGCAAGGTCGCCTTTGTTGTTCCTTCGGGAATGACATATTATGGGGGAGAGCTCTTTTTGAACTTGTGCTTAATTGCCAAATCTTTGTGGGGAGTGTGGATGTGGAATATTATAGGGGTTATCTTGTATCTTTATAAACTCCTTGATGAATGCATTTAGCGTAGGCTTTATGATGGCATCTAAATAAGTTGGTATGGTATTCTCTTTTGGTCATGAAGTATCTCTATGAAAATTTCGTGAGGATCCCACTAATTTTCGTACCTTTGCCAATTTATATTGACAAAAAGGGGGAGAATTAATGTGTAGTTTCATACTAAAAATACATATGGTTTACGGTTCATTATGTAAGCGGGAGTGGTTTTCATGTTGAGATGAAGTATTGACTAAGGGGGAGTGGTACATATCACCATAGTATTGTTGTCAAAGTTGTGATACAATTGAACTTTGATGGTGTGTAATAATACTATGACACTGTATAGCAATGATTGAGAGCTATGGTTTCTCATTGTTATCGCTACGGATCTTCAACAACTATGATGCTGAGTTGAACACGTTTAGAATCATGGAGTACTTGGAAGTGACGAATTTTTCGAGTCGTGTTGAAGATGCCAAGGAGATCAAGCATTTGGATGAGAAGTTACAATTTTTATTTATTTTGTAATCCATATGTATTGATAGTTTTGTCACTAAAATTGACAAAGGGAGAGATTGTTAGAGCACTGCTCGGTCGAACTCGCATGCGTTGCTATCTCAAGCATGTTTGTCAATGTTAGTGATCAAAACTATAAGTCTTGATTTATAGCCTGTCTATAGATGTCTCAGACTAGGACATAGATTGTGTAATTGAGCTTAGTTTTCACGGCATTCATCATTTGAAGACGAAGAACTACTAAGAGGAGCTTGTGGAACTTCATCGACAAAAGATAAGTGGAGACTTGAACTCATCTATCACTTGGAAAGTCTATTTCTACTCTATCTCCTATATTGAGACATAAGTCGTATTACGATATAGTTTTCTATATACATGTTTGAGATTTTGACCTGAGTTTATCTCGCTTACATATTTCTCGAAATATGTGTTGGCAAGATTTCGCTTCGACCAAGTTCAATTATATCATGAGAAAATTTCCGAGTAACATCTTACATGGTTTATGTGATACAATCATTTGGTGTAGACTTGGAATGTTTCGATAATGATTATTTCAATATCTTGAAAATTTCTTTGATGCTAATAGTGTGTGAAAACGGCTATTGTCATCCTCTAAGAATGTTTAAATGATTGAAATAAAGATCTTAGAATCATGTAACCATCTTTGGATATAATCATATAGTGTTTTCGCACATTTGTGTACAAGTCCAAAACCGGGAACCAAATATATACGTACTTATGTGTGTACTAAATGGTTGATGGAGACTGGCTAAGTATGCGTACCCGTTTGCATACTGGCGGAAGTTCACGTCCGTGAATTTTTGATGGGTTTGGAAATCAAAACCAACTCAAACCAGTTACCAAAGTATGCGTACCCGTATGCATACTGGTGGAAAGTTCACGTCCGTGAATTTCTGCTGAGTTTGAAAAATAAAACAAACTCAAATCTGGTTACTTAAGTACGCATACCCGAACGCATACTTAAGTGGTTGCTTTCTAAAATCGGTTGTACATGAACCTAAACATTTATAAAAATATGGAATGCAATCTTTGCAAACTGTGGCTATAATGTTCATGTATTGATTCGAGTGAATCAAAACAATTTTGCTTCAATTGTGTTCTTGTATACTTCTATGACAATATAGCAATTGTGTTCAAAACGACTCTTTAATTAGTTTTATTTGAGTCGTTTTAAATAGTTATGGTTAAAATGAATAAGGTTGATATGAGAGTAATCATATGGCTAAACTCGGTTAACTATTTGTGAACCAAAATGGTGTACACATTTAGGTACGGTTACAGAAACCTAAATGAGGGTACATTTCATTTGTGTGTAACAAGCTAAGTTCGATCTAACGGTTGAAAGATATTAGCTTGGTTGAATCAGGTTTTTCATCTAACGGTGAATATTGCATGCTTTGTTACCAAATGAATATTGCAAACCCTGATTTGAAAATTATATAAAGGAGAACTCTAGCAACTGGGAAAACTAATCCCCACACCTCCTGTGTGTTACTAGTTGCATAACTAGAGTCGATTCTCCTTTAACCTTAGGTTTTTATCGAGACCCTGTAGGTTAACGACTTCAAAGACTTCATTGGGATTGTGAAGCCAGGCCCAAATATTTCTCTTATAGTTGCGTGTTATGATCTTGCCCGATTTTATCGTATTGAGTACAATTGAAATAATTGACTCGAGATTAATTTCTCTGATAGGCAAGATAAAAAGTAATCACAAACATCTTCGTCTCATCGTTTGTGATTCCACAATATCTAGTTTCGGCATCATACAATTTAGATTATTGTGAGGTGATTGATAATATTAGGTTGTTCTTCGGGAATATTAGTCCGATTTATCAATTGGTTCATGTTCACCTTGATTTATCAAAAGACGGAACAAAAACTCTTGGGTATTTCAGTGGGAGACAGATTTATTCAATCATATAGACTTTTCTGTGCGAGAAAGATTTGTTTATCAAGTCTTCGACTTTGGGTCGTCGCAACTCTTGGTTGTGGGTGAGATCAACTAAGGGAATCAAGTGCGTAGTATCCTGCTGGGATCAAATACGCAAGGAGCGTGAAAAAGTGGGGGTATAACAACCACACCCAATATTTCGATTAACAATCTGTATGGACTAAATTCAATATACTTTCTAGAGAATCAACTAGACAGTTGATAAGCACGAAAGTGCTACATTTTATGCCCATATTTATATTAGTTAGGACTCGATATTTTGGATAATAATATTGTTTTAAGGCTTTTGCAGGAATTACAAACAAATCCAATCACCTGGAAAATGAGTGGTTAAATAAACAACAAATGACATTTGCGACTAAAATGGGTAAATGTGGCTGGCCTGGTATTCCTATGTATCAGCACCACTGCGCGACACCAAACATAAATGGAGCCTTATGAACTTGCAAGGAAAAAGGAGTACATGATTAAGTTCACGATTCATATAGACGTGGGCAGAATTAAAATTCAGTTAGCTAGTGTCACTGGCTTGGCACTCACGAGTTCACAACGGGCAGTCAATTCTTAATCTCAATTAATGCATGGTGAAGCGAGTCGATGTCAGCACACTAATGCCACCTAAGATTGGTCAAAAATGACTTTATTATTGTTAGCATAAGAATGGAAGAATATCACCTCCATGACCACGTGAAAATGAAGAAAAAGGAAAGATTAATATATCTTGTCCTTACATAAGTTCTCTTGCTATATTTATATAAAGAATCTGAAGGAATATTTGAAGCCAAATAACGTCATTTTGCAAATACAGTTAAGGTGGGACCCAACACATGCAATAAAATATCATGCTTTCTAAATGAAATTCATATACTATGGAAAGTGGAGATTCGGTGATACTTTACAATGTCTCGTCATATTATGACACGCGGCACAACATCATTGGGTGAATTTATATTTTCATAACATGTGGCAGACTTCTATTGGGAGGTGATGTGGCGACGAAGAAGAAAACGTGAATTCATTTGTGAGCTATATTTATGTGTTGTTTCAAAATATACCAGAGGCCGACGGCCAGAGATAGAGAAGGGGGTTTGGAGTTTTTCTTCTCCATTTTTGCTTAGTTATTTGTTTTTAATATTTTTATGGTTTTTTGTGAAAGCCGTGGCTAGCTAAAGCTATGTTAGGGTCTAGGTAGAACCCAATTTTATTATGAAAATTCTATATTTATATGCTTAATAATGAGTTGATTGATTAGTAGTTTTTCTTCATTTGGCTTGGTATTCTATTGTTGATGTGATTTTCTAGATTATTTATGCTTTTGAATTGATACTGCGTGCTTCGGTTAAATCGCTTGACGTGGTATGCAAGGATAGATAGGTAATGCTTTAGAATTACTACTCATGAAGCGAAGACAACTATAGCGGAGAAACAGTATCTGAAAAAGCATGAATATACTTTTAAAAATTAGTAGAGTTTGCATAATTAATTGGTGGAAACCGAAAATCCTAATAACCCACACTCGTTTTGTTTATCTTTAAATATTTATCATTTCATTTTGTTCCGAATTTTTAAAAATCCTTAAAACATTATCTTGTTGATTATTTAATTTTTGGTATTAGTTGGTAGAGTATTTCACACTCCCTGTGGGAACGAACCGCATTTTCTATCTATATTACTATTGACCTGTGCGCTTGCGGATATAACTGGGTTTCATCTAATCATTAATTTTGGTTATCTAAAATCTACATCAAGTTTTTGGCGCCGCTGCCGGGGAGTGGTAGCAAAATACTCGCTAGTTGATATCATTGTATATAGATTATTTTTAATTTTTGTAAATAATTTATTTTTATTGTTCTTTTAGTTCTTTTTACGCAGTTTGTTTGATTTTTTTTTAGGTACTTTAGTCTGAAGTGCGGGTGAAAAGAAAGTATGCACTCGCAAGATATTTGCAAGAGCCACTTGGGAGATCCATTAGAGGTTTGATTAGCTCATTTTGGGTATGATTTTGATGATGATAGTGTTATTTGTGAAGTCAATGCCTTGTTAGACTCCACACCGCTGTTAGACACTAATAAATGTAAATCCAAAATAGAAACTCTAGTTTTGTTCGAGTCTCGACTATTTCTATCAGTCGAGAAAGTTTCGACCATGACCTTTAAGCCATTAAGTTCAGAATTTTTTTATCTTGATGATATTAATAATGAAACCGTTTTAGATGATAACAGGTCTATGAGTCATGATATTATTGCTCCATTTGAGCCAACATATGTTCATGTGCCCTATTTTTCTCAACTGGAACCAATATCAGCCATGAAAGTTATTTCCGCTGATTTAGAACCTGATTTAGGGCGTGCACCTCAACTAGAAGCTATTGAAAAATTTATACCTCTTTGTGTGAATGATTTACATATCCTGACAATGCATGGATTGATTACTAAGGATTGTTATTTATGGGGAATGGATTCACATATATCTTTGGATGATTATAGTTTTTGCAGGTGCATATTTTCAGCTGACCGGATTGGTTGGATTGATCCCCAACTTTTCAGACTCTATATATATGATTGGAAGCTTACTTTGGGGTATCAACCTCATTTTGTTTGAGATTATGTGCTATTGAAATCAGAGAAACAATACATTTCGCTTCGTGGGAGTCAACCCATCAGATTGTTCCCTTTTCTCTATCTTTTATTTTTATTTGTTCATTTTTTTTGCAATTTATAATTTTCCACCTTGATTTCTACGTTGGATGACTCAATTACATTGAGAACAATGTAATATTTAAGTGTGGGGGAGTGGCACTTTGGTTAGGATTTAAAAAAAATATATATAAATTTTTTTTTACGACCAGCTGTGCAGCGGGTCTAAAAAAAAATGATCAGCTGTATAGCGGGTCTTAGTGGCACTTTGGTTAGGATTCAAAAAAAAAAAAATTACGACCAGCTGTGTAGCGGGTCTTAAAAAAATATATTATTATCGTTATGGTTTTTAGGGTCATGACCAGCTGTGTAGCGGGTCTTTTGTATGGTATTTTCTATGATCAGCTGTGTAGCGGGTCTCTCTCTCTCTTTATCTTATTATTTGACCAGCTGTGTAGCGGGTCTAAAAGAAAAAAAATGATATGACCAGCTGTGTAGCCGGTCTCTATATTCATATGACCAGCTGTGTAGCGGGTCAATTCATTGTTTTGCTCGAGGACTGGCAAAATATAAGTGTGGGGGTGTCAGACTCAATCTAGAGAAAAGTATATTGAGGAGTTAATATCTCTCTCACTTGATTTGATCTTTACTCAAGCAAATAGAAATATGCACGATTTCCGGTTGATATTTGTGAACAGTACCAGTGATATAATCATAGTAATGATGAAAATCAGGGTTAACGGAGTTTCCTAGCTTCCTTTTCATATGACCAGATAGAAGATTCTTCCAATGTCTTACACTTGTGTCAATTTGAGAACCCGTTTTATTAGACTCACCAGAGTTTACAGTGTGTTTAGTTCGTACATCATGATTACATGATTTTACATGTACGAAACTTTTATCGGATCAATTCTTATTCTTAACCGAGTTAAGCTTTTCTAAGAATCTAAAAACGTTTTCAAATGCTCTAAATAGATCTTTGTCAATTGATCCATCACGATAGTATTCCTTACAAATATTAAGAGATAATATAGTGAGATTCCAAATCTTTGAGCGTAAAGAACGTTTTTTCAATCTTCCCTTTTTTTTAGTTTTTCCTTTAGATTGTTTCTCATCATCTAAGCTTTACAATGTCATAGATGAGGCGAGATTATCACAAGATACCTGAGGTCTAATAAATAATCTACGAATAATATTTATGGAATTATGGTGTGCGTCACAGATGCCATGAGCGAGTTTCCTAATGGAATTTCCCAAAAAAAAACAGACCTTTAGGAAACAGTCAAACACAAACTTATTAGGTTTATAATGTCTGCCTGCTCTGATACCAATTGAAAAAGTGGGGGTCTAACAACCACACCAAATATTTCGCTTAGCAATCTGTATGGGAAAACTTCAATATACTTTTACGAGAACCAACTAGACAGTCAGACTCAATCTTATAAAAAGTATATTAAAGAGTTATATCTCAATTTCTCGATTCAATACTTACTCAAGCAAATAGAAATCTGCGAGTCTAATTGAACACAAGAGAAATTAACTTGAACGTACCAAAGACCAATGTTCAAGTATCAATCAATTTCAATTAACAACCAAAGGTTGGATTTACCAATTGATCGACTCAACGCACAACCTGTGATATTCATATAACAAAATATAATGCGGAAAAGAAATAACACAGACACCAAAAGTTTTGTTAACGAGGAAACCGCAAATGCAGAAAAACTCCGGGACCTAGTCCAGATTGAACACACACTGTATTAAACCGCTACAGACACTAGTATACTACAAACTAACTTCGGTCTGTACTGTAGTTGAACCCCAATCAATCTCACATTGATCCAAGGTACAGTTGCGCTCTTTACGTCTCTAATCCCGGCAGGATACTACGCACTTGATTCCCTTAGCTGATCTCACCCACAACTAAGAGTTGCTACGACCCAAAGTCGAAGACTTTAACAAACAAATCTGTATCACACAGAAAAGTCTACAAGAATAAATAAATCTGTCTCCCACAGAAATACCTACGAGTTTTGTTCTGTCTTTTGATAAATCAAAGTGAACAAGAACCAATTGATATAGTGGACTTATATTCCCGAAGAACATCCTAGAAATATCAATCACCTCACAATAATCTAAAGCGTATGATGGCGAAACTAGATATTGTGGAATCACAAACGATGAGACAAAGGTGCTTGTGACTACTTTTCTATCTTGCATATCGGAGAGATTAATCTCAAGCCAATCTTACGATTGTACTCAAATACGATAGAAACAGCAAGATCAGATCACACAACTACAGAGAAAATAGTTGGGTCTGGCTTCATAATCCCAATGAAGTCTTTCAGTCGTTAACCTACAGGGTCTCGGGAAGAAACCTAAGGTTAAAGGAGAATCGACTCTAGCAAACTAACTAGTATCACACACGAGGTGTGGGGATTAGTTTTTCTAGTTGCTAGATGTCTCCTTTATATAGTTTTCAAATCAGGGTTTGCAATCCCAGTTACCTTGGTAACAAAGTATTCAATATTCACCGTTAGATGAAAAACCTGATTTCTCCAAGCTAATATCTTTCAACCGTTAGATCGAAACTTAGCTTGTCATACACAAATGAAATGTGTTTCATTTAGGTTTGAGTAACCGTACCTAAACGTGTACACTTGGTTGGTTCACAAATACTTAACCGAGGTTAGCCATATGAGTACTTTCATATCAACCATATTCATCTTTCTCATAACTAGTTCAAATGACTCATAAGAACTAGTTGATAGAGTTGTTCAATTGCTTAGGTCTTTATTCATAGACACAATTGAAACAAAATCAGTTTGATTCATTTGAATCAATTCATGTAGAATATAGCCATGGTTTGCAAAGATTGCGTTCCTTATTGATTTATTATTTTAAGTTCATCAACTTTCGATTTGAGAAATAACCAGCTTGGGTACGTGTACGGGTATATGTACCTTAGCTACCGGATTTGAGTTTGGAAACTCAGCAGAAATTTTCGGTTCGAAAACTTCCGTGAGTACGCGTACGGGTACGCGTACCTAAGGTGACTAGTTTTCCAGTTTGTAAACTACAAACTCCAGCAGAAGTTTTCGGTCAGAAAACTTCCGCCAGTACGCGTACCCAACCTGTCTCCTTTACTAATGTCTCATGCACAAGTGCACACAATTGTTTCCGGCACATGGACTTATACACTAATGTGAGAACACACTATATATGCTTATATCCATAGTTGGTTACATAATCTCAACTCTACATTTCAATCATTGAAACATTCTTCTATAATGTTATAACAACTGTTATTCACGACTATCGTCATGAAAGCTATTTTCAAGATTGAAACGTCATCATGACTTTCGTCATGGATAAAGATGAAAAGTGGTTAAAGCAAAAGCTTACTGACACGTATTTCGAGAAAAAGATAGGCGAGTAAACTCGGCTCGAAATAACAAATGTGTATGTATGAAAACTATCATACTTATACGACTTTGTCTCAAGAGTAGGAGACAGAGAGATAGACTTTTGAGTGATAGATAAGTTCAAGTCTCCACATACCTTTTAGTCGGATGAAGTTCCACTAGTTCCTCGAGTAGTTCTTCGTCTTCGTAAGATAATCGCCATGGAGTCTGGAGCTCAACTACACTAATCTATCCTAAACCGAGACTTAGCTATAAATAGTCTAGAAATCAAGACATATAGTTTTGACACCTAAACTTGACAAACATGCTTGAGATTGCAACGCATGCGAGTTCGACCGAGCAGTGCTCTAACAATCTCTCCCTTTGTCAATTTTAGTGGAAAAACTATCAATACATATGGATTATAAAATAAATAAAACTTTGTAGTTTCTCGTACACATGCTTGATCTCCTTGGTGCTTCAACATTACTCGAAAACTTCGTCTTTTCCAAGTACTCCCATGATTCCATAGATGTTCAATTCAGCATCATAGTTGTTGAAGTTTCGTAGCCATAACAATGAGAAAATAAAAGCTCTCGATCATTGTTATACAGTGTCATAGTATTAGTACACAGTTTCAAAGTTCTTATATCACAACTTCGACAACAATATTATGGTGATATGTATCACTCCCCCTTAGTCAATACTTCGTCTCAACACGAAAACCATTCCCCCTTACATAATGATCCGAAAACCATATGTATTTGTAGTGTGAACTACATATTCATTCTCCCCCTTTTTGTCAATAAAATTGGCAAAGGTACGAAAATGGGATCCTAATGAAATTTTCATGGAGACACTTCAAGACCAAAGAAAACCACATATCAACTTGTTTTGATGCAATCATATAGCCGAAGCTAGATGCATTCATCACGGAGTTTATAAAGATACAAGATAACTCCTCAAAATTCCACGGCCGCACTCCCCACAAAGATATGGAAATTAAGCGCAAGTTCAAAATAACTCTCCCCCATTTGATGCCATTCCCGAAAGAACAACAAGAGCGACCTTACTTTTACAAGAAAAGAAGGATTTCTTTGGACACCAAAAAACCACAAAATGATCTTGTATCCAAAAAATTCTCAATTAAACTAATCACAAGAGAACCCATGATTAATTTAATCGGAATACACAACCAAATTAATCACAAACGAATCTATGATTAGTTTAGTTGGGAATGTTCACATAAGAGAACTTATGGAGCCGCACAATATATACACAAAATATGGGTCAGGGAAGATCAATTCTGCGGAATATACAAGGATTCATTCTATCTTCATCACTATTTATATAACGACGTACAATAGACATAATCCTCGTAAACAAAAGATTTTAACCTATCTTCCATCAATGAATTGACATAATAGGCTTAACTTTTGTTTGTCAAAAAGTTCATCGATCTTGTATCAATACATGCATATCGACATACAATCGAGATAACTTTTGACAATGTATGGGACAATAATAGTTCACGGATGCAAACACACATATCCCATAACATATTGCAATATATAAAATCATAAAGATTAATACTGCAAAACTCATCTTCCAAACCAACTTTAGAATTTAAACAAATAAATCTAAAAATATGAAGGTGAAAACGTTGGACATAGCTATGTGTACTCACAATAATGGCTATTACAAACCCTAGTTGTCCTTCTTAAACAAAAACAAGAATAAAAATTCTCTTAAGAAGTTTTACTAGACATTAAGATCTTTGAAAAATTCCTTGTCATCCCCGAACTCCTTGTCGTCAACAACCATTGGAACATATGGTTCATGGAGGAAGGAGTCAATACCAATAAACCTTCTTGGCTGATGATGTCGAACCAGGTGTAGATAGTGGATTTTCAACAAAGGGAAAAACCGTAAAATCATGAGGCATGTTTTTGACATGGCTTTCAAGCATGCAACGATTCATATTTTACGAAGCCATGACGAATATTTTTTCGAAAAGCCTCCACTAGCTGAGCGTTCGATCCCTGGCATTTCGTCGTGCCCTCTATGCAGAATAACGTATTTGGGCGGTTCTCCGTAGATTGAGAACTTAACACCTTCAGGACGTCGGTGATACTCACTGTTCCCTGAATGCAGGAGAGAGACCCACCTCCACATAGAAGAATAGTTGGGCGGCGAACGCCTTCAGGATTTCGGTGACACTCACCTTTCCCTGATTATGTTGAGAGAGTGCATAGATTCAGGCGGTTCTTCGTAAATTGAGAACACTAACGCCTTCAGGTCGTAAACAACGTCGTGACTCCCTGACTGTGCACCATTTAGAATGGATGTGACGCTCTGGCTAATATCTTTTCTGAATAAATTACTTCTGCCGTGACATTCACTACTGAATTCCCAGAATAATCTATCATTGCTCCTATTCCATGGTCGAATCCACGGCCTGATCCCATGGAATGGCTATAACATTGCTCCTATTCCATGGTCGAATCCACGACCTGATCCAATGGAATGTCAATAACATTGCTCTTATTCCATGGTCAAATCCACGACCTGATCCCATGGAATGACAATAGCAATTGCTCTGATTCTATGATCGAATCCACGACTTGATCTCATAGAATGGCAATAAAACACAACTGTGTTATCTCATTACTCTGATTTCATGATCGAATCCACTGATCTCATGAAATGGTAATGGATAATTTTAATTACTTAGATTCTATGGTCGAATCCACGATCCCATAGGGTGGTAATGCTCATTTTATTATTCTGAATTCGTAGTCGAATCCATAGTTGATTCTATGAATTATTAATGAATAATTATTCATTCTTTATTACTCAGTTTCATGAACTATTCTCCACTGAATTTCATAAATTAGTAATAAATATTCAGCAATCGAGCATCTGGACCATCACTGAGTAAGCCCCACAAAAATGGTGCGAGTGTACTCGAAAATGATGCACGACTGAGCACCTGGATGCACGAACGAGCGTCCAGAAACATGAAATAATGAGGAATCCTACACAAAAATAGGAGAGATAAAATAATAATTAAATAATTGAGAAGCGCCCATGGGACGGGCCCACCGGTCGTGCCCTAACCGTGGCCGGTCCCATGCTTCCTCCATTATTTTTCCTTATTTTATTTTCATAAACTCATGAAGGTTTCTCCATCTTAGCAAAATTCCTTATTTTGTGCAAAACTTGTGAATTCTCCATGACATGGTGGATTCACCAAATAATATTATAAAATAAGGAAAGGTGTGCGGGACCGGGCAACGTAGCCGGCCGGTCATGTCCATGGCTGGTCCCACACCTCACAATCTTTAGCTTTTTATAATTATTATTCTCAATCTCACGAAACTCCTCTGTTTCAACAAAAACTCATGGATTCCATATCTTCAAGGATTCTCCATAACTTCAAGGATTCACGAAAAATTAATATTATAAAATATGGAAAGGTGTGCGGGACCGGGAAACATGGCCGGCCGGTCATGCCCTAGCCTTGGACGGTCCCACACCTTGCAATCCCTAATCTTTCATAATTATTATTTTTCTCAACTCGTCAAAACTCCTGGGTTTGAGCAAAATTCATGATTTCTTCATATTTTCTCAAATATTGCTCGAATCACGAAATACCAAAAGCCAACATGGTCACACGACTGGCTAGACTCTCACGACAATTTTAAATATTAAAACACTTTTATTTTTATATTTTCAAAATATTGATGAATTGAGCATACATGCTCATTCCAACAAAAATCGAGAATTCAGTCAAGATGAAACTCTTCTGAAAATTCACGATGTTGCTCGAACGCACATCAGAAAATACTGAAACTCTCAGTATGGAGACACAGACACCATGGAAACACGTGAACGCCTTCATGACCGACCATAATCATTCCTAGGGCTTGCACAAAGCCGGTCCCACATGTTTTCATAATTCTGACCTAATTTGCTCAATTGCTCATACTAGGCCCGAACTTTCTCCAACCAACTGGGGATTCTCCAAATGACCAACAACTGGTTCCGTGACCACCAAGAGCCGGTCCCATTCCCCTTGGTCGGTCCCATCTCTCATACTTAGGTTTTACCACCTAATGATGAATCCATGAATTTTTTCAGTAAATTGTGAAACCACCATTTAATCATCATTCTTTCACCAACTCTCAAATTGAGAACCCTGGTGCATACTCACGCAATCACTGGGCGTTCATCATCCCATGTGGTCGGTCCTTCTTCATTAATGACTAATTTTCAACAATTCGCCAATTGATGGAGGATTGATCGAAATTAGGGTTTCGAATAAACGCTTTGTGAAACCATCATTCTGAGCAATTTCAAGCACTAATAAATTTATGTTAATCCACCAATTAGCATAAAAATTAATTATACAATATTCGGTAATCTACCAATATTTAAATTTATATTTTTTTGGGTCAGTCACCATTAAATAATTCGCCGAATCGAGCAATACTTGCTCAATTGCTCGAATTTTGATCAATATTCAGCAACTCATCAGTAATTTGTCGAATTGAGCAATACTTGTTCAGTTGCACGACAGACTATCAAAAATCACTAATTTGGTGAATTGAGTAATGCTTGCTCGGTTGCTCATCAAATCCTCAATATTCAGTAATTCGCAGAATTGAGTAATACTTGCTCAGTCGCTCGTCAGTAATTCATCAGTGAATCAACAATACTGACATCCCTTCAGAGAACTACATGTTAAACCCGTGAATCGCTGAGCATTCATCATTCATGCTCGATTCAACGAAACTCAGACTTATTGTCAACAATTGACTAATCAAAACACGTCTGCCCTGCAGACTCCACGACTTGTGAGATATCAATCACATCACAAATGGAGGGATATCACGTAGGGTTTTGGTCTGGCGGTCTACGGCACGTGGATTCATCCACAACGAGAAATGTGCGTAAGTCGTGTAAACGGTTGAAGGAGTTAGCAAAGTAGTGGGTGAACGATCAAAAGTCCCCACACGACATGGAACTAACTTTACCACGATTTCCCACTTTCCCACTCTTGCACTCAAGAAACCGTCACACTTACATGGATCAAGGTGTTCACGACTCTGACAATATAAATAAGTCTTTAAAACCATGATTGAACAGACAGACTCTCGTCTACGTAGAATTTATCGAGCCATCACTCTCAGGAATTCATCAATCCATCAGAACTTATTAGAACTTATCAGTTCACCATTATTGCAGAAACCTTCAACACACCCACAATCCTTGATCATCACTGATCCCACACAATTCTCATCTTCCCTCCTACAGATTAACCCATCTCCCTCTTTGCGACTGAATTGACTCTGGAATGACCATTGTCTTGGTTTAGGCCGGAGTCATACAGATTGATTTCCCGAATCTAAGCACCCCCTTTGCAGCGGTGCATCTGTGTGAGGATTAAACATTTTTCCCGGCTGAGGAGTCTCGACAGCACGCTCGACTCTCCGTTTTCCCGAAAAACCGGCGACCTGTTTTTCCCCATCCACAGATTGGCGACTACAGTTGGAGATTAATCTCTTGGTTGCGATCTTTCATTTTTTCACAAGATGGTCGATCTTAGGTCAGGTTCAGTTACAAATCCCAACACCAACAACGCTAGCACCAGCAACAACAGTGGTGGTACCCCAGAAACCATTCCTGCTTCTAATAATGATGGTGACATTACTCCTCCTCACATCAAAGTCGAAAATCATCCTCTCTTCGGGCAGCATCCAGAAGAAATCAGAGAAAATACGCCTACAATAGGCGATCTCATGAAGGTCCAAGAAGTTCTCTCTAAGAATCAAACTGACATGGATGCTACTCAGAATGAACTATTTAACTATCTCAAAACTCTCACTGACAAGATGTCATACAAAACTCAAGAGAAAGAAAAAGACAAGGAAACATCTCAAACTGCTAATCCCGAAGTTATTCCAGTCCCTGACGATGATGAAACCCGCAAAGCTGCAGAACCTGAACCTGCCAATTTCATCACCCGTGAAGACCTGGAATGTTTTATGGAAAATCGAGGAAGAGGCCATGCACCGTCCGTGCACCGTCACCAACCTCCATATCCCGCTGCTACGCAAAGAATCCCTCTCCTAAAGGGTTACACTTCTCCAACGTTCACACTCTATAATGGGACGTGGAATGCTCGAGAACACGTTTCTCGGTTCATGGAAGCATTAGGAGAACATGAACATAACCATGTTGTCCATTTGAAAGAGTTTTCAAAATCCCTGACGGGTCGAGCGTACACTTGGTACAACAACATTTCACCAGGGAGCATAGCTAATTGGGGATAAATTGTTAATGCTTTCTACAGGAAGTATTTCTTTGTTTCTGAGCAAATTACTATTTCTGACTTGGGAAGGATGGCTCAGAAAGCTTCCGAAAATCCGAATGATTATGTGAAGAGGTTCCAAGTTCAAGCTTTGGACTGTCATGATCCCAACGTTACTGAACAACAATTGGTGGACTTATGCATCAATGGGATGATCCCAGTCTACAGAGCTTTGCTGGAAAATATTCGTTTCCAGACCTTCTCAGAACTTCATGAAGCGGCCAAGCGATCGGCGACTACTGCTCCGGCCTTGCTGGAAAGAACTAAAACTGTCAAAGTAGAGGAATCAAAAGACAATCGAAGAAGCACCTCCCGGCGTCTGATCAACAAGCAGTACAACGTCGAAACTTCCATGAATGTTGCTGAAGGGAGCAAGAGAAAAGCCGAGGCACAACAACATAAGAATGTTGCTCCAACGTCTCACCCTCCGAAAGCTCCAAGGAAGGACAACCAGACTAGAAATGCACAACCTCAGTAGAATGATCAAGAAATTCCTGACTTCCCTTTTCCCATTGAAGAAGTGATCGAACTATTAGAAGTATGGATCCAAGATGGTGCAATCAAACTACCTCCTGTCAAAAAGGAACCAACTGCGGAACAAATGGAAAATGCACGCTACTGTCATTTCCATAGGTATGTCAGTCATCCAACAAGTGATTGCAGAAATTTGAAGCGCATTTTTAAAGAGAGGGCCGACTCGGGAGAACTGGGGACTGAAGGAGTGCACAGAAATCCTCTCCCAATCAGAACATTCGCATTCTCCGAGCAACCAGTCAAATAAGCAGTTCAATCCTTAATTGAGCACGTCTGCGAGTTGCTGTACTTGTCAAATGCTCAAAGAGATGATACTTTTGCTGCACTGAACCATATTTTGTTAGGCAAACGACTGACAATTCAGGAGACACTCCCTGAACCGTTAGCGAAGGACAAAGATATGTACGACTGGGGACTTCTCACTATGGTGCATCTCAAGGGAAATGAATTCAAACGAGCATTGGTCGATGTTGGCACTGCTGTTAACATCATCCCTTTGAAAACCCTCAGAGCTGCTGGAATTACTCGACAAGAAGCAACCCATGCCCCTATTTCAATCCGAGATCATGAGGGAACCTCCAAGGAGGCTTATGGTTACATCATTCTCAACATAAGAAATGATTCAGCCTGGACCGAAACTAAATTCTTCATAATTAAGGAGGATCCAGGATATGACATGGTTCTGGGGCGAGCATGGATTCATGATGGAAAAGTTGTTGCGATATCCTCATCATCTTCAGTTGCACAAATCTCCGTCGAAGAAAGCTCTGACTCGGAAGACGATCAACCTTTCGAGCAGTTGGGAAAAGTCAAAGGATTGATGGAGCTCGCACAAAAACCTGGGGAGAACGCCAACGAGTTTGTCGGAAGGTTTCGCAATTAGGCAAGTCTTATTCCTCATGATGCATATGTGTTACCAACTTTCAAATATGCTACTCTGATCCGGGGACTCGTTCAAAACCTAGCCATCACCAAACGCTATGAGGGGTTAGTCTCACCTCAGCAATACTTCACCAAATGGTTAGACGCAGAGCCCCTCCAAATTCATCATCTCACTAACACGGTCATTGCTAAGATAATGACTGAATTTCACAATCAATATCCTAAGTATTCTCCTTTGCATGAGTGTCCACATGTTCCGCAAAACTGGAAAGCTCCACCAAATCCACGAGGAATTCCAAATCAGCAGAAGATATTCAAAGCACGTACAACCAAGCCTAACAAATTTCATGAAGGAGATTTGGTTCTTAAGGCAACCAGACGCAATTTGCACTCCACAAAGAGTTCTAACTGGGAAGGACCTTTTATGATTACTAAGACAGTTGCTGGAGGATACTACAAATTGGCTGACATCAAAGGCAAGACAAGTGTACCAGTGATTCATGAGAATTGGCTCAAGATTTTCGAAGCATGAAGCATTCAACATTGGATGTTTTATATCCAAGGCAAACGCTCAAAGTATTTGGCGTTCACACCTTAGGATTTTCTTTTACTTGTATTTTCAATTCCTCCAAAACGTGTGCATACTTGCACTCAGTATTTGAAATTCAGCAATCTATCAAAGTCTTTTATTTAAAAAATCTCTATCAAATCCAAAATCCAAAAGAAAATCCTCAGCCACTCATAAATTCATAACCTATCAATAAAACCTCACGTCTCTCATAAGATTGTCAAAGGAAAACTAAAGGAAGTCAGCAAAGAAAGATTTCTGCTCCTCTGCCTCCTCTAAGACTTTCAAGGCTGCTTTTTCCGCCTCCATCTTCTTGGTTAGTTCAGCAACTTCGTTCATATTCTTCAACACAACATCACTAGTGGGGAAAGGAGCATCACCCTCTAACGCTTTCCTGATAGCCTCAAACTTTTGACGAAGCCACTTCAGATTGAAGTCAAGTTCTTCAACATTCTTCAAGTTGTACTCCCAATCAAAGAGTACATCTCGGGTAACAACATTTCTGGATGTCATCCGGATATCATTTATAACACGCAAGATGGCTTCTACTTGCCTCGTCAAGAAATAACTGCGTCCTGGATCCTGAGTAACAACGATGTGTCCATACATTTCCCACAGTTCTCGTACATGGCAGCATATCCGATGGGAACGCTAAATCCGCCAACAAACTGGTGATATGGGAGCAACTCACCAAATTGAGGAGCAAAAAAATCCCTGCAGTGGGATACTCGTGTACTATCATACGGTTCTCAGTTACTGGAGCAGTGTCAACAATCATGGGGACAACTTCAGTTGGAGTAGCTTCTACCATTCTCGATTCGGATTCCACAGTCTCAGGCACAATTGGGGTTTCCGCCACCTCCACGGCATCAAAACCAGCACTTCATGACCCTGAGGTGCAGGGATGGAAGTCTCATCACTGACATCTCCAGGATTGCCCAAACCATCACCATTGGATCCGTTACTCCCAACTTCGGCATTTGGCACCTAATGTGAAGATTACATGGGATTAGAATGGTTCGAGCATGGAAACCCAATACGACCATAAAATTAAGAAATAAGTGAACTAACATCATCTAAGTTCCTTATTATGCATCTAAGACATGCACAAGTAGTGCGAAAGTTATGAAACACGTTTTCAAAACAAGCTCAGCTGGAAAAAGTTTACACTGCCCTGTGTTCAATGACGAACTGGGAGCAATTGGTAAGGAATCTAGAGTTGAGTTATACACCATTCTCTTCGTATGGAAGTCCTACAACATGTCAAAATTTCATAATAATCGGAGAACGAGCGAAGAGATGTGGCCAAAACATTGGGCAACATGCAATCTGGGAAAATCCTGAAAGTCTCCTGGAACTTTACTGTTTCGCCTTTTTCAGGCCCTAAACATGCTCAAAAGTCAAAAACTTCTTTTAAAAGCTTGGAAATTTCCTGGGCTTGAAGATGCATATGCAGATATCGAAAATCCGACTCCAAACGAGGATTCTACAACATTTTTACTAAAAGACTGAAGTCTGAAATTTTCTGGTGACGTATTTCGGCAAAATTACTCGTATATTCACATGGATTTTCACTCATTCATTCATAAATCAGCAATATCATATATCTATGAAGAGTCACAGGAGGTATACTTACTAGGGGAGTCTCTAAACCATTTGAAGGCTCGGCAACGTTGAAATCTCCGTTGGCAACTCCGTTATCTTCATTCGGTTCGGGATTTCGGGAACTCTCCATATCTCCATGACTCAAAGAAGAGTGTGCTTCATCAATATGCTGCTTGTCCGCAATGATTTCCTCCTGAATACATCAACAACAATCACTAATTCGTCCAAAAGCATGTTACAATGATTAACGCGAAAAGAGAATACTTACGTCGACTTCTTCAGTGCTGGATCCCTGAATTATTCGACCAGGAGAAAACGAAGACCATCAATAACCGATGGAGAAAATTCTGGAACGAATTGACAATATTCTTTCAAGATCCTAATTATATGGACGAGAAAATCACAATGGCAAAGAAGGCGCTAACAACTCACCAAAGAAGCGGCAGGGGATTGTATATTATTCGGTATCATCCTATGAGATGCCCTGCTCCTGCCTTCTCCTCCTTGAGGACTTTCTTGAAGGTTTGTGGAGTTTACATCAATTCGAGGTCTCACAGCACGACCATCCTATCACAAGGTTAACAATACAATTAAAAGTGTGATTGACATACTTTGGGTGAAATCGCAAAAAAGGGACTTACCTGTGTCGCACTTGTAGACGTTTTCCTCTTGTCGCCACTGGAAAGGTATCTCATCCTGGGTCGATCAGAAATCATATCAGAGGAAGGGAATTCTCGAACTGGGGACTGAACATCCATTGCAAACTGGTACACACGCTCAAGTTGCTGACACCAAAAGTCTATGTAACCAGAGGTTACGAAAGTATCTCGGTCAGAACATGGAAACAAATAATCGCTTCCTTCCACACGTGTAAAGTCTAAGTGAGCCTTCATGTACTCAATCTCTGGCTTATTTGTCCGATGACCCGGAATACACTGATCAAGACCCATCTGTCTAGATGCTCTATCAATGTTGTATTCTTCTACCTGGAATTCTCCATTCATTACCGATATCAAGAAATCAGGAGTACAACTCAAGACAAAAGATCTCTCTCCTTCGCTCAGACCAGCACCAGTACTCAACGTGATATTCTCTTCAGCAGTATTAAAAGTGATCAGCTGTGAGAAGAGAGAAGTAACCGACACCCAGGGGCGAAAGTTGAACTCGGATTCAATGTCCAAAACGTCAGTAATGCATATCTTATATTGAGGCTTCTTTCTAGACCAGCGCATGATCCTGGCATTGTTCTTCTCAAGGAAGGCATGACGAGTGTTGACCTTGGGACCTTGCAAGATACTACGGGGAATGGGGGCATAACTCTCAAGATGCTCCCACATCAAGGCTTGGAGGAACATGGTATTGGCATATGTCTCGACTTTCATGAAGACGTCAGAAATACTGGAGTCTATTACTAAAGAGTCTAAATTGGCGAACAATGAACCCAAGAATAGATTTCCAATGGGAATTTTCTCACCTTTAGCCATCTTTATGGCAAAGAGAATCACAAACGGCTTCAGCAAGTGTCCACAATCTTCAAGGATATCCCTGGAGAGCCACAGACATAAGAAAGCAACAATTGTTAAAGTTCCATCAACCGGTTCTTCAGGAATTCTATCTCTCATCCACCAATGCGATGACCATTGAGCATAGCAGGATATGGGTGACTCATTGAATTCGTGCATCTTGGCCTCCAATACATTAGATATCTCTTTCTCCTCTGTTGAAAGCTCTTCAGGAAAATTACCGGTAATTGGAAGGTGCAACAAAGCAGCTACATCCTCTAAAGTACTAGTAAATTCTCCCCATATGCATATGAACGTGTGAGTAGGGACCAACGGGTGAGCAAAGTTACCATACCTGGTATATCATGATTGATGATCAAATCTCCAGCAGCTTGAATGGCTCGTGTCACCTGAGCACGATCCAACACGGTCCTCACACGGCTATGACTCAGCATGTGTCTTACCCATCCAGAGAAATGCGTCAGAGGTTTTCGTGAAAGCTTAAACTCCACGTGAGAAGCCGAAAAGTGTTTCCCTTGCAAAAAAAAAAACGAATTACTGCTTGAGGAGATACCAACTTATTCTGAGTAGTGCTCCTGGGATTTATCAGCAACCGAAATGAGGAGCCTAATGGACGCTTTTCAGGTCTATACAGATACACAAAGAATTTGTCCTCAGCAGTTGGAATGTTACTAGTCCTGTGGCTCTCTGCTTTCTCCGTAGAAATCTCAGAATCATCATTTCTGGAGAAACCATCATCTCTGGAAGAAGCGTCTGTGGAAACATCATCTTCAGAAACGCTATGGGACTGAGTCATCTCTGCAAAGTTGTTGTGACATCCATACATGAATTTCATCAACGCAATGAAATTAAAGCAACAAGATAATTATGATGCTCATATTGACGTCTACAAAAATGGTAATCCTCAACTCTTACCTATTCACGATTTCACGAACTTAGTGATAACAACGTAAAACCCCAATTTGCTCGTTCTCTCAAACCTGCAAAATCGAGAATAAAACATATTATTCAAGAGTCAACACTGACTTTTCGAGAAACTATGAGTAATTCACATAACCCTCTATGTGAGCACTCGCTGATTCTTACGTGTACATACGCTATAAAATTACTGAATTTACACATACACTGTGAATTCACCAATTCATAAATTGTGTGTTCTCAAAACTCGATTTCTATTTAATAAGATGTGAATAAGTAACACGGATAAAAAAAATTGTGAGTTAATGAACTCACATAAATAAATAAATTTTTTTGTGAGTTAACAACTCACGTAAAAAAAAAAAACTTTTTGCTCAATCGAGCATTCGTCTGTGAAACGAGGGACTTTTCTATTTTTGAAGAACTCTCCACACTTCAAATAAAATTTCGAAAGTTCTCAAACAAATTTTCATCATAAACTCCAGGTCTTTTCAAAAATTCCTCTAACTCTAAGGATTATTATTTATTACTTTACGAACAAACCTAGGTTCTCAAAAGTATTTGCAAGGTTCATACTTTCAAAAACAAACTTGGGTTTTCATGAAACCTAGTAAGCAAAACTTTTACTACTGCAACTAGACCATGTTTATTCAAAATTTTATGTGTCTCTTCCATATTAGGGATTTTTGCTCGTTCCTTCAACTAACGGACAAACGGGTATATACGTACGTTTTCTAAAAATCCTTCATAAATCCTACGCGTACATGCAACCATGGGATTTTTGGTTTTGTGAACAACTCATAAATCATAAAACTTACAGCAAAAAAAAAATCGCACGGACTTACTGATAGGACTTGAAAGAGTACCTACGACTATGTCTAACTGCAAGTGCACAATGTCACAATGTAACACAGGGCAAGCACAGGTCGATCCTCAGGGACAAGGTGAGTGTAAAGCTGAAACTATGGTCTCACTTAAACTGATTCTAAACAAGAAAGAGTAACCAAAATGGGGGTTGTTTTGATGTGTCGATACGACAAGGTGTTGGTGAGGATTACAACAGAAAATAAATAAAAGTAAAATATGCAAATAACACAGGGAGTAAACACTGAGAATGAAGGTACTAGGATTGTCGAATCCACCATTAACTCATACTATGTATTCAACTGATTATGATACTCTTGTCCTTTTAACAGATAAGGTAGAGGTGTCAAGTCTATTACTTACCTAAGGTGTTTCACCAATGGATGATTCAATCACAACTAAAATATCAATCTGGAGCACTAACTGTCTAATTAAGCACAACTAGTCAAGGGATTCACAATAGTCTCTAAAGCATGAGCTGCAGCATAATCAACACAGTTTTATCCTGACTACAATGGATACATGGCATACACTGTGAAAGCAAAGCATTGACGTACTAAGATTGAAATATCCTAACATATGATTCCACTAAACATTACCTACCAGATTATATACAAACAATTCACTATATACATACAGTCTAAAGAGTTGAGGATCAACCCAAAAGACAAAGTGTTGAAACATAGACAGTTTCAAACAACTATAGTTGGACTGAAATGTGAGTGAGAGTGAAAAACCAGATGAATCACCCCCAAACCTGAATTTTTCAACAGATTTATTTTTAAGCACAAAATCTAGCAATTTTGGGGTTTCGGGATTCACCAGGTCTAACTCAAAATGGACTTTTTGCGGGATGGGCAAAAAAATGTATTCCAATTGTGGCTCCTTAAAAGTATTGTATTTTGATGCAAAATAGTCCAAAAGGACTTGGGAGGCACACAGTTCCAATCCTAGGTTGGGAATTTTCAGAAAAGTTGGTTTCAAAGTTTTGTTACAAACCAAATCTAGGTTGGGTGGAATAATCTCAATTTGTGACTTAGGAAAGAAAGTAGGTACTTCTAAGTTATTTTCATGTATAGGACCAATAGTACCAGCACATACTTTCCTTAAATCATAAATAGGTGAATCATGCTCACATTCATCGAACAAAATATCAAGACCTAGCTCGGTATCATGATTTTCCGAAGTACTCAAATCAACATCAGAAGAAATAGCATATTGTGACTTAGGTTAGGAATCAGACACAACTAATTCATTTTCAATTATAGGAACATTAGTTTCTACTGAAGATTCAACTTTTCCTATGTCATGCTCATTTTCACAGAACAATTGTACAAGCCCCATATCAGTATCAGAATCATTTGAATTGCTATGAGTATTAGAAGAAACAACATTCATGAAGGTCGAGGGCGAGAAGCCATATGTTATTGAACCAAGAGCTTCCACAATATTTTCATGTTCTTCTAACATAACATCATTATCATCATAATCTTCATAATCATCATCATGGTAACATGCATATTGGTCCTCATTAACAGTGGTGGTGTCATTAGTCGATTCATGTTCCTCTAAATTAGGTTCATATTCAACATCATTTACATGAATGGGACTAGACACTTCATTTGGGACAACATACATTTCCTCATGAATTTCCTCCTTTTGTAGGTGAAGCAAAATCTGATCTAAATATGCCTGAATTCGTGATGTAGATCTAGCAAATTTTTTCTCACTGAGTCTGAAAGCTTCTGTGGTGGAGTCTAAATTCATGGGAGTACAAAATTCTTCATGTTCAAATTGTGGTGAATGGTACATGTGTGCATGGTCATTAGGGTTTATAAAAGATTGATCGCAACCCTCAAAGGATTGATTATGGTCCCAATGACTACCAGCCTCACAATTTGTGGGCATTTCATAATTTGGATTTTCATGGGATTCTCTAAATTGCCTATAATCATGCAAAATATAACAATATTTATCAGGGTGGTCTAAACCACCACATAAGGTACATGCATATATTTCAGGTCGTCTATGTGAACTAGATGCTACAGATTTCTCATGTGTTTGCATTTCTAAAGCAGTGATCCGAGCCTCTAACTGATTCACAAGTGACGAATGTGTGAGTTGGATATTGTCTAGATGTTCACTTTCACCCAATGGTGGATGATACATGTGTGAATACTCATTAGGGTTTGCATATTGAGGTTCATGACCTACAGAAGGTCCATAATAATAATCCCTATAACTATTGACATCATGGTCTGTGGGAGGCTCATAATGTGGCACATGCCCATAAGCAAGTTCTCTAAGAGTTTTGTTTCCATCCCCAGAAGTAGACAAAAATCCAGACATGTTATGTTTATCATACAATCACACAATTCAAAAACAGAAATAAGGCCCACACTTTTTAGTTATGGGTTTCAAAATTTTGGTTTTAGACTTTAAAGGTAAAGCCTATTTGGGAATTTTTGGTTTAACTGGGTTTTAAAATTTGGTTTCAAAATGGGAGCAAAATTTTGGTTTAAATGGAAGCAATTTTTGGTTTTAAAGAGGGAGAAAACTTGTTTTTTTTTTTAATATTGGGAGAAAAACTTTGGTTTTAAAATTAAAAGCAAGCCCACATTGGTGGGAGAATGCACATCCCACTAGGCAGTTTGGACGAAGCCCAGCAGAGAAGTTTTAGTTGGGTTTTGAGGCCCACAATTCATTTTAGTACAGGCCCAAAATTCAATTTTAGAGCCCACAGTTTAGTTTAAATCAAAATTACAAGCCCATGATACAATTTAAACAAGCCCACAGTTTACAATTCAGTTGGGTTTACACTTTAGTTTGGCTGAAGTTGAGTCCAAAGTTTATGCTTACCCCTTTTTAGCCATTGCACAAACCAGTTGGGTCTTTGTCTTTGGCAAACCAATGCAGCACCACAATTCATAAGTTCTTCAGCTCTTTTCTTCACAGCACCACACCACCTGTTTGAGGCACTAGAACAATTCTGTTCTGCTTCTCCTTCTCCTTGTTTTGCACAGCAGTTGCAGGTACCTGGTGGTTTTCAGAAGAGAGAATTAGTTCTCACAGCAGCAAATTTCATGCATTCAAGATGACACTGCTAACTCAACATACAACTCAGGCATTCACAGCATCGAATTTCAGCAAATTTCACAGTTGACAGCACCACACCACATTCACAGCAACAGATTTCAGGCATTCAAGATGACAACAACACATTCAAGCATTCACAGTATGTTAAACTTCACATTTGCACTTGTTATAGAACCAAAAATGACCCAATGGTCAATATGCAGACTTAATGCTCAAGTACTCCAAGCAAATGCAGTAACAGATGTAGTTGTGGCAAGGCCAAGACTGGGAAGCAGGCAGTTACAGGGCAGGGCAAAGCTACAGACAATTACAAAATGAGCAAAGCCACAAATAATGAGCAAAGCCACAGATGCAGTGATGCTTTGCAGGTATGCAGGTGACAGAACAAAGAGAAAGCTAACACATGTATACACAAGGTTACTGTTTGCTAAGTATGCAAATGAGGCAGACTATGTTACATGGAAGACTAAGCTAACACATGGCAGGCTAAGCTAACATATATATACAAACAGTAAGCCAAGATGAAGTGGAATGCAGAGAAAATGAAAGTGCAGTGAAAATGAAAATGCAGTGATGCTAAGTTAACAACTACAAAATGGAAGATAAACTACAGCTAAGATGAATTGGAATGATGATGTTATTAAACTATTACAAAATGGCAGATCAAATAAACTAGTTACATCTAACACTATTAACAACAGAAAAACCAAAAATCTAACACATATATACAAGAAGTATATTAAAAATCAGTAAAGTGGAAGAAAAGAAACAATCACACTGCTACCGAGTCCCCGGCAGCGGCGCCAAAAACTTGGTAGGACTTGAAAGAGTACCTACGACTATGTCTAACTGCAAGTGCACAGTGTCACAATGTAACACAGGGCAAGCACAGGTCGATCCTCAGGGACAAGGTGGGTGTAAAGCTGAAACTATGGTCTCACTTAAACTGATTCTAAACAAGAAAGAGTAACCAAAATGGGGGTTGTTTTGATGTGTCGATACGACAAGGTGTTGGTGAGGATTACAAAAGAAAATAAATAAAATTAAAATATGCAAATAACACAGGGAGTAAACACTGAGAACGAAGGTACTAGGATTGTCGAATCCAACATTAACTCATACTATGTATTCAACTGATTATGATACTCTTGTCCTTTTAACAGATAAGGTAGAGGTGTCAAGTCTATTACTTACCTAAGGTGTTTCACCAATGGATAATTCAGTCACAACTAAAATATCAATCCGGAGCACTAACTGTCTAATTAAGCACAACTAGCCAAGGGATTAACAATAGTCTCTAAAGCATGAGCTGCAGCATAATCAACACAGTTTTATCCTGACTACAATGGATACATGGCATACACTGTGAAAGCAAAGCATTGACGTACTAAGATTGAAACTATCCTAACAATTTAAGCATTCAAGAGCAACACAATTAGTATGAATAACACATCAGAAAGATAAGGTTTCATCTAAACCCTAGTTATTGAATTAGAACATAATAACACTACTGAAAACAAACATAAATTACTACATCTTGGTGCACCGGCTAATCCGGGCATACCCACACACATACAATACCATCTTCTATTTATACCCAAAATTAGGGTTCTTAACAGTTTCCCCCAAAATTCCCAAATTAGGGTTTACATTGAAAATTAAAATTAAAGCTCACCCGTCTCTGCTTTTGTTGTCTCCCCCTCGACCCATGTCTTGTCTTCCTTCTCTGCTACTCCTCCTGCTCCAATTGTCTCTTACATCGCCTCTGCTACAAATCCTAGTTCTCTCTTTCTTGGTTGTAGCGTCTTTGCGAGAAGCTAAAACTAAGCTAGAGAGAGTCTAGGGTTTAGGATTAGTCTGATGTGGTGTCGGGTGAAGGTAGTGATGGTGAAGCTCGAGAAGTAGGGGAAGAATGGTGTTGGAGGTCTGTTGGTCGGGGAAGAAGGAGAAATTTGGGAAGAAGATGAGAATTCGATGGTTTCGGGAGAAGATATTTGGTGCTAGGGTGTTGAGCGGGTGTATCAAAATTTGATGATCGGTGATGAAAATCGTAGGATGAAAAGGTGATGGAGTGATCCAACGGCGCGATGGAATGGATGTGGAGCGACCGTTGGATGATGAGATACATCAAAATTGACGGCTTAGATTGGAGTTAGGTACTATGATGTTTGACAGGAGCTTCAATATTTGATGCTCGATGATGAGGCGAACGTTGGATGATGTGATGGATCCAATCTGACGGCTCTCATGGAAATGGGTATGGATATTGGAAATGGATTTGGGTAAGGGTAAGGGTTTTGGGCCTTGGGTATGCCAAGCCCATATCTTCTTTAAGGACAATTCTTCCTCTTCAAGCCCACTTCTAGTTGATCCGGCTCTTGCAAACATCATTCTTCGCTGCCTTTCTGCGGGAGTCTTTGCCGTTTCTTTGCTCTTTTCGCTCCGTGAGTTAACCAGGCTTTATTTAGTACTTAAAAATGCAAAATTAATTGAGAAAAGTATTTATTCTTGAAAACAACGAAAACACAGAATATGGGATAAAATGGAGCGTTAGTGCACAAATGATGAGTTAAATGCCAATAAAAAGGTGCAAATATATACAATATTTGGCACTCATCACTTACCTGTCGGCGCCGGCCGGAATTCTACCGGACGGTGATCGGACGTCGGCGGGGCTGACGTGAACTTTTCCTGCTGCTGCTGAACTCGTGAGGGTGAAAGAAAGGGAGTGCTGGTCGGTCAATAAAAAAAAATTAGGGCTTCTTCCCTTTTATATCAAATTCATTTCCAAAACCTAATAAAACATGGGTTTCCTTTTTTGGGCTCGGGCCTGGAAATCCTAAACTGACCATAACTAAACTTCCAAACGCCCAAATCAGCAGTGCCTCATCTCTCCACGCTCAGATGACTCTCCACCTCACTATAAGGATCCTCGTCTGTGCATTTGCTCGTACATGACACCATTGGGTTAAATCGAGGATTCTGAAACTACCTTTGTAGACTGAGTTCAACCACTGATCTTGTCGACTGAAAATCACCATTTAATGCATACCGCGGAACATGACTGTTCCTCACTAAGCAGGGGACTTAATGTAGATGGTGGATTTTCAACAAAGGGTAAAACCGTAAAATCATGATGCATGTTTTTGACACGGCTTTCAAGCATGCAACGTTTCATATTTTACGAAGCCATGACGAATATGTTTTCGAAAATCCTCCACTAGCTGAGCGTTCGATCCCTGACATTTCGTCGTGCCCTCTATGCAGAATAACGTATTTGGGCGGTTCTCCGTATATTGAGAACTTAACGCCTTCAGGACGTCGGTGATACTCATTGTTTCCTGACTGCAGGAGAGAGACCCACCTCCACATAGAAGAATAGTTGGGCGGCGGGCGCTTTCAGGATGTCGGTGACACTCACCGTTCCCTGATTATGTGGAGAGAGTGTATAGATTCAGGCGGTTCTCCGTAGATTGAGAGCACTAACGCCTTCAGGTCGTAAACAACGTCGTGACACCCTGACTGTGCACTATTCAGAATGGATGTGACGCTTTAACTGGCTAATATCTTTTCTGAAATAGATTACTTCTGTCGTGACATTCACTACTGAATTCCCAGAATAATCTATCATTGCTCATATTCCATGGTCGAATCCACGTCTTGATCCCATGGAAAGGAACTAACATTGCTCCTATTCCATGATCGAATCCACGGCCTGATCCCATGGAATGGAAATAACATTGCTCATATTCCATGGTCGAATCCACGGCCTGATCCCATGGAATGGCAATAACAATTGCTACGATTCTATGATCGAATCCACGGCTTGATCTCATGGAATGGAAATAAAACACAATTGTGTTATCTCATTACTCCGATTTTATGATCGAATCCACTGATCTCGAGAAAGGGTAATGGATAATTTTAATTACTCTGATTCTATGGTCGAATCCACGATCCCATAGGGTGGTAATGCTCATTTTATTATTCTGAATTCGTAGTCGAATCCATAGCTGATTCTATGAATTAATAATGAACAATTATTCATTTTTTATTACTCAGTTTCATGAACTATTCTCCACTGAATTTCATAAATTAGTAATAAATATTCAGTAATCGGGCATCTGGACCATCATTGAGTAAGCCCCACAAAAATGGTGCGAGTGTACTCGACAATGATGAACGATTGAGCACCCGGATGCACGAACGAGCGTCCAGAAACATGAAATAATGAGGAATCCTACACAAAAATAGGAGAGAGAAAATAATAATAAAATAATGGAGAAACGCCCATGGGACGGGCCCACTGGCCGTGCCCTAACCGTGGCCGGTCCCATGCTTCCTCCATTATTTTTCCTTATTTTATTTTCATAAACTCATGAAGATTTCTCCATCCTAGCAAAATTCCTTATTTTGTGCAAAACTTGTGAATTCTCCATGACATGGTGGATTCACCAAATAATATTATAATATAAGGAAAGGTGTGCGGCACCGGGCAACGTAGCCGACCTGTCATGCCCGTGGCCGGTCCCACACCTCACAATCCTTAGCTTTTTATAATTATTATTTCCAATCTCACGAAACTCCTCTGTTTCAACAAAAACTCATGGATTCTCCATATCTTCAAGGATTCTCCATAACTTCAAAGATTCACGAAAAAATAATATCATAAAATAGGAAAAGGTATGCGGGACCGGGAAACATGGCCGGCCAGCCATGCCCTATCCTTGGCCGGTCCCACACCTTGCAATCCCTAATCTTTAATAATTTATTATTTTTCTCAACTCGTGAAACTCCTGGGTTTGAGCAAAATTCATGATTTCTTCATATTTTCTCAAAAATTGCTCGAATCACGAAAAACCAAAAGCCAACATGGTCACACGACAGGCTAGCCTCTCACGGCAATTTTAAATATTAAAACACTTTTATTTCAATATTTTCAAAATATTGATGAATTGAGCATACATGCTTATTCCAACAAAAATCGAGAATTCTCAGTTAAGATGAAACTCTTCTGAAAATTTACGATGTTGCTCGAACGCACGTGTTGTCATGAAGGCGTGCACGTGTTGTCCTGGGAATAACTCTGCTCGAACGCACGTCAGAAAATACTGAAACTCTAAGTATGGAGACACGGACACCATGACAACACGTGCACGCCTTCATGACCGGCCAGAGTTATTCCCAGGGCTTGCACAAAGCCGGTCCCACATGTTTTCATAATTCTGACCTAATTTGCTCAATTGCTCATACTGGGCCCGAACTTTCTCCAACCAACTGGGGATTCTCCAAATGACCAACAACTGGTCCCATAACAACCAAGATCCGATCCCATGCCCCTTGATCGGTCCCATCTCTCATACTTAGGTTTTACCACCTAATGATGAATCCATGAATTTTTTTCAGTAAATGGTGAAACCACCATTTAATCATCATTCTTTCACCAACTCTCAAACTGAGAACCCTGGTGTGTGCTCACTCGAGCACTGGGCATCACATGGGCGTTCATCATCCCATGTGGTCGGTCCATCTTCATTCATGCTTATTTTCAACAATTCACCAATTGATGGAGGATTGATCGAAAAATAGGGTTTCGAATAAACGCTCTGTGAAACCATCATTCTGAGCAATTTCAAACACTAATAAATTTATGTTGATCCACCAATCAGCATAAAAATTAATTATATAATATTCGGTAATCTACCAATATTTTAATTAATATTTTATTGGGTCACATCATCATTAAATAATTCGTCGAATCGAGCAATACTTGCTCAATTGCTCGAATATTGATCAATATTCAGCAACTCATCAGTAATTTGTCGAATTGAGCAATACTTGCTCAGTTGCACGACAGACTATCAAAAATCACTAATTTGGTGAATTGATCAATGCTTGCTCAGTTGCTCATCAAATCCTCAATATTCAGTAATTCGCAGAATTGAGCAATACTTGCTCAGTCGCTCGTCAGTAATTCATCAGTGAATCAACAATACTGACATCCCTTCAGAGAACTACATGTTCAACCCGTGAATCGCTGAGCATTCATCATTCATGCTCGATTCAACGAAACTCAGACTCATTGTCAACAATTGACTAATCAAAACACGTCTTCCCTGCAGACTCCACGACTTGTGAGACATCAATCACGTCACAAATGGGGGGATATCACGTAGGGTTTTGGTCTGGAGGTCTACGGCACGTGGATTCATCCACAACGAGAAATGTGCGTAAGTCGTGTAAACGGTTGAAGGAGTTATCAAAGTAGTGGGTGCACGATCAGAAGTCTCCACACGACATGGAACTGACTTTACCACGATATCCCACTTTTCCACTCTTTCACTCAAGAAACCGTCACACTTACAGGGATCAAGTTGTTCACGACTCTGACAATATAAATAAGTCTCTGAAACCATGATTGAACAGACAGACTCTCGTCTACGTAGAATTTATCAAGCTATCACTCTCAGGAATTCATCAATCCATCAGAACTTATTAGAACTTATCAATTCACCATTATTGCAGAAACCTTCAACACACCCACAATCCTCGATCATCACTGATCCCACATAATTCTCAGCTTCCCTCCTACAGATCAACCCATCTCCCTCTTTACGATCGAATTGACTATGGAACGACCATTGTCTTGGTTTAGGCCGGAGTCATACAGATTGATTTCCCGAATCTAAGCACCCCCTTTGCAGCGGTGCATATGTGTGAGGATTAAACATTTTCTCCGGCTAAGGAGTCTCGACAGCACGCTCGACTCTCCGCTTTCCCGAAAAACCGGCGACCCATTTTTCCCCATCCACACCAGGGCCTTCTGAATTTCCAATGATCTTAAAACACAAGCCTTTATTTGCTGAATCTCTTTTCTTGCCATCTTCAACTCTTCAAGAACATCAGAAAACTTCTGAGAGTTTGAAGGAACAACTCTTGGCTTCCTCACATTCCTTCTTTTTCTTTTAAAGTTGGAGTCAATTGAGATCTCTCTTTTTCCTTAGTGATCGATGGATTAACAATCATATTAATATCTTTCCCATCAAAAGACATGGTGCTCGGAGTCTCCATGAAGGCACGATTTTGTGAGAATCAAACCCCAACAAACAGTCTTAAGATATAAAGAGTATCAGAGAAGGAAAAGGGAATGTAGGGTTTTGAAACCTTTAAACAGGTTTGTACACGTTCAATTCACAACCCTATAAAGAGTAGAATTGTCGATAATAACCCTCTTCTTTTTGCAAAATAGTCTCTTCCAATATCAACAGTGATATGGAGGAATTCCAAAAACCAATCAACACAAAGCTAAAAACAAAAACTAACACAAATTTTATTTTTAAAGCCTGAGGTGTACAAGATCTTGTCTTTTTTTAACATGTACATGACAACACAATCAAGTTGTGTTGTGGTGAACAACAATTTGCCCACCGTGACCCTTTTGGTTGGAATTCATGGAATCCTGCCTTTCCGTATGTTTAGACCATGTTTTCTTCTCTAATAGCCTATATCTATTTCTGGAAACTAATATCTTTGATGAAGATAATATCTTACATACCCCAGTTGTTTTCTCCGCGAGTTTAAGCTTGGTGGCTAGACGATCTGCTCTTCGTTGAAGCTTGTTGACATATCTCATCTTATGTTTGTATTTGAAACACTTTGAAAACTCATGTCCCTTGAGAGAACAATAGGAGCATGTCAACGCAAAATATGGTTCGGGCACCTTTGAAACGCAAGTTGCTAGGCACAGGGTAGTTCCTGAAACATTAAACAAGGGGTTTCCAAAAGAAAAGACAATTGATTCTTCCATCTTGATTGGGTTTTTTTAGAGCATAGCTCGGTTGAACCCACTATCGTTGGTATGTCAAGTCAGTTGTCAATTTTATTTGCCAAAATGCATTCTTGATTTAGCATACTAAAGATAGTTTCGGACTAGATTAGGTCTAAGAAGTTGAATCGAAGCTATCCTTAAAGGATGAAGATTGAAGACTACAAGAAGACATCAACAAAGGTATGTGATTTGTGTCATTTGGATTCTTGTTTAATTATACCTTTCTAATCTATCAAGATAAATGCTCACTCTATGGAACAATTCCTATGACGGTAAATGTACATTTATGTATATATACTTGAGGTTATTTGATTCATGACTTTGGTGACAATAACCTTTATCCCTATAGAGGATCTCATGTTATAGTGAATGAGCTTACGAATTCAATGAGCCAAGAATCACTCAATTCCGAGTTATAACGATGAAGTTATGAGTGATTTATTAAAGTAACAATTATAAGTGTTGTTGTAATTGTTACAGTTCGTTAGTAGGAAACAATCCATGGACTATTTGTAACGGCTCACTGACTTGGGCCCAATTACGTGACTAGAAGTCTTTTTTAGTCAAGTTGGTGATGTTTCCTTATCTAGGCAAGTTAGCTATTACTCCAAACATCTTTGATTACCATATTAAAGTGTTTGTGATTCCTTCCTAATTTAATTTGTGATTTATTCACATAAATACAATTTGCTAAGTTAATTATTTATTTAATTATTTTGGCAAGAGTTGTAACTTAGGAAAGACTCCCAAATTTAGGAGAGTCTTGAAAAGGGAAAATATCTATGCTTAGCTTTCAAACTACCTTTCATTATGGATAAAGGGTTCGTGAGTGTACACGTTTTCATCCCCTTTGGAAAATTGGTGTTAGCTTCGTAAGGTTGTTTTCCATGTCTTCTGTTCTTCGTGAACAAGAGTGAGATAAAATTCTTTGTATTGGGGATCACAAAGCCGAGTTGAATTTAATCTTCGTAATTGATTATACAACTTGTAATCTAGGTTTTTCAACTCTTGTCTATTCTAAGTTTTTCTCTTCTGATATAAAACCATTCAAGAGTTGTTGATCATAAACCCTAGGTTTTGATAGATTTCAGTTTCCGATCGTATACCAACACTTGTTAGTCGAAATCAGAATCTAGAAAGAAAACTTCGATTAAGGCATCTCGTAAAAATCCTTAAGAAGTTTTAAACAAGATATCTCTAGATTTATCTAGTTGTTCTTGTGGTAGAATTATTAGGGTTTTCTTAACTTGGAAATTGATCTTTGGAATCACCCAAGTTCACTAACGAAAATCAGGTTCACGGACTTCTTGTGAGTATGCATACTGATTGTAAGTTAAAACCCTAATCTACAAGTTTGTTTTGAAATTACTTTTACCTAGTGATTGTTTTTATCAAAATAAACACGAGATTTCCAAAACCTTGATTCATATCTAAAGGGAAATCAAACCGGTGTTTTGTGCAAACAAAATAGCAAATCATATCAATCGTGTTGTTTCTAAAGAGAACCTTGGGTTCTGTTAGAATATTTGCGTGAAGAATTTCTAAAGAGAATCGGTATTCTGCTAGGTGTTCTACAAGTGCTGAAGTAGGTATTACATCTAGTCTGAATAGGTAGTAGGAATTTGGTGTAACAGCTTATAATCAGTGTGTGTTTATTCTGTACTAGGTCCCCGGGTTTTTCTGCATTTGTGGTTTCCTCGTTAACAAAATTTCTGGTGTCTGTGTTATTTCTTTTCCGCATTATATTGTTTATCTTTATAATTGAAATATCACAGGTTGTGCGTAAGTTCAATCAGTTGGGAATCCAACCTTTGGTTATTGATTAAATTGATTGACACTTGGATATTGGTTTTTGATATCGTCCAAGTTATTTCTTATATTCAATCGGGCTCGCAAATTCCTATTTGTTTGATTGCAGATTGAATTGAGAAATAGAGATATAACTCTTTGATATACTTTTCTTAAGATTGAGTCTGACTGTCTAGTTGATTCTCTTGAAAGTATATTGGATTTGGTTCATCAAGATTGCCAAACGAATTATTGGGTGTGGTTGTTATACCCCAGCTTTTTTAATTGGTATCAAAGCAGGCAAACATGCTAAGACCTCATAAGTCTGTGTTTGAAGCAATCTGATTATTATGGACAGAAGTGATATCTCTATAAACGTACCACCAGTCTTCGATAGCACTAACTATTTATGGTGGAAAATTGATATGCGTTCTTTTATTAAAGCGCGAGATTTTCAATCATGGGTTCGTATTGTTAATGACTATAATCCTCCATTGGTTATAATAGACGGTGTAACTGTTACAAAGGATATTGGTGATTATGATGGTCTTGAGATTCTTGTTGCAAAGCAAAATTCTGAAGGAGTAAACGCAATCATCCATGCCATTACCCCAGATCTTCATCACCACGTTACTACGTGTAATAAGTCTAAAGATGCTTGGGATATCTTAGAAACCGTATTCGAAGGGAATGTCGCAGAGAAAGAAGCAAGGCTTCAAAATCTAGCTTCTGACTGGGAAAACCTTCGCATGTCTGATGATGAAACCTTTGATGAGTTTAACCAAAGACTTTCTCAAATAGTTAACTCCTCATATTCATTAGGAAGAACTATTCCAGAGAAAGTTATTGTGTGCAAAATTCTCAGGTCTCTACCATCAAGATACGAGTCTAAGAAACATGCCATTGAAGAAGCAAACGATATTTCTACACCTCCAGAAATATGGAAAGTTCAATATTTTTGATAATGAACACGCATGTAAAAAAGAGGTGATTTCTCTTAAAGCTGCAAACAATTCTGAATCCTCTAAGGATAAATCTGGTTCACCAGATACTAAGGATGTTACTCCACGACAATTTAGAAAACTCTTGAGAGACAGGAAAAAGAGTTTTTCTAAAGTTACAACATCTCCTAATGACGATGTACAATGCTATAACTGTCGTGGTTTCGGGCACCTTTCTTCAGTATGTCCTAGCTGGAGCCGTAGACAATCGGCATATGCAGCAACTTTGCCTACTCTTAATGATGGAACCGAACATTATGATCTCCAAGAGTACGCAGGAGAGGTTGTATTAGCTTCTGGAAAAATTCTTTCGGATACTGATTCTGATTCCGACGAAGAAGTGTTCCATGTTGATACAGTTGTTAATAATCTTCTTAATCAAGGAATGTCATCAGAAACTCTTGGAAGCTGAGAGCACCATCTTCAGTGAGAAACTTCGTAGTCGGAATAAATACTTGCAAGACCAAATTGATTCTATTGGTGCAAGATATTATCTCAACGAAATACGAAAGCTTAAAGAAGAAATTGCCGATGGTCGTGATCGGGAAATTATTCTTCAAGCAAAGTTAGATAACTTGGAGAACATTGAGATGAACTTGTTATTTGATTCAGAACGAGAAGATCTCAAAGTTCAATGTGAATCATCCAAGAATGATCTAGTTATTGCGCTTGAGAAGGTCAAAAGTTTGGAAGAAGAAAACTCGAGCTTAAAAGAGAGTTTGTCTAGAAATAGCAGCTCAGATAAATTAACCTCGATATTGGGAGCATGTAGAATTCATCGTGATACACGAGGATTGGGCTATAAAGGAATATACGCTCCTAGTATTTGTAAAGAGGTAAAATTTGTCAAAGCTAAAGATTCTTCTCAACCAAAACCTTCCACGGTTGACAAAAATAAAGTATCTCTATCAATTGCTGATAACGAAAAGAGGAAATCTTGTCAAGTTCCAAAGCAAGCACATACACATTCAGGTAACACTAAACATAACTTTTTCCATTCTACTATACATTGTTTTTATTGTGGAAAACCAGGTCACTTGCAAAGGAATTGCAGATTTCTTAAACGAGATAAAACCAGATCTGATGTTCCAAACTGGAGAAAAACTGAGTCTCATAATATTAGTTTTTCCAGTATTCCCCCCAAAAAGTTTCATAATTATATTGGGGAGAAAAAAAATGCGTTGCTCCAAAAGCTACTCAGAAATTGGTACCAAAGAAGATCAATAAAGCAACAAGTACTATTAAGAAGGATCTCTCAGACAAGAGTTCGACAAGAGATACCATCTTAAAAAAGTATGGAACAGTTATTGAAAGTTTCAAGTTGTTAAATTCCTAGAGTCTATGCATGATTTTGTTTCGAATACTTTTGGTGAGAAAGATTTTGTTCACCTCAACACAACCTGATTGTGTTGAAAGTGCATCCTCACCAAGAAGCCCTAGTATATGTGGTGATGATTGCAAAAAAATTGGGGCGCACATATTAGGTTTGGTAATTTTTGAATATGTGGAACAATTTATTGTTTCAAGCTGAGAGTAACTCGCTTACATATTTCTCTAAATATATGTGGAATCTCTTTTCTTTTACCAAGTTTATCTTTACTCGTGACGAATGTCATGATGACGTTTCAATCTTGAAAATAGCTTTGATGACGATAGTCGATTCTTTATGTCTAACGACTATTATAACATTATAGAAGAGTGTTTCAATGATTGAAATGTAGAATTGAGATTACGTAACCAACTATGGATATGAGCATATATAGTGTGTTCGTACATTAGTGTATAAATCCATGTACCGGAAACCAAGTGTTTACATATGTGTGCATATGGTATTGGTGAAGGATACGGGTTAGGTACACGTACCCATACGCGTACTGGCGGAACTTTTCTTCCCGGAAAATTCTGCTGAGTTTGGAAACCAAAAGCCAACTCAAATTCGGTAGCTAAGGTACGCATACCCGTACGCGTACCCAAGCTGGTTATTTCTCAAATCGGTTGTTTCATGAACTTAAAAAATAAATCAATAAGGAATGAAATCTTTGCAAACCGTGGCTATATTGTTCATGAATTGATTCAAATGAATCAAACCGATTTTGTTTCAATTATTTCTATGTATAAAGATATAAGCAATTGAACAACTCTTGAACTAGTTCTTATGAGTCATTTGAACTAGTTATGAAAAAGATGAATATGGCTAGATACCACATGTATGATTCTTAATTACCTAACTTGATTTGTAGATGAAATTCTTAAATATAAAAGGTTAGAAGCAATTATCAAATCCATGGATGTTGGTTTTTATTGTAAAAGAAACCTTTTCATACTCTTATGGTAACCATTCTTGGTATAAATCCTTATGGAAAAGGTTATTCTTCCTTCTAAGCATATCAATTCTTCACTTGTGTTGGAAACAACATTGAATGCAGATGTTCGAACAGAATCTTGATCAAAAAATTTTAACTTTCCAACAAGAGTATTTTTGGAAAGAGTATTAAGGTTATTTCCCTCAACAATGGCATGCTTCTTATAATCGTATCTAGATGGCAGCGATCTGAGAATTTTCATCACAATGTCCTTTTCAGGAATAGTCTTACCCAATGAAAAAGATGCATTAACAATTTCAGACACTTTGTGATTAAACTCATCAAATGAATCTTCATCTGCCATACGAAGGTTTTCCCAATCTGAATTAAGGTTTTGAAGCCTAGCTTCCTTTTCACTGGTATTACCTTCGAATACGGTTTGTAAGATATCCCACGCATTTAGACCTAGTGCAGTTTGACACATGGTGCTGAAGATTTGGGGTAATGGCATGTATGATGGCATTCAAATCGTCGGAGTTTTGCTTTATGGCAAGTATCTCATCAGCATCGTATTCGCCAATATGTTTTGGAACATTAACGTTACCTACTGCAACAACGGGAGCATCATAGCCATTAACAACATATACCCATGATTGAAAATCACGTGCTTGAAAAAAAGCTCGCATAGCAATTTTCCACCATAAGTAATTAGAGCCATCGAAGACTGGTGGTACGTTAATAGAGATAACACCTTTGTCCATAGAGTCAGATCGCTAGAAACACAGACTTTTGAGGTCTTAAACGTGTTTGCCTGCTCTGTTACCAATTGAATAAGCGGGGGTATAACAACCACACCCAATATTTCGATTAGCAATCTGTATGGCCTAACTTCAATATACTTTCTAGAGAATCAACTAGACAGTCAGACTCAATCTAGAGAAAAGTATATTGAGGAGTTAATATCTCTCTCACTTGATTTGATCTTTACTCAAGCAAATAGAAATCTGCGAGGCTTTATCAAATACAAGGATAATAACCTGGATGGTACCAAAGACCAATATCCAAGTGTCAATCAATTTAAATCAACAACCAAAGGTTGGATATTCTAATTGATTGATCTTAACGCACAACCTGTGATATTTCAATTATATAACGAAATATAATGCAGAATAGAAATAACACAGACACCAGAAATTTTGTTAACGAGGAAACGGCAAATGCAGAAAAACCCCGGGACCTAGTCCATATTGAAAACCACACTGTATTAAGCCACTACAGACACTATCCTACTACAAACTAACTTCGGTCTGGACTGTAGTTGAACCCTAATCAATCTCACATTGATTCAAGGTACAGTTGTGCTCCTTACGTCTCTGATCCCAGCAGGATACTACACACTTGATTCCCTTAGTTGATCTCACCCACAACCAAGAGTTTCTACGACCCAAATTCAAAGACTTTAATAAATAAATCTGTATCACACAGAAAAGTCTATGATAGGTAAATCGGTCTCCCACAGATAGACCTAAGAGTTTTTGTTCCATCTTTTGAAAAATCAAGGTGAACATGAACTAATTGATAATCCGGACTTATATTCCCGAAGAACATCCTAGTATTATCAATCACCTCACAACAATATTAATCGTATGGTAGCGAAACAAGATGTTGCGGAATCACAAACGATGAGACGAAGATGTTTGTGATTTCTTGTTATCTTGCCCTATCGGAGATATAATCTCAAGTCAATTATTCAATTGAACTCGTATGATAGAAAATGGCAAGATCAGATCGCTCAACTACAAAATAAGTAGTTTCGTCTGGCTTCACAATCCCAATGAAGTCTTTCAGTCGTTAACCTACAGGGTCTCGGAAAGAAACCTAAGGTTAAAGGATAATTGTCTCTAGCAAACTAACTAGTATCACACAGGAGGTGTGTGGATTAGTTTTTCCAGTTGATAGATGTCTCCTTTATATAGTTTTCAAATCATGGTTTGCAATCCAAGTTACCTTGGTAGCAAAGCATTCAATATTCACCGTTAGATGAAAAACCTGATTCCTCCAAGCTAATATATTTCAACCGTTAGATCGAAACTTAGCTTGTCATACACAAATGAAATATGTTTCATTTAGGTTTGAGTAACCGTACCTAAACGTGTACACTTGGTTGGTTCACAAATAGTTAACCGAGGTTAGCCATATGATTACTTTCATATCAACCATATTCATCTTTCTCATAACTAGTTCAAATGACACATAAGAACTAGTTGATAGAGTTGTTCAATTGCTTAGGTCTTTATTCATGGACACAATTGAAACAAAATCGGTTTGATTCACTTGAATCAATTTGCATTCCTTATTGATTCATTGTTTTAAGTTCATGAACTTCCGATTTGAGAAATAACCAGCTCGGGTACGCGTATCTTAGCTACCGGATTTGAGTTTGGAAACTCAGCAGAAATTTTCGGTTCGAAAACTTCCGTGAGTACGCGTACGGGTACACGTACCTAAGGTGACTGGTTTTCCATTTTGTAAACTACAAACTCCAGCAGAAGTTTTCGGTCAGAAAACTTCCGCCAGTACGCGTACCCAACCTGTCTCCTTTACCAATGTCGCATACACAAGTGCACACAATTGGTTTCCGGCACATGGACTTATACACTAATGTGCGAACACACTATATATGCTTATATCCATAGTTGGTTGCATAATCTCAACTATACATTTCAATCATTGAAATATTCTTCTATAACGTTATAACAATCGTTATTCACGACTATCGTCATCAAAGCTATTTTCAAGATTGAAACGTCATCATGACTTTCGTCACGGATAAAGATGAAAAGTGGTTAAAGCAAAAGCTTACCAACACGTATTTCGAGAAAAATATAGGTGAGTAAACTCGGCTCGAAATAGCAAATGTGTATGTATGAAAACTATCATAGTTATACGAATTTATCTCAAGTGTAGGAGATAGAGAGATAGACTTTTGAGTGATAGATAAGTTCAAGTCTCCACATACATTTTAGTCGGATAAAGTTCCACTAGTTCCTCAAGTAGTTCTTCGTCTTCGTAAGATTATCGCCATGGAATCTGGAGCTCAACTACACTAATCTGTCCTATACCGAGACTTAGCTATAAGTAGTCTAGAAATCAAGACATATAGTTTTGACACCTAAACTTGACAAACATGCTTGAGATAGCAACGCATGCGAGTTCGACCGAGCAGTGCTCTAACAGAGCGCAACTGTACCTTGAATCAGTGTGAGATTGATTAGGATTCAACTACAGTCCAGTCCGAAGTTAATTAGTAGTAAGCTAGTGTCTGTAGCGGCTTAATACAGTGTGGTGTTCAAACTGGACTAGGTCCCAGGGTTTTTCTGCATTTGCGGTTTCCTCGTTAAGAAAATTCTGGTGCCTGTGTTATTTCCTTTCCGCATTATATTTTTTATATAATTGAAATATCACAGATTGTGCGTTAAGATCAATCAATTAGGATACCCAACCTTTGGTTGTTGATTTACGTTGATTGACACTTGATTTAAGAGTTAATTTCAATCGGGCTCGCAGATTTCTATTTGCTGATTGCGGATTGATTTAAGAGTTAGAGATATTAAACTTTTTGATATACTTTACTCCAGATTGAGTCTGACTGTCTAGTAGATTCTCTACAAAGTGTGTTGGAGTAAGTTTTCTCGGATTGCCAAACGAATTGTTGGGTGTGTTTGTTAGACCCCGCATTTTCAGAAATAAAAAAATTAGGGAGGGATTGACTCCTTAATAAAATAATAAAATTAATATCCATAATATCCTTAATATGGTTATAAGTCATGAGTTCTAAAGACTTATACAAAACCAAACAACTCCCCACCAAGATCAGAGTGTTTTCAAATATCAATGAAACAACTCCCAATCAAGATCAGAGTGTTTTCTTTTAATAATCACATGAAGATTAAGATAAAAATTGAGCTCGAAGATGATTCATGGAGAGATTTCTTAATCCCTTAGTACATTGAGTGTGATTTACTTTGAGAAAATTGATAGCCAAACCGTGTGCACTGTGATTAATTTTCTTGTTATTAAACCCTAATACGACCATTTGAAACTAGGGTATAACATACAGTATGATGTAAGTCCTCAGACTGTTTCTTATTTCATGGAGGAAGGAAAAATACTCGGTACACTACCGTTTTTTGTACTCTCTGTTTTCAAGGCATTATATCTCAAAGGGGGTTCATCTGAAAAAATTAATCTGATCCAATTCTCCATTTTTTCTAATCAATAAGTATCACACGATAAGATGAAAGTCGACCTAAATTTTGAAATGCTTAAAAATCACAAACGATTGCAAGCAGAAGTGGGAAAGATGGATCCTTACTGATCATGAACGACATAATAATCACGATGGTGAATACCAAAAAAGAAAAGAAATATAAGATTGATTTTAATCCCGTGTACAGAAGTGATTAGTGTTTTTGTTTCTTTATTCTGAACGAAGAAATCATAGTAATATAATGGACAGTGTGTACATGTTATTGAGGGTAGGATAGGTAGTACCGATATACTTTCTATAATTTATTGTATTGGACTTCGACCACGTGTTGACTAGATTTGGGCTAAAATCTTTTGCTCTGCATATCCGATCTTTCTCTCCTAATAACAGGACTCGTTAGTGCTTCTAGATGGGCCTGCTCCCAAAATCTGGTTAATTGGGCCTGATGGATTTTTGATAGTTTGGATTAACCGAAACATTGGAGGGTTGAGACTGGACATTTGATAGGGGCTGACCAAAACCTGGAAAACTACCGCTGCTAGTTTCCTAACCCGTTGTGAGTCTTGTGACACCTTATTTGACGCAACCTCGTGTGCTACACAGTCTACGCCAATAATTTGCACCTCCCTAGAAAACCAATTTCCGGCCATACCTTCCAACAAAGTATTCGTAAAGATGAAAATTACTACTGTTGTCAAGTTTGCGTGAAGTTACAAAGCTTCGTAATGGTTTGACACACATTATATTTTGTGTTTTGAAATTCACCGACTACAAATGCAGCAAAATACGAGATACAACTGGCGTTTTGGTGCAATTGCAACCTTGTATAATCATGTACATGTAATTGTTTTTGCAGACACTATACTTACAGCACTTATAAAGCTTTTGTTTTACTACAATTTAGCGGGAATAACATCAAGTTATCAAGCCACCATATCCTCCTCCACTTTGGTGATAAAGTAGGAAGAACACCAGGTGGGCCTAGAGCTTTCATCTAAGCACTCGATCGAATATAGTGATCGGTTGGTTTGTATACCCAGATGTAACAAACATGAAATCAAATGATAATTAGAACTACAGTTTGGTTCTAAAACCTCTAGACAGGAGCTGAGCATAAAGAAGATGATTCCACGTATCTGGAACTCCAGGGAGGCACCAATGGCTGCAATCTTGTTGGATATTATCAGGAACAGTAACATTGGTTGGCGGCGTGTTTATAGTGCCTCCGCTGTTATATTTTGATGGGTGGCCATCAACCCGATTGTTTGTTAGGTACGTTATGTTCAAGTACTCCACAATATTTGATGATTTCTTTTTCTTATTGCTGTTAATGTCGTCACATGTTTCTGAGATTATAAGGTTATTCCATGGCTCAGTATTCGGCTCCCGTACCTTGGAATCTGGTGCAGTATACATTTCGCACCTACCCCCACTGTTCCATGTTCCTTCCCTGCATGTAGAAAATTCCAATGAGCATGCTTGGAAGTTTTATTGAGACATCTCTGTTTTTGGTCGATGAACTTAAAAAAGGCATCACAAACAACCTCTACAGAAGGTCACACTTCACCGGTAAATTTTTTTTTATCACACTTCAACGGTAAAAACAAGAGAGAAAATTTTACTTGCCTAAAATGACTAGGTGAGTAACTTCTGAAGAAGATATGAGTTTTGGAAGGGTCCAATTTCTGAAGCACCCATCGTTTCCATGACTGCAGTGATCTTCTAAATGCTTCTTTAACATCCATAGTTATATTCACAGTTGAACCTTGTTGAAAGAAAACACCCCTGCATTCAGTTCAACAAATTAAGTTTAGATTATATACTATAAGAGAGGGTATGAATAAAGCTGACCATACTTTTTTATAGTCTTATCGTCCGTCCACCAATGTCCAGCACCAAACACAAGAACATCTGCACTAATCCATTTTCCGGAATCCGCACGAAGACTGTCGACTCTAATGGTACGCTTAATCATTTTATTATCATTGGAGGATAATGGTGAATTCTTTGATGGCGACGGTGGATGACCCTTGAAGACAAGAAAAGGATTTCTGTAGTATTCAACGGTGAGGTTGTAGCTACGAAATCTGAAAGAGAGAAACCCTTTGTGTTTGGTAATAGGGTTTCCATTTTCTTCATAGATTTCCGTTGATGTCTCATTCATTGAAATGGATCCTGCTAGCATACACAGCATAGACTCCCATTGATTTCTGACTATTGAATCACCAACAAAAACTATACGCCCGTTTCGACTCCTTTCTAGAAGATCATTTGCATCAAACCTACATGTATATATATCATTTTGAAATGAGCAAGGCCAACGTATTAACACAATCATAACAAGCATTAAAAAAACGTAAACCTACATGTATATAAGTATTTTGAAATGAGCTAGGCCAAAATATTAACAAGCATTATTAGAAAAAGTAGACCAAGATCCGTTATGTCCTTACCTAGGGAGATTACAATCTTTCGGTTGCCATCGCCAATTGCGAAAATCGTTATCCTTTCTGCCGTTGCCTTGACAACGAAAACCTTGATCAAGGAACAAGCAGTTTTCGGTGTAAAATTCTGATGTGCAAGTTACATTGTCTCGAACCCATTTTCCGTTAGTGTAGTCACACTTGGAATTTGAAAATATTTGAAAATCGATCCCTAGAAAGGAAGATTGATAAAGAGGAAAGCCAATGATATCGAGTAATAAAGCCAGGAAGAGGAGAAAAGGGAGTAAAAGCCACAATGACAGTAGTCGATTCCTTACAAGTGGGACTAGTGCTGAAGGTGTTTGAGGGTATTGAATATTCATGATCGGAATATCATAGGGGTTTGGATCCAAGATCAATTGTGTCAAGTCAAGGCTTAACGTAGTCTTTTGCATAGTGATTAATATGCTTCCTAACACGTTGTCACGTTTCGGGTGACCCTAGAACATGCACGACACTAATAATAAGCACCACATAAGAAATTTAATATGTAGCCCATCCTGCTGTTAGCCCTTATTAACTTTCTTTTTCTAGCAAAACCGAATAAGATGAAGGCAAAGTCAACTACTCATTCCAGAACAAACGTTTGGCTTACCGGGCTAAAACTAGCACCCTCCGAGACCTCATTATTAAGATACATCAGACCATTAAAGTTGTTAATGTTGATTGACTGGAGAGTTTGGTAAAGTTGCCATAAGTTGGGTCCTCTCCAATTTAAGTTATCAAGAGATATAAACTGATCTGCTTGCTTATCTAGCCTAATTGCCGGTTTGTTTTGATCACGTCCGACCTTGATCCAATTGCCTAGAACAAAATCTATTACTTAAAATTTCCGCCTAATTTTATCGGATTGCATTATAAGAAACTTAATATATTGCAACACACATTGGTTGTGGCATAAACCCTTACTAGTGTCGCGATAACCCATGTAGCAAGAAATCTGCTGCTGCACCCAATCTTTATTGCTGCAGCAAAAAATTTTACTTTTTTGCCACACTGTTTTCATATTGTTGCTACAGTTGTGTGGCAAAAGTTTCATTTTGCAGCAGTAAACTATAGCTTTTAGCTGCAGCTGAAAGTACTATGACTAGAAATTTGCTTTTGCAACACCTATATTGAAGGTGTGGCAATATATATATATATATATATATTTTCCTGAATCACATATTTTATCGATGAAACAAAGGAGTTACAAAGAAAATGAATCAAAACAAGAGGAGCCAACTACATAGGCTCAAAAAAGAGAGAAAATAACTAACAACTGACCGAGAAAGGCAGTTAAAAATAACCTAACAAAATCTATAGTAAGTAACTCCTTGCATTTCAACCATGGGAAGAAAATTTGGTCTTCCAATGAATATTTGTCTTTCTCCTGCACCAAGTCTTGCTCCTTTTTTAGCTGCTGTGTCTGCAGAAAAATTAACCTCCCTGAGATTGTGTTGAAATATGATAGAGGATAAATTTCTGACTGCTTTCTGTCATCTCACTCTAATAAACCATGGAACTTGATTTCTGGCAAAATTTTCTAGTACTGACTTGGAATCAGAACACAGAATGATATTCTGCAACTTCCATTCTACAGCCAATTCCACAGCACACACGATTGCGTAATTCTCTGCCACATAATTAGTTGCAATGCCTAATCCACCTATTAGAGCTCCAACCACCTGACAAACATTATCTCTCACAACTACTCCAAAACCAGCAATACCAGGGTTGCCAAAGGAAGACCCATCACATCAAAACATTGTATAACCAATTGGAAGACCCATCACAACAAAACATTGTATAACCAATTGAAGGAGGAAACCAAAAGCATTCTTTAACACATTGAAACTTAGTAGTTATAAAACCCAGAGCAAAGAAAGATATTACCTTGTGATCATAAGATTGATTCCAAATATTTCTCTTCATTCTTAAGCCACCTTCAAGTACGAGTTTTTTGATTCTGCTTTTAAAATGCTGCTCATTTGGCTTGATATTTTCAAAAAATTTCTTGTTCTTTTGAAACCAAAGTTCTTTAATAACTGAGTATGCAGTTGTGATCCAAGTCTCTTTTACGAATGGACTTTTATGCTTTGCACTGTTCCAGATATCTTCAAAAGATTTAGGCAACTTGAATTCAAAAACTTCACATAACCAACACCATATTTTTGTACTGAAGGAGCAGTCCCAAAGAATGTGACTCATACTATCCAGATTGTTCTCACATATACAACTTCTAAAAGCTAACTCATATCCATTTTTAACCATAGCAGGATCATCGACATAAATGCCTTGAATCACTTTCCAGACATTACTTGTTGTGTTTGGATGTAGATAGGTGTTCCATATATACTTACAGCATTTAAATATTGGTTCTTTATGTCTTAATAATGAGACTGCAGAAGAAGTAGTAAAATTACCTTGCATATCTCCAGTCCAAATAAGAGCATCTTGCCCTCCTCCAATGTCAGGTAAGCTCATTGAAGTAAGCAGCTGCCGCAGTTCTGAAGGAATACTTCATTTACCATCAATGATTAGATCTGAAACTTTCATGGTTAAGTTGTTTTTTGCATAATCACTTGCTCTAATTTCCTCAATTAAAGGAGTAACTCCAATCCAGTTATCAAACCAGACATTTATATTATTACCATCTCATATACTCCATTTGATATTTTCTTTTAAAGAACTCCAAGCCCACTTCAATCCTGGCCATATAGAAGATAACTTCCAATTTTCATTCCATTGACCATTTTTATTTATGTTTTTAGCTTTTATAAACAGATCCCATTCATCATTAGAGTTGATAATTCTCCATGTCATCTTCATGAGCAAGGCCTTGTTAATTACCTCCAGTCTTTGAATGCCTAAGCCTCCCTCACTGTAAGGAGTACATACTTTTTTTCTCCATCTCCAGACCATAAGAAGTTTCTTATGAGTTTTTCACAAACTTTTATGACAGATGCAGGCCATTTATAGACTGCCATGTTATAAATGGGAATGCTGCTCAAAACTGATTTTATAAGAATTAATCTATCTTGGAAAGAAAGTAGCTTACCTTTCCAAGATGCTAGCTTTTTTGAATCATTTCTACCATTGGCCACACTGTGGAGACCTTAACTTTTCCAGGAGCTAGTATGACACCAAGATATTTGTCAGGGAAGTGACTTAATTCTATTTGCATAAGCTCCTTTATTTGATTCTTCCTCACAGCTGAAGTACCATCAATGAACAACTTACTTTTAGCTTTATTAATTATCTGTCCAGATGCCTTTTGATACTTATCCATCAAAGACGTTAGATTCTCTACACTCTTCTTGGAACCATTGCAGAAAATAAAGACATCATCAGCAAAAAAACAAGTGTGTTGGATGTACACCTTTTCTTATGACCATTGGAGCTATCCCGCCTTCCTATACCATTTTGTGAATACATCTACTCAAAACATCTTCCATAATGACAAATAGAGTTGGAGACAAAGGGTCACGTTGTCTCAGACCTCTTCTCACTGAGAAAAAACCATGTGGTCCACCATTAACCATTACTTAAATTTTTGCTGATTCAAACAAGATTTGTAACCAGTGACACCAAGATTTGGAGAAGCCATACTTGCATAAGACTTGAAATAAGAAGTTCCAATTAACTGAATCATATGCTTGGGAGATGTCAACTTTTAATGCTACATTTCCTACTCTTCTCTTTTTCCTCATTTCATTCACCAATTCAGATGCTAAGATGATTTTCTCTTGTATACTTCTGCCTTTAATATAAGCCACCTGTTGAGGACTTGTAAGCTTTGTCATCAGAGAACTCATTCTTTTATTGATTATTTTGGTAATTATCTTGAAATTGACATTCTAAGACCAATTGGTCTGAAATGATTAGGAGATTTAGCACCTTCAATTTTAGGAAGTAGAACAAGAAAATTTGAGTTGAGTCCCTTTGGTATGAATCTTCTTTTCCAGCAGAATTGAATGGCATGAAGAACATCATCTTGAATAACATCCCAGCAAGCTCAATAAAAGCAACTAGAGAAACCATCTGGACCTGGAGAGCTTTCAGGATCCATACTAAAAACAACTTCTTTTATTTCATCTGCATTTGGAATTGCATCAAGCATTTGTTGATCTTGTTCAGTAAAAACCTCTGAGATAACTTCAAGAAGAGAATCAGCTTCTTCAGCTTCTTGAAATTGAAATTTATGCTCAAAATGATTTACTAAAGTTTCAGCAATCTTTTTTTGATCTGAGATTATGTCACCATTACTGTCTTCCAGCTCACTAATGAAATTTCTTGATTGCCTAATCTTCAAATTAGTGTGGAAAAAGCTAGTATTAGCTTACCCCTCCTTGATCCATTTTGTTCTAGTATTTTGTTGTAACATAGTTTTGAGTTGTACCTCTCTGGAATTATAAGTATTTTCAGCCATAACCAAATTGTCTAACAGTTCAGTGTCAGCAGGATTGTTGTTTGATAACTCCGTTGCTCTCTTAACTTCTTCTCAACTTCTTTAATTTTGACATTTACATTACCAAACACACTCCAATTCCAATCTTTCAGAATATGTTTTAACTTTTTCAATTTTGTAGTAAAACAAAAGAAGGATCACCTGCAACATGTTCATTCCAACATTTAGAAACCAACTCCATGAATCCAGGATGAGTTAACCACATTTTCTGAAATTTAAAAGGAATATTTGAAGGCTTGGGAATGCTTTCACTTCCACCTAAAAGAGGTGCATGATCAGAGGCAATTCTCAACCCAACTTTATAACCCCAATCTGAATGTTTTTGAAACCACAAATGATTATAAACTGCTCTGTCTAAATTACTCAAAATTCTCTTATTTCCATGTTGACAATTAGACCAGGAAAATTGAAGACCAGATTTTGGAGCATGTATTAATTCACAATTATCAAGACAAGTGTTAAATTCTTGCATAACTCTTCTATTAGCAGCTCTGCCACCAACCTTTTCTTCAGAAGAAACAATAGAGTTGAAATCCCCTATAGCAAGCCAAGGTTGCTTTAACTCACTAATTTGATCCATCTCACTCCATAAAAATCTTCTTTGTACTACACCCATATGAGCATGAATTCCAGATACAAGAACACCTCCAATGCTAACAGTAATCATCTGACTAGACATTGAAATCACAGATGGTTCTGGCAATGTTTTATTCCAAGAAAGCCATATGTTACCTTTTTTATTAGAAACGAAATTGTGAATAACTTTATTTTGCATACCAGGAAGATTCAATTTATTGCAGAAGGAAACACTACAAACAAGTTTAGGTTCAGCTATAAAAACTAATGAAGGATGAAATTGATTGATTAGAGACCACAACTTCTTTTGAGCCCTAGATCTTCTAAGGCCCCTAAGGTTCCAAAATAGAACTTTCATTGTAAAGATTGGAGGCCCTTTGTACCTCCCATGCTTTGATTCTTTCTAAAATTATATTTAACTGGATCTTGTTGAGAATTTACCTTAGGTACTGCATTTGTTGATATACTAGAAGAAGTAGTTGCATTAGTTGCTGCAGGTTTCTGAATTACTTTGGACCAAGTAGTAGTTGGAACCTTTTATTATGATACAACTCCATTATTACCATTTATAAATTTGATTACACTCTTTTCCTAGGTATTGTCTTCAACTATTTGTAGCACTTTTGCAGGAGTTAGAATTTCCATATCTTCATGAATATTGATAGTATTATCTTCAACATTTTCCAACAGGAAGAGAGTCAAACATCCCAGAAGTAATTTCAATATTATTATTTGTTGGTTGAAAGAATTTTGGTGACTGTAGAATTTGAGTGGGAGGTGGGTATATATCAAATTTTTACCTACAGTAGTATACTTACTTACATAATGAGACTTAGGTGATGTAGACTTTGTAGAATTAATGCCTTTATCTTCTTCATGTATTTGTTTAGAATCATATTTGTCCTGACTCTTCATTGACGTAGAACCAAATAGCGGAGAGTTACTGTTATTTTGTTGATTACTTGCTTCTTGTGCTACCTTCTTAACTCTGCATTCAGACTGAAGATGACCTACAATTTTGCAATGATGGCAGAATTTAGGCAGATTAGTAAGTAACACATTCTGCATAAACCTCCAAGTTTTGTTTTGATCCAAAGTTTATGTGGAACCTTCTTTGCCAAATCAATATTAACTAAAACTCTTGCATAAAAAACAACTTTCAAAATTTAAGGTAGCTTCATCCACTTTAACAGGAGTACCCAAAGCCTCACAAATTGTGAAAAGTGTTTGTTCATCCCAGTACTCCAAGCTCAGCCCAGGAAGATGAACCCAAATGTTGGCACAAGAAGTACGATGATATTCTAGGCGAAAATTAGGTATCCAGTTTCGAATATAAATCTTGATGATGAACTTCCCATTTTCCAGCTTTAATATAGCTCTGATCCTCATCGTTCCTTTAATAATGTAGGTTAGTCAAGATATATACGACCCTGGTTATGCATAACTCTTCCAAAGGGAATATAGGTGTTGTCTGACATTGTTAGCTACGACTTCAGCTGAAGGAGGGATTGATAAGTGCATAATTTACGTGATTTTAGTGTTCATTCCATACTTGTTTTAGCTATAATTCTTGCATATTATCTTGTTATTATGTTGTTTTCATTTATTTGTTTCTATTAGGTGAATCATCTCAAGAAGAGTGGACATAACTACATAAAATATCTAGGAAGTGGATTACTCCAAGTATCTAAGTGTCAAAGTCAAAAAGAAGTGGAAGAAGTGCGGCGAAATGAAGCAAAGAATGCTCAAAAACATGATAAAAACTGTTAGAGCAATGCTCGGTTGTCAAATTTAGATGACAAAACACATTCTTGTTTAGTTTACTAAAGTCCGTTTCGGACTAGATTAAATTTAAGAAGTATAATATTAAATCAAAGCTATCCTTGAAAAATAGAGATTGAAGACTACACGAAGACACCTATAGGGAACTTCATTGAAGGTTAGTAACAAATACTTAATTCTCTTGTTTATTCTACCTCTCTATCTATCGAAACAAGTGCTCATCTATGAAACAATTCCTATGACGGTAAATATATATTTATATATACACACAAGGATATTTGAGCCCATGACTTTTTTGAGAATGACTTTTTTTCACTAGAAAGGTCCTCATGTAGTAGTGAGTGAGAATACGAATTGAATGAGCCAAGAATCAATCAATTCCGAATTATAACGAAGAAGTTATGAGTGATTCATTAAAACAACACCTATTATGTGTTGCTAAGGAAATTCGTGAATAAAAAATTGTATACGAACTTTTTGTAACAGTTCGCGAACCTAAACCGTGAATACATGACTAAAAGGCTATTTTGGTCAAGTATTGGGTGTTTCCTAAACTAGACAAGGTAGTTTTGTTTCCAAGCAACCTAGCCTTGATCATTCACTATAAATAGAGGTTTCATGTAACCACACAACCTATCCCTTGGAAAATTGTATTTGGTTGCATAAGGTTGTTTTCCATATCTTTGTTCTTCACGAACAAAAGTGAGGTCTCAGAAGACTTTACTTGGGGATCGTAAAGCACAGGGAATCTATATTTTTTGATAGTTATGAAACATGTTCCTAAGTGTTTTTCATAACTAGGTGATCTTGTAAGGAAGATTCAATTAGGGTTACGGTTTCGTAACCTAATTGTTGAGGAGTATCTTCTGACGAGAATTGGTGTTCTGCTAGAAGATTTAAGAGAAAATTCCTAAGAAAATTGGTGTTCTGCTAGGAGCTCTACAGGTCCGCGAATATATTTGAAGCATGTATTTCATCTAGTCCGAATAGGTAGTAGGTAATTCGTGTAACAACTTATAATTAGTGTGTGTTCAATCTGGACTAGGTCCCAGGGTTTTTCTACAAGATTGTAGTTTTCCTCGTTATTTATTTTCCCCATTATATTGTCTTATCTTTATAATTTAAATATCATAGGTCATACGTACTTAAACCTAGATAGTATTAACTCAATTATACGGAACCTACAAAACTAGATCTTGCTAAATTCGTATCTTGAGATATAGATTACAAGAATTTTTCTTGTTGGAATTCGGTTCGTGAACAGTTCGGGTATATACTACGGTTACCTTGTTGAAACAATCTTAAATACAGTTTCGTAACCGAACGTATAGATTGTACAAGGATTGTTCATATAGGTTCCCGAACGAAAAAGTTGGTGGTGTATTTGGTATCCCCTGCGTTTTCAAAAGCCAATCACCAATTTCAACTTATTTAAACCCAGAAGTTCCTAATACCAATTTTAAGAAGACGAAATTACGAAGTGAACATCGAAAGAATGAGATCATTCCGAGTTTAGACGAAGAAGTTATGGGCAAAACAGTTGAAGTGGAAGAAAAAGAAATCTACGACACAACCATGTCGGCACAGTTACCAACCATACCGGAAGTAAAACTATGTCGGAAATTTTTTCTATATTTTTTTGGTCATGGTTCACTAGATCATCGACCATGCCAGAAAACTTGGAATTTTAAGGTCCAAAGTCGGCACGGTTCATACGGAATAGACCATACCGACACAAACAACTTTTGGGATAAAAGTTTAACATGTTTTTACTTCTAAATCAAGGTCGCTTGGTACCGAATGGATTCTAAGACCTAGATATCATAAATACTATAGAAGAGGACTTCCACATCAATAAGAGGAGACTTTGGACATTACTTTTCAAGCTTGGCGATGGGGAAACATCACATAGAGCAAAAATTAGGGTTTCAGAGCGGTTCTCATCCATGAGTAGCTAAAAATGCAATTGATTGAGGATGCATTATACTTTCTAGACAAGATTTGAGTTATTATATTAATCTATTTTGAAGTTCTTCACATGGTTATCGCCTTTTTATGCTATAAAGATTGTTTATGATTGATCGATAGATCGTTTAAGTTGTCATTTGAATTGATTTATTGATTTAATCTAATGCTAGTATTGAGTTAGATATAAGTAATCATCAAATAAATTTTGAAAGGACGAGGGTAACCAAATACACCATAATCTTTTATTTATCAACCTATAAGTCCTCTACCGAATGTGATTGTCTATGGACAAAGTCGAGACAATGCTACAATTCGGTCATACTTCATGTGATTGTCTATGGATACGAGATCGAGACAATACGACAACAAGATAACTTGTGTGATTGACTATGGATACAAGATCGAGACAATATGAAAACAAGGTGTGTTACTTGATAATAGGTTCGGTAATGACCAAACTCTATAGGATCACTATCAAGTATTGTGGATTTAATATACAAGTGTAATTTACTTTTAATTATAATAAAAACAATTATAATTGCGGAACAGAAAAGTAAATGACACGGCAAGATTTTGTTAACGAGGAAAACTGCAAATGGCAGAAAAACCTCGGGAACTATCCCAGGTTTGAATACTCTCATAAATAAGCCGCTATAAAAATCTAATAACAAATTCATATAGTTGATACCAAGCAGACTACCCCTAGCTACTTAGTTCCCTCAGTATCCCTGTGCCTTCGACTTCTAGAATCACGCACGTGAATAGCAAGTACTTTGGATCGTATTCCAAACAGCAAAGGAAGAATCTGTGTGATAACCACTCTAATCAATCTTTCTAAAGATATAGATGAGTCGTTGACAAAGGCTCTTTCGTTTAATCTAATAAACTCCTTTGCATGGTTAGATCAATATAACTTTAAATATCGAAGTAGTCAAGTATAAATTCACACTCAATCAATATAGACATCAAAGAGCAGTATTGAGAATGTGGATCTCACGCAACTAATCAATCAGATCTATCAAATATAAACTAGTTCTAGTTGGATCCCAGCCGATCAAGGTTTTTGCACAAAATTCACAAGATACGAAAACTAATAAGAAATCTTCTTCGTCTGCAAATGTTCTTTTATCTTCAAATACCTACAAAACACCAATTGAATCTCTTATGATCAATCACACACAGAAAAGAGTTTGTTAACAATGTATTATTAGAAGATGTCTTTAGATTTAACAATAGTTCTAAAGATCCCTCGATATTCTGTTCTAGTTTGAGTGAATCTTATATCAGAAGAGAATATTCTCAAGCATAAACAAACTAGGTGCAGTCAAAGTTTCAACAATCCTTAGTCAGTCAAATCAAATCGACAACTAATAACACTGCAATTATCTAGTTTCCCACTAAAAGCACTCGTAGAGCTTCTTGATCCCACATAAGTCTTTGAACGAGCGGTCGTAAGACATTTCATTTAATTAGGATACTTTGCTTTCCGAATAGACGACTCCACCAGAAACAACAAGAAATGAAGTTTGCCTGGCTCTTAGGATAGTTTGCTAGCAATGCATACTTAGGTATTTATAGACGAAGGATGTTTGGAGACCAAGGAATTTCCAAAACCGAAAATATTCTCAAGATATGCAATGAATACCAAATTCGGCTTTCCTAATTCCAATAAATGCTTGTCCAATATTTCCGAAATCTCTCAATAGAAAATCTCCAATTAGTAAACGCACATTACTAACTTTTATTTTCTAGAGCTATGCATTAATTGTTGGTAATTAAAGTATATAAAACCAAAAATCTTAATTAAAAGATTCTTAATTTATTTCGGCACAGGATCACCTTGAGTAGCAAGGGATATATTTGAACAATAAATGAGAAGAATTACTGCTCGTGTTCAAAGTATGTTGACATCTTTTCACTACAAATCCTTACTTCATATTTACATGGACTTGCTTTATTGGAATCGGTTATACTACACTTCCAAATAAGTTTAGAATTGGTGTGCCATTATTCTAAGACTACTATGTGACTGGTCATACCAAATCACAATGGTTAGTTGTGATCTAACTTACCAAGTCACATACATGGATTCGGATCAGTTCTACCTAAATATGGTACCTACTTGTGATCGGTCACGCCAGTCACTAGGATCGATTACACCATTTACAAGGATCGGTTCCATCTACACATGGTATCTACTTGTGATCGGTCACACCAGTTACCAGGAACAGTTACACCTGAAAAAGCGGGGGTCTAACAACCACACCCAATATTTCGTTTAGGCAATCTGTATGGACTAACTCCAATATAATTCCAAGAGAATCAACTAGAAAGTCAGACTCAATCAAGGAAAATATATCCAAGATTTATATCTCAATTTCTCAAATCAATCTGCAATCGGACAGATAGAAAACTGTGAGCCGGATTAATATGAGAAATAACTTGGATGATACCAAAGGCCAATATCCAAGCGTCAATCAATTTAAATCAACAACCAAAGGTTGGATTAACCAATTGATTGAACTACGCACAACCTGTGATATTTAAATTATACAGAAAATATAATACGGAAAAGAAATAACATACCAGAAGTTTTGTTAACAAGGAAAGCGCAAATGCAGAAAAACTCCGGGACCTAGTCCATATTTGAACACCACACTGTATTAAGCCGCTACAAACTCTAGCCTACTACAAGTTAACTTCGGACTGGAATGTAGTTGAGCCCTAACCAATCTCACACTGATCAAAACTATAAATCTTGATTTCTAGCCTATTTATAGATGTCCGGGACTAGGACATAGATTGTGTAGTTGAGCTTAAACTTCATGGTGTTTATCATTTGAAGACAAAAAACTACTAAGGGGAGGTTGTGGAACTTCATCAACAAAAGGTATGTGGAGACTTGAACTCATCTATCACTTAGAAGTCTATTTCTATTATATCTCTTATTGAGACAAAAGTCGTATATCTCTATAGACTTTATATTATACACATTTGATATTTCGAGCTGAGTTTAACTCGCTTACATATTTCTCGAATTATGTGTTGGTAAGCTTTCGCTTTAACCAAGTTCATCTTTGTTCTTGACATAAGTCAAATGATGATCATGTGAAAATCTCCTGGTAACATCTTACATGATTTGTGTGAGACATTTTATGTAGACTCGGAATGTGTCGTATTGATCTATTAATCACTTGAAAATTGCTTTGAAGCTAATAGTTTGTGTGAGACAATTATTCTCGTCTTCCAAGAATGTTTGAATGATTAACATAGAGTTTAGAAGGATTAACCATTGATTGGATATAACATAGTATGCGTACTTGTATGCTAAATGTTGCAAGTTATTCCAAGTACGGGAACCATAGTATGCATACCCGTATGCGTATTGTTTTGATAGTTGACTTCCGGGAAATTAGTATGCATACTCGTATGCGTACCGGCTTAAAATTTCAAGTCCGGGAATTCAACTGAGGCTGGTCATGTACGACAGTATGCGTACTCGTTCGCATACTGGCGAACCCATATTAAGTCCGACTACTTAGGTATGCTTACCCATTTGCATACTTGAGTGGGTTAAGTTCTAAAATCGGTTTTTTCATGAACAAATACATTTATGTAATAAGGAATGCAATCTTTGCAAACCGTGGCTATAATGTTCATGAATTGATTCGAGTGAATCAAAATCGATTTTGCTTCAATTGTGTCTTGTATACTTGTATGAGAATATAAAAAATTGAACAACTCTTGAACTAGTTTCATTTGAGTCATTTGAACTAGTTGTGATTAAGATGAACAAGGTTGATATGAAAGTGTTCATATGGCTAACTTTGGTTAACTATTGTTGAGCCAACCATGTGTACACATTTAGGTACAGTTACCCATATCTAAATGAAGTCATATTTCATTTGTGTATAACAAACTAAGTTCGATCTAACGATTGAAAGATATTAGCTTGACTCTAATCAGGTTTTCATCTAACGGTGAATATTGAATGATTTGTTACCAAGGTAGCATTGATTGCAAACCCTAATTTGAAGACTATATAAGGGAGAACTCTAGCAACTGGGAAACCTAATCCCCACACCTCATGTGTGGTACTAGTTGCGTCTAGATTCGATTCTCCTTTAGCCTAGGTTTTTCCTAAAACCATTATAGGTTAACGACTTAAAGACTTCATTGGGATTCTGAAGCCAGACCCAACTATTTTCTTTGTAGTTGCGTGTTCTGATCTTACTTTGTATTATTGTATTGAGTAATATCTTCTCTAAGATTTGTTCGAGATTTAATCTCCGATAGGTAGTAAACACCTTCGTCTCATCGTTTGTGACGAAGTAGTCACAAACATCTTCGTCTCATCGTTTGTGATTCCACAATATCTTGTTTTGCTACCATACGATTAAGATTATTGTGAGGTGATTGATATTACTAGGTTGTTCTTCGGGAATATAAGTCTGGTGTATCAATTGGTTCCTGTTCACCTTGATCTATTAAAAGACATAACAAAAACTCGTAGGTATTTCTGTGGGAGATAGATTTATCTCTTCAATAGACTTTTGTTTGCGAGACATATTCCTTTATAAATTCTTCGACTTTGGGTCGTAGAAACTCTTAGTTGTGGGTGAGATCAGCTAAGGGAATCAAGTGCGCAGAATCCGGCGTGGTTCAAGAGGCGTAAGGAACACGATCGTACCTTAATCAGCGTGAGATTGGTTAGGGCTCAACTACATTCCAGTCCGAAGCTAATTTGTAGTAGGCTAGAGTCTATAGCGGCTTAATATGGTGTGGTGTTCAAATCTGGACTAGGTCCCGGGGTTTTTCCGCATTTGCGGTTTCCTCCTTAACAAAATTTCTGGTGTCTGTGTTATTTCTTTTCCGCATTATATTTTTATATAATTAAAATATCACAGGTTGTGCGTAGTTCAATCAATTGGTGAATCCAACCTTTGGTTGTTGATTGAAATTGATTGACGTTTGGATATTGGTCTTCGGTACCATCCAAGTTATTTCTCATATTAATCCGGCTTACAGATTTCTATTTGTTTGATTGCAGATTGATTTGAGAAATTGAGATATAACTCTTGGATGTATTTTCCTTGATTGAGTCTGACTGTCTAGTTGATTCTCTTAGAAGTATATTGGATTTAGTACATACAAATTGCCAAAACGAAATATTGGGTGTGGTTGTTAGACCCCCGCTTTTTCAATTTGGATCAGAGCAGAAAAACACTTTTAAGACCTCATAAGTCTGTGTTTGTAGCAATATGACTCTACGTACAGAAATGCTATCTCTATAAACGTACCACCAATCTTCTATGCTGGAAAATAGCTATTCGTGTAGTTAATGCCTACGATCCTCTGGTTGTTGCAGAAGGCAATGTAATTGTTCCGAGGATATTGGTGCTTATGATTCTGCCGATATTCTTGCTGGAAAGCAAAATTTTGATGGATTAAATCTATCATCCATGTCATTTTCCCAGATCTTCAGCACCATGTGACTACGTGCACTAAGTCTAAAGAAGCCTGGGATATCTTAGAAACTGTATTCGAAGGAAATTCCTCTGAGAAAGAAGTTAGGCTTCAAAACCTAAATTATGATTGGGAAAACCTTCGTATGGCTGATCAAGATTCATTTGATGAGTTTAATCACAAAGTGTCTGAATTGTTAATGCATATTTTGTGTTGGGTAAGACTATTCCTGAAAAGGACATTGTGATGAAAATTCTCAGATCGTTTCCATCCAAATACGACTCTAAGAAGCATGCCATTGTTGAAGGAAACAACCTTAATACGTTATCCATAAATACTCTTGTTGAGAAGTTAAAGATCTTTGATCATGAGCATACATCCAAATCTGGGAAGGATATTGCTTTCAACGCACAAAAGAACACTAAATTGCTTGATAAAAGTAAAAGTGTTGGAAACTCTGTTATTTCCTATTGAGATTGATTCATCAGATGAAGATCTTGAAAACTCAGTTTCACTGATCACAAGACAGTTTAGGGATCTTCTTTTGAAGAGAAGTAAACGGTTCATCAGAGATAAACCCAGGTCATCAGTCAAACCTCATGACCATGCTCCTCCTAAAAACAGGGACACGGTCAATACTGATAATGAGGATATGGCACAATGCTTAAAGTGTAAAGGTTTTGGTCATTTTGCTAATGAGTGTCCAAATCGTAGAAAATACACTGGCAACTCTTGATGAGATGTCTGATCATTATGATTCGGATGAAGATGAAAAGTCAAGTATTGCACTCCTTGGTGAAAATATTGATTTTGATAATTATAGCAATATGTACATCAACCTTAATTTTCTTCCTGGAGAAACTTCGTCAACCACTATGGAGGATAAAAAAGATTTTTCCATGTCTACTGAAAATTCTATTTCACATGTTTCAGGTACCTCAATTTGTGTAGTCGCATGCTCATCTATGGTGTCTGAACCGTCCTCCACATTGACATGTTTTTATTGTACTTTTACGGGTCATGAACTCTCTAATACCTTGTTTGTTTGCAGCTGACTCATCTGAGTCGTCTGGATCTGAGTCATCTGGATCTGACTAAAATCACCTGACTCATCTGGTCTGACTCACTAAGGTCTGACTCAAAAAATATGTTTGTTTTATGAATAAGACCTAACTCAACTGACTGATAATATTTGGACAGAAAATACCCTTAGATGCATAATTGAGTTAACTTTTCACTTCAGTAATAAGATTGAACTAAAAAACAAGTTGTGGAAGGAGATTTATACATAAATGAAAACAAAAAACAAAAAAAACCTACCACAGTAGTAGTAGTAAGATGAAATCAGAGTATACCCGAGGACTACAACTTGGATTACAGCACACATAATTACAATCGATGGTTAACAGAGATGTAGGAGTTAACATGGATGTAAAGTCGCCTGCAACCATGTTATTTGACTGCCCTAAAAACATAAAAATGGTGTTTGATTAATATAAATCCCGAATGACAAACATGTAGTCAACACTTCCTTGGGTTGCAAAAGTTATCAGCAGCAAAACTCCTGCAATGTAGTTACCTTTCTACTATAGAAGCAAGGAATGCTTTAAAGATGCAGTTATATACACCTTGATTCGGGCACTTGAGAGATATGCAAAAGCATCAGAAAATACTACGGAAGCTAAACAAGCCCCAGTTGTTTCTGTGATCTCTTGTAAGTCCATCTTTTGGAATAGAGAGTTCCCCGTGATAGATTCCATTGCCAAAGTTGTAGCAAAAACAACCTATAGCAAATCAAAACTAAGCAAATTAAATCTTATTCATAGAGGATTGCAACTCATATCAGATGATAATTGAAAGGTGAAAGTAAAAGAAAACATTCTAAAACATGACCAGATCCTAGTCAAAACCCGAGCCATATTTAAGACCTTGAGTCGAATAATATACATGTTTTAAATGTAGAACGATAAACAACAGTTGAAGATCAAAAATTACCATTGAGATACGACCAAAGATCATTTCAATATCCTGACTCTTTATTGAACTCTCGATATACTATGATAAACTGGGGAAAACGGTGACCCTCCATCGTATTCATCAGTTTCAGCGTAATCACCGTTATCAATGGTAGTGTCGATAGGGAGGAGTCATCCACTTAGGATCCAATCATTTAGAAGAAAAAATTCATCAATTCCAAATACTACTCAGGCATTGCCTTAAACATTCATTTCATCACGCATGAATCGAAAAATACACACTCCAAATACGCCAAAACAAATGCAAAGGTTGCCTACAGAGGTTAGCTACGGTCAGCAAATGAAACATACATGGAACATGTACCTCAACACTATGAATTAACTACGACATTTACCTTCAAGATACAAGTCTATAGTAAAATTTCTCTAACCATATTAAGCGAACATTAAGCTCAAATCAAATACTACTTACATTTGAGATAATTGTACACAAATATCAAATCATAACTCAAAGAAAAGGACTCCATTTTTCTAAAATAAAGAATACATATTACTGATGAAGTTGGCAAAATATTATTATGACAGCGATATTTATTTCTTAATTCAACGAGTAAAATCTATAAGCTGGAAGAGCATGTCGTACCCTTACGGTGCTACAAGTCAACGATTAGTGTGAGTAACAAAAAAACCTCACTAGAGTACTACACTTACATTATGCTTATGATCCCACATTAACAAATTCTATGTAATTTCACTGTAGGCAATAAAACATTTAACAACAGAGGAATCAATAACTATAGCAACTTAACCAATGAATTAATTCTCCTCCAATCATTAACTATACAAATAAATCATCCATTATTTACATAAAGAGGGTCTAAATGAAATTATCTCAAGTGATCGGACACAATCGCTCAATCCACTCATTTTCCATTCTTTGTGGCCTTATATCAAATAAATCGTGTGCAGTGTTGTTGGCATTTTTCCTTGTTGTATTGAGCTCCTTTCTTATCTCCTTCACCTCCAAGTTCAAGTTTTAAGCAGAACCCAAGTTTTATAATCATATCAGAACTCTAAAACATTCAGTATACGAGTCATTCATTACTTGAAACCAAGAACAATGATTGGCAATATGACAATTAAGCAGCCAAAAGAAAAGCCAAAATGAATTAACCATGTGATGCTAGGAGGTCGAGATTAAGGAGAAGTAGAGATGAGTTAGGAGATCAACTGAGAGATTAAGTAGATCTAGGGTTTTCTCCCATTTCTGCTTCTGCTCTCGACGGAAGAAAGGAAAAGAGATGAAAATTATATCTTTGATATAAAATTTCCAGGACAGTTTCGTCAGTTCCAGCGAGTCAGTGGTTTGAACCATGACTCAGGGCATTTTTATGCCTGACTCCACAGAGCCCGAGTCAGGGGTTAGGGATGACTCAGACGCCGAGTCAGGGGTTTCCAAAATCACAAACCAAACAGTCTGACTGCTGACTCGGTGCGAGTCAGGGGTTGACTCAGACCCAGACACCGAGTCAGCTGCAAACAAACAAGGTGTAAGTGTTACAAGTACAAACATAAAATAAGATATGTCAATAAAATTCAACGGAGAGCAAATCGATTAGCAAACAAGCTCAAACTCGTTCAGAAGTCTAATTCACCTGACGTAAGTAAAAAACTCAACTTCTCTCTGAAAAAGTTAATTTTTAAAGAATTATTTAGACCTCTCCGGAAAAGAACAAGGTCTAAACATTCTGTAAAAAAGGGTATTAAGAATTCCGTACAAGAAATATATGGTGGACAGATTATTGTTCACCCCAACACAGCTTAATTGTGTTGAAGGTGTATCTTGTCTCATGTGCCTGATTTCAAAAGAGACAAGAGTTGAGCACGGATCAGGTTTTAGAAAAAGAAATTTTTTGTTTTTCTTTCTCTTTGTTTTCCGGAATTCTGTTGATCTTTTCATATCATAAATTGGTATTGAAAAGAATTTATTTTCATTAAAAAGGGGTTAAAATCGACAATTCTACCTTATTTAGGGTTACGAATTGGTCGTATGTGAATCCTACTCTGTATATAGGTTTCGTAACCCAACATTCATTTTTCCTTCTATGAAAAACTCTATTTATCACAAGATTACTTGTTGATCGTTATTTGTGTATTTCTTTCACAATTCCATACTTGTGTGGAGACTCCAAGCATCATGTCTTCTGATATAAAAGATGTTAATATGATTGTTAAGCCATCAATCATGAAGGAAAAAGATAAGTCTCCTTCCTCTACAACTTTAAAGAGAAAAATGAAGAATATGAAGAAACCAAGGGTTATCCCCTCTAATCTTCAGAAGTTTTCTGGTGTTCTTGAAGAGTTTAAGGAAACAAGGAAGGATATTCAGCAAATAAAAGCTATTGTTTTTAGGACTCTTGAGATTCAGAAGGCCCTGGTTAGACATCAGTCAAGAAGGTTTGTTGGAATTGACTCCTTTCTTCATGAACCTTATGTTCCAATGGCTGTTGAAGACAAGGAGTTCGGGGACGATAAAGAATTTTTCAGAGGTCTTAATGTCTAAGAAACTTCTTATGAGAATTTATTCTTGTGTTTTAAGAAGGATAAGTAGGTTTTGGAATAGCCTATATTGTGATTAAACATTGCTATTGCCATCGATTTTCATCTTGCAATGTTTTTAGATTTATTTATTTAAATTATAAAGTTTATTTGGAAGATGATTTTGAAGTATTAATCTTTATTGGTTTTATATATTGCAAATTTTTTTATGGGATATGTGTGTTTGCGTCCGTGAACTATGATTGTCCCATATATGTCAAAAGTTAAGTCTATTATGTCATTATGCAAATATTGATGGAAGATAGAATGAAATTTTGATAACAAAGATTAAGTCTATTGTGTCATTATGCAAATATTGATGCAAAATAGAATGAATCTTTTTATATTCCGCAGTATTGATCTTTACCTGATCCACTTCTATGTGAAAGTACTATATGGCTCTGTAAGTTTTCTTATGTTGAGCATTTCCGATTAAATTAATCATGGGTTCTCTTGTGGTTAATTTAATTGAGTTTTCTGGATACAAATCCATGTTTAATGTGATTTGTTAATGTCCAAAGAAATCCTTTTTTTCTTGTAAAAGTAAGGTCGCTCTTGTTGTTCTTTCGGGAATGACATTTTATGGGGGAGAGTTCTTTTATGAACTTGTGCTTAATTGCCAAATCTTTATGGGGAGTGCGTCTGTGGAATATTGTAGGAGTTTTCTTGTATCTTTATAAACTCCTTGATGAATACACTAAGTTTCGACTATGTGAAATCATCGAAACAAAGTTGATATGTTCTATTTTAGTCATGAAGTATCTCTATGAGAATTTCATTATGATCCCACTAGTTTTCGTACCTTTCCCAATTTTGTTAGAGCATAGCTCGGTTGAACCCACCAAGCGTTGGTATGTCAAGTTTGGTTGTCATATTTTAGTGAATCAAAACTCATTTAAAGAGTCGCTTGATTATGTACTAGAGTCAACTTCGTATAGGTTAGCTTGAAAGTATTAGGATATGAGACATTACAAGTATTGCGAAGACTTGAGGAAGTGAAGAAGTAAGAAGCTACAACGACAACATCATCCTTCCACTTGAGGTTAGTGATATTTGACTTGAACCGTTTCATTCCCTAATGTATCTTTCAAGTCGTGCATATTGAAAACAAAACTGCGAAGCATGAACACTCTAGTTAGAAATAGTATTAAGGAATACAATACAAGGTTTATTGCTTAATCATTAAACTTTGTAGATAATACATCGACATAATCGTTTAAATACTATCGTGATTATGTATTGGTATGAGGTGAGGATTTCATCCTAGGAAACAATGTTTTACATGTGTTTTAAGGAAGTAAATTCATGAACTTGTTTTGTGAATCGAAAAGGAAATCACCAGGCGTTATTGGTATTGTTATTCATTGCATATCTTGTGAACAACCAATATGTGTTATTAGTATAACCACTCATGACTTGTTTGTGTTATTGGTAAAACTATTCATAAAGGCCTGACTTTTGTATTGGTATGACTTTTATTAGTGAAACTGATCTTAAGTAATTACCTGAGATGGTATGATCGATTTTGTGTTACTGGTAAGACCGACTCTGGGTAAAGGTGAACCGATCCTAATAAGAGGTGCTACCCATCACAAAGGGGAATCGATCCTTGTATGAGGTGCAACATGTTTTAACAGAAAGGGGAACCGATCCTATGGACATGTGCAACACGTTTTTAGGCAAAGGGGAACCGATCCTGTGGACATGTGCAACACATTCAAGTTAGATACCATATATATGTGGGGAACCGATCCTAGTACCTAGTCAACCGATTTTTTGGAAAGCTAGTATGACTATGCACAGTACTCACATGGAGGTGGAACCGAAACTTGTTTTGGTATAACCGTGAAACCCATGATTTGTGATTGAGTGTTCTTCATATAGTTCTTGAAAGTCAGATGAACCAATTTTAAACTTGTTTGGAAGTGTGGCAAATCGGTTTCAAGGTTGTAAGTATGAAAGAGGACTTACAAAGTAAGGATGTCGACATACTTTGAACATGTGCAGTAACGCTAATCTTTAATTTTTCAAAGTTATTCCTTAACAGCTAAAGGAAGAAAATCCCAGGATCGAAACATAAATAAGTTAAAAATCTTTTATTTAAGGTTTTTAATTTTATTTTAGGAAAATGAGAATTAGTAATGTGCATTTACTAGTTGAGATTTTCCAAAGAGATTTTCAGTCATAATTTTGGACAGAGCATTTCCAGGAATTATGAAACCCGAATTTGGAATATATTGAATATCTTTGAGAATATTTTCGGTTTTGGAAATTCCTTGGTGCCCAAACTTCCTTGTCTATAAATACTTGAAGTTTGCATTTCTAGCAAACTAATCCTTCATGACAGCAAACTTCCTCGGTTGTGTTGTTAATGGTGAAGTCGCCTATTCGGAGAGGAGAGTAACCTAATTAGGCGAAATCTCTTACGGCCGCGTAGTTTAAAGTCGTATTTGGGATTGAGAAGCTCTATTAGTACCGTTGGTGAGAAACTAGATAATTACGGCTTATCTTTTGTTTTCGATTGATTTGATTGACTAACGGTGGTTGAACTTTGATTGCACCTAGTTTGTTTATGCTTGAGACTCTTCTCTTCTGATATAATATTCACTCAAACTAGATCGAAGTTTCAACAGGGATCTTTAGACTGTTTGTAGATCTAAATACGTCTTGTGATAATCCAATGAAAAGAGACTCCGTTCTGTGCGTGATTGATCACAAGAGATCCAAGTTGTTGTGTGCAGGCGTTTATTGAAGATCTAAGAAGATTTGAAGACAAAGAAGATATTGAAGATTTCTGATTTGGGGTTCATAATCTTTGGTGTGCACAATACTTGTTTCGGTATAGAAGATCGAACTATAATCAGTTTGTCCTTGTGGTAGATTAGATTGATTAGTTGTGTAGATCGGCAGCAATACAGTTCTTTGTGATTAAAAGTATTGATTTCAAAATCTTAACAATTACCTTTGGTAGTTGATCATAAGATAGATCTAAGAACCTGACGAAGGAGTTTATTGAGATAAACAGAAGAGCCCTTGTCGAACTCACATCACTTGGTTGAAAAGAGTCGCTACCAAACAGATTTTTTGTTCCTTTAATGTTTGGAATACGAACCAAAGGAATTGTTCCAAGTACGTGACTTATTCATAAGTTGGAGGCGTGGGAATACAGACGGAACAAGGTGAACTATAGGTTTAGTTGCTTGGTCTCAACTATACGAAGTTGGTTTGATTTTGTATAGCGGCTTAATCCTGAGAGTATTCAATTCTGGACAAGGTCCCTGTTAGAGCATAGCTCGGTTGAACCCACCAAGCGTTGGTATGTTAAGTTTGGTTGTCATATTTTAGTGAATCAAAACTCATTTTAAGAGTCGCTTGATTATGTACTAGAGTCAACTTCGTATAGGTTAGATTGAAAGTATTAGGATATGAGACATTACAAGTATTGCGAAGACTTGAAGAAGTGAAGAAGTGAGAAGCTACAATGACAACATCATCCTTCCACTTGAGGTTAGTAATATTTGACTTGAACTGTTTCATTCCCTAATGTATCTTTCAAGTCGTGCATATTGAAAACAAAACTTCGAAGCATGAACACTCTATATAGACATAGTATTAAGGAATACAATATGAAGTTTATTGCTTAACCATTAAACTTTGTAGATAAGACATCGACATAATCGTTTAAATGCTATTGTGATCATGTATGAGGTGAGGATTTCATCCTAGGAAACAATGTTTTACATGTGTTTTGAGGAAGTAAGTTCATAAACTTGTTTATGAATTGAAAAGGAAATCGCCAGGCGTTATTGGGATTGTTATTCATTGCAAATCTTGTGAACATCCAATACGTGTGATTTAGTATAACCGCTCACGACTTGTTTGTGTTCTTGTTAAAACTATTCACAAAGGCCTGACTTATGTATTGGTATGACTTTTATTAGTGAAACCGATCTTAAGTAATCACCTAAGATGGTATGATCGAGTTTGTGATTTGTTGAACCGAATCTGGGTAAAGGAGAACCGATCCTATGAAGAGGTGCAACACATCACAAAGGGGAATCGATCCTTGTATGAGGTGCAGCAAGTTTGTAGCAGAAAGGATCCTATGGACATGTGCAACACGTTTTTAGGCAAAGGGGAACCGATCCTATGTACATGTGCAACACATATAAGTTAGATACCATATATATGTGGGGAACCGATCCTAGTACCTAGTCAACCGAATTTTGGAAAGCTAGTGTGACTATGCACAGTACTCACATGGAGGTAGAACCCAAACTTATTTTGATAGAACCGTTAAACCCATGATTTGTGATTGAGTGTTTCTTAATCAATCGCATAGTTCTTGAAAGTCAGATGAACCAATTTTAAACTTGTTTGGAAGTGTGGAAAATCGGTAAGTATGAAAGAGGACTTACAAAGTAAGGATGTCGGCATACTTTGAACACGTACAGTAATGTTTATCTTTTATTGTTCAAAGTTATTCCTTAATACTTACAGGAAGAAAATCCCAGGATCGAAATATAAATAAGTTAAGAATCTTTTAATTAAGGTTGTTAATTTTATTTTAGGAAAATGAGAATTAGTAATGTGCATGTACTAGTTGAGATTTTCCAAAGAGATTTTCAGTCATTATTTTGGACAGTGCATTTCCAGGAATTATGAAAACCGAATTTGGAATATATTGAATATCTTTGAGAATATTTTCGGTTTTGGAAATTCCTTGGTGTCCAAACTTCCTTGTCTATAAATACTTGAAGTTTGCATTTCTAGCAAACTAATCCTTCGTAACAGCAAACTTCCTCGGTTGTGTTGTTACTGGTGTATCCGTCTATTCGGAGAGGAGAGTAACCTAATTAGGCGAAATCTCTTACGGCCGCTCATTTTAAAATCTTCTTTGGATTGAGAAACTCTACGAGTACCGTTGGTGGGAAACTAGATAATCGTGGTTTATCTTGTGTTTTCGATTGATTTGATTGGCTAGCGGTGGTTGAACTTTGATTACACCTAGTTTGTTTATGCTTGAGAATCTTCTCTTCTGATATAAGATTCACTCAAACTAGACCGAAGTTTCGACAGGGATCTTTAGACTGTTGTTAGTTCTAAAGACGATCATGTGATAATCCATTGTTAACAGACTCCGTTCTGTGCGTGATTGATCACAAGAGATTCAAGTTGTTGTGTGCAGGTGTTTATTGAAGATTTAAGAAGATTTGAAGACAAAGAAGATATTGAAGATTTCTGATTTGGGGTTCATAATCTTTGGTGTGCACAATACTTGTTTCGGGATAAGAGGATCCAACTATAATCGGTTTATCCTTGTGGTAGATTGTATTGATTAGTTGTGTATATCGGCATCAATACAATTCTTTGTGATTAAAAGTATTGATTGCAAAATCTTAACAATTACCTTTGGTGATTGAACATAAGATGGATCTAAGAACCTGACGAAGGAGTTTATGTTAAGATAAACAGAAGAGCCTTTGTCCGACTCACATCACTTGGTTGAATAGAGTTGATACCAAACAGATTTGTTGTTCCTTTACTATTTGGAATACGAACCAAAGGAATTGTTCCAAGTACGTGACTTATTCATAAGTTGGAGGCGTGGGAATACAGTCGGAACTAGGTGAACTATAGGTTTAATTACTTGGTCTCAACTATACGAAGTTAGGTTTAATTTTGTGTAGCGGCTTAATCCTGAGAGTATTCAATTCTGGACAAGGTCCCGGGGTTTTTCTGCATTTGCGGTTTCCTCGTTAACAAAATCTTGTTGTGTCATTTACTTTATATTTCCGCATTATAATTGTTTTATTATAATTAAAGTAAATTACACAAACGTTAATTCCTATTTACTTGATAAGCAATCCTATTTTGTTTGGTTAAGTCTGAACCTTTTTATCAAGTAAACATACTTCGTTGTTGTATTGTCTCGATCTCGTATCCATAGACGATCACACAAAGTGTGAACCTATTAGTTGCATTGTCTCGACTCGGTCCATAGACAATCACTTTCGGAGAAAGGACTTATAGGTAGGAAAAGTTTTAGCTTGAGGTATATTTGGGTACCCTCGCCTTTTCAGTTGGTATCAGAGCAGGAAAACACGAAAAGATCTAACAATCTGTGTTTGGTTCGATCCAACCTATAAGAGATGAGTCAAAATAAGAAAATCAAGGATAAACTTATGAAGAACTCAGCTAACGTATGTCAAGATAATGAGAATAATATCTCACAGAAGGTCAATGAAAATTGGTCTCGAAAGTCTTTTCGAAAATCAAAGAAAAAGTCTATTACTAATGACTTGATTGCGAGTCAGGTTACTGATCAGAAAAGAATGAGTCTGAAACTCAAGAAAAATGTTTTGGATCCGACTCCAATTCCTAGTGAACAATCGTCTGAAAAGAGATTCGATTCACTAGTCTGCCCAAGTTCTGGATTTCGAAAGATGTTGGAAGATTTTTTGAACATGTTGAAAAATATTCAGAAAAGGGAAAGACCATTGACGGTCTAGATGATGTCACAGAACTTATTGTTCAACTAAATGTAAGAATATGTGAAGGAAAGCGAGAAACACTCAGTCTTCAAAATTATCTGGCAGATTATATGGAACAAAAACTGGCCTTGTGCAATGAAGTTCATCAACAGACTACAAAGTGTGAAATTCTTACTCAATCGCTAGAACATTCACAGATAAGGACTAAAGTCCTTATCGAGAAACTTCTTACTGTAACATGTCAAGAGGTATATCTAAACAGATGTTTAGAAAAACACTTCCAACAAGGAATGGATACCTTAAGAGGACATATAGAGTGCCTTGAACAAGAGACATTGGCAAACTGCCGGCTGGTAGATCTAGACCACACGGGTTCAAGATCAAAGAACATACCATCCTGGGCACAAGATGTAATCGAGGATATTGCATCTCGCAATTTTTCTAACAAAGAGGATGGGTTCAAAACCCACGAAGAAGAACATGATGATGTTCAAAAAGGGGGAAGATCTCCTCATGAGGTATTTGATGAGGAATATCCTCATCCCATTGCTTAAACCGCATTGGATTGTGCATCCTTACATTGCCCAATCTTCGGATGCAAGGAAGCACATATACCTGGGATATTGGTATCCTACTAATATATCTTATTCAACATAGAGAGATTACACAATCTACCCTAAGGATATTTTAAACATTTTTATGTGTAGAAAGATTGTCTTATAACAACTTGTGTAAAAAGGGATAAGTATAAGTGTTTGAAGTATCTCTTGATGGCGATCTCGAAGATAATCTCTTTTTGGAGAATATTGTGTTCAAATAATACATAAGAAGCGAAAATCTTTTCAAATCTTCTCAGAATTATTTATTTAAGGCTGATATCTATGTTTGGTATGTGTTAAAGGTATTTCTAGTATATGTACTCAACGTGTCTGAGAACTTATGTTAAAGGATGTATTCTCAAACCAGATCTGAAGCAAAACTTCTGAAAGCCTTGAGTGGAATGACTTCTAAGGAAAATGAAAAGGAAGATGTCACTAATCTCCTTGTCCAAAACAGTTTGGATGCTAAAATTGATATTATCAATCTTCGTCAGATCCTCCTCAGTACTATTGAAACTCATCATAGACAGGTAACACTACTAAGAACTGTTATCCGTAAACCTAAGAAAGCTGATTAAACTTGGAATTGGTAACAGGGAGTTTTCTCGGTATATTAATCTAAAGGTTAATGCATTAGCCTGTGAACATAATCAAGGTACTGTGTGCAGAATCTGAGATATCAGTCGAGATGTTATTGATGAAGATCCTGAAAATTTTGAGGAAATTGAAGATGATCTTTGAAAGATCTGCGAAGAGAAATAAACATCAATTTTTGATTTCTTTCAATGATTGTATTAAGTCTATTATGAATAAAATTATTTGATTTATAATTTTTCTTTTGATGGTTTTTGATTTACATAGCATGTGCTTGAATGCTCAGTTCGAGGAGTCTCTTCCGTACGGTCGTCTCCTCAATTCCTTAAAAACCAGCAAATCGTTTTTCCCCATCTACAAAGGAATTCATGGCGATTCATCATACAACGACGAATATCTACTCAAGGAACCGTGGAACTTCATCAACAAAAAGGTATGTGGAGACTTGAACTTATCTATCACTCAAAAGTATATCTACTCTATCTCCTACTTCTTATGAGACAAAATTCGTATGCTATATATACTGGATCATACACATTTGATATTTCGAGTCGAGTATATCTCGCCTATCTATATCTCGAAATCATGTGTTGGTAAATCATTTCGCTTTGATCAGGTTTATCTTCACCTAGTGACGAAAGTCATAATGTTTCAATCATTTTGAAAATCGCTTTGACGAGAAATAGTGTAACAACTATATAACGTCCTATAAGAATGTTTCAATGGTTGGAATAAGAGTTTAGGTCTATATAACCAATGATGGATATAAGCATTGTGTGGTAACACATATGTGCATAAGTCTTATTCCTTAATCTGAAGTTTGCGGACTTTGTTGATTGAGAGAAACCGGAGGAATTGGCTTTGCCAAGTCCGCGAACTCAGTTTGAGAACTCAGTCCGCGAACTGATGGAAGTTCTCTTACCGAGAATTTCTGCTGGGATTTCCAAAAACTCGTTTGCGTGTTTAGTCCGCGAACTGGCGGAAGTCTCTTTGCCGAGATTTTTTGTTGAGTTTGGAAACTCTACCGGTTGCCTTAAGTCCGCGAACTTGTTTGCGAACTTGAGTGGGTTATGATCTAAAGATGTGCTCTGAACATGAAACTTAAATTACTAAGGAATGCAGTATGCAAACCGTGGCTATAAAATTCATGAGCCGATTCAATCGAATCAAATCATCTTTGTTTCAATTGTGTCTTGAGTTGTTACATAAGATCTCATAGCAATTGAACAACTCTCTAACTAGTTCCTTTGAGTCAATTGAACTAGTTATGGTGAAGCAGAACAAGGTTAATATGAAATGCTCATATGGTTAACCTTTTGGATTACTATGTTGAACCAACATACACGTACACGTTTGGGCACGGTTTTCACAAACTCAGTAAACGTATATCTCAAGTGTGTGTGACAAGCTATGTTTTCGATCTACTGGTTGAGAAATATTAGCTTGAATCTAAATCAGGTTTTCATCTAACGGTGAATATTTATTGCTTTGTACCTAAGGCAAAACCCTGATTTGAAGACTATATAAAGGAGACATCTAGCATTGGGCAAAACTAATCCCCACACGTCTGTGTGATACTAGTGCGCTCGCTAGAGTCGATTCTCCTCTAACCTTTGGTTTTCTTCTCTAAAACCAGGTTAACTACTTAAAGACTTCATTGGGATTGTGAAACCAGACCGATACTACTTTTATCATAGTTTTGTGATCTGATATTGCATCTTCTATCGTACGAGTACAATCTTATTGATTGGCTTGAGATCGTGAGAGTTCTCCGATATGAAGATAAAGAAGTCACAAATATCTTCGTCTCACTGTTTGTGATTCCTCGACGTCCTCTTGTTTATACAAGGAAGACTATTGTGAGGTGATTGATTAATCTAGGTTGTTCTTCGGAAGAATAAGACCGGATTATCAATTGGTTCCTGTTCACCTTGATTTCATATCATAACACATAACAAAAACCTAGGGTTCTTTTGTGGGAGATATATTTATCCTTTGATAGACTTTTCTGTGTGAGGCAGATTTGTTTATTATCAAGTCTGCGATTTTGGGTTGCAGCAACTCTTAGTTGTGGGTGAGATCAGCTAAGGGAATCAAGTGCGCACTAAGCTGCTGGATCAGAGGCGTAGGGAGTACAACTGTACCTTGAATTAGTGGGAGACTGATTGGGGTTCAACTATAGTCCAGTCCGAAGTTAGCTTGGAGTAAGCTAGTGTCTGTAGCGGCTTAATACAGTGTGTATTCAATCTGGACTAGTCCCGGGGTTTTTCTGCATTTGCGGTTTCCTTGTTAACAAAATTCCTGGTGTCTGAGTTATTTATTTTCCGCATTATATTTGTTATATAATTGAAATAATACAGGTTGTGCGTTAAAGATCATCAATTGGAAATCCGACCTTTGGTTGTTGATTGATATTGATTGATCCTTGGACATTGGTCTTTGGTACCGTCCAAGTTATCTCTCTTTGATAAAGACTTGCAGATTTCCATTTGCTTGAGTAAAGATCAAATCGAGAGATTAATATAAACTCTTTGATATATCTTTTTATTGATTGAGTCTAACTGTATAGTTGATTCTCATAAAAAGTATATTGGAGTTTGTCCATACAGATTGCTAAGCGAAATATTGGGTGTTGTTGTTAGACCCTTGCTTTTTCAATTGGTATCAGAGCAGGCAAACACGTTAAAGACCTTATAAGTATGTGTTTGTAGCGATATGATTATGGACGAGTCTATCTCTAATAACGTACCAGTTCAGAAATTACCAGATGATTCTAAAAGCTTGGATTCACCTGAGAAAACTGTCACATCTAAGTCAATATCTAAACATTCTCTTGATGTAAAAACTGTTGATTGGGAAACTCTCCTAGAAGAACAGTTGAATGAACTTTCTGATGAAGGTGATTCAGATATTGATAGAGATGTTGATGAGGAAGTCTCAGAGTATGTTAAGTTTTTGGATTCATGGAAAATGAAGAAGATTACAACTTCTCATGTCTCACCTCTTCTGATTCCTCTCTATCGAGAAAACAAGAAATTGAGAAGATGTTACACATGTGTTTATTTTTCGAATCGTTCTTGCGAATTGATCCTCAAGGATTCTGAGAAAAACCTACATATGAAGTCACTTGAATGTGATAATCTTTATCAAAAGTAATTTTTGTTGGAAGAGAAACTTGAAGCATCTGAAGCAAGGTTTAACTCTCAACAAATTAGTTTTGATGACGGAGAAAGTGCTTGTCTCGCTCGAGAAAAACGCCTTGAGGCTGAATTAGTTGCTGCTCTTGATAAAATCAAGATGTTGGAAGGTGACTTGAAAAAGTTCAATACTAGTTCAAGCAAATTAACCACTATGCTAGGAGCAAGTAAAAATCCTCGTGATACACGAGGATTGGGCTATAAGGGAATAGATGCTCCAAGTATTAGCAAAGAGGTAAAATTTGTAAAGGCTAATGATTCTTCTCTACAAAAGGTTTCCATTGTTGGAAAAAGTGAACTACCTTCTCCTGCAGTTAAGGTTCAAAAGAGCAAAGCTTATCAACCTCCAAAGACAACATACATGGATCGAGGTAAGAACATTCCTTATGTTTGCCACTATTGCGGAAATAAAGGTCACCTGGAAAGGAGATGTCGTTTCCGTATAAGGAATGATAAACTTCATGATGTTCTTGTTTGGGCATCACAAGAAGTTGTGAAACCAAGATCATACTTAAGACTGATCCTCTTAACATTACAGGTTGTAATTGTCCAACCTTTAGGCAAGGGAATCAGTTCTATGATAAACCTATATTTGCCTATAAACGCCGTACGAATCCTTTTCACAATCGTAATGGTTATCAAAAGATAACTTCGTAAAAGACGAAGACAAGATCCGATGCTCCCAACTGGAGAAAGACTAACTTGCAAAAGAATAGTCAATCCATTTCTCTTCCTAGAATTCTAGAAGAGAGTAATGGGAAGAAGGTTCCAATTGTTCCTAAACGCACTCAGAAGTGGATACCAAAGAAAGTCGATGATATTTTGAGTGTGAAAAGGAATGATCTCCCAGAAAATTCCATGACTATAGAGAAGGCAATATCCATGATGTTGGAACTCAACAAGTTTTTTGGGAAAATGGAATTGGATGTGAAAGGTTCTAAAAGCGATCTCTTTCATGATAATCCAAATGTCACTTGCGGTGAGCAAGACATTGTTCATCCTCACCAAGGAATGCCATGTTATGTATATGGTGAGGGAAGCACGAGAATTGGGGCACACATATTATGTTCGGTAAGGCTTTAGAATTCGACTGGATTCATGTAAAAAGGTATGTCTATAAACTTGAGCAAGATTTGTGCTTTTATTTGCTTAGAGAACTTATAATGATACACGTACCTTTCTTATCGTTCTTTTCTACCTAACTTGATCTGTGTTTAAGGTTCTTAAATGTTTAGGTTTGAAAATAATAGTTCGGGATGTTTGAACTTCTTGGTACACCTACCAGGTATGCATAACATCATTTAAAATCAAAATCCAGGGGTCAAACCCGTATGCATACTTGACGTCGATATTCGGTAAACTTGTTTTGGCCGTAACTTAGAAGGACGAAGATTTCAGGGAACGTTGAAGATTAGACTATGGAATAGGAGCCACTAAAGTTTATCTTTTTTGTATTCGATATGTATTAATAGTTTTGTCACTAAAATTTACAAAGGGGGGGATTGTTAGAGCATATCTCGGTCGACCTCGCATGCGTTTCTATATCAAGCATGTTTGTCAATGTTAGTGTTCAAAACTATGAGTCTTGATTTCTAGTCTACATAGCTAAGTCTCGGACTAGGATAGAAAAGTGTAGTTGAGCTCAAGGACTTCATGGTGATTCATCATACAACGACGAAGATCTACTCAAGGAACCGTGGAACTTCATCAATAAAAAGGTATGTGGAGACTTGAACTTATCTATCACTCAAAAGTCTATCTACTCTATCTCCTACTTCTTATGAGACAAAATTCGTATGCTATATAGAATGGATCATACACATTTGATATTTCGAGCCGAGTATATCTCGCCTATCTATATCTCGAAATCATGTGTTGGTGAAGCGTTTCGCTTTGATCAGGTTTATCTTCACCTAGTGACGAAAGTCATAATGTTTCAATCACTTTGAAAATCGCTTTGACGAGAAATAATGTAACAACTACATAACTTCCTCTAAGAATGTTTCAATGGTTGGAATAAGAGTTTAGGTCTATATAACCAATGATGGATATAAGCATTGTGTGGTAACACATATGTGCATACGTCCTATTCCTTAATCCGAAGTTTGCGAACTTTGTTTATTGACAGAAACCCGAGGAATTGGCTTTGCCAAGTCCGCGAACTGACGGAAGTTCTCTTACCTAGAATTTATGCTGGGATTTCCAAAAACTCGTTTGCGTGTTTAGTCCGCGAACTGGCGGAAGTCTCTTTGCCGAGATTTTCTGTTGAGTTTGGAAACTCTGCCGGTTGCCTTAAGTCCGCGAACTTGTTTGCGAACTTGAGTGGGTTATGATCTAAAGATGTGCTCTGAAAATGAAACTTAAATTACTAAGGAATGTAGTATGAAAACCGTGGCTATAAAGTTCATGAGCCGATTCAATCGAATCAAATCATCTTTGTTTCAATTGTGTCTTGTGTAGTTACATAAGATCTCATAGCAATTGAACAACTCTCTAACTAGTTCCTTTGAGTCAATTGAACTAGTTATGGTGAAGAAGAACAAGGTTAATATGAAATGCTCATATGGTTAACCTTTTGGGTTACTACGTTGAACCAATATACACGTACACGTTTGGGAACAGTTTTCACAAACCCATTAAACGTATATCTCAAGTGTGTGTGACAAGATATGTTTTCGATCTAAAAGTTGAGAAATATTAGCTTGAATCTAAATCAGGTTTTCATCTAACGGTGAATATTTATTGCTTTGTACCTAAGGCAAAACCCTGATTTGAAGACTATATAAAGGAGACATCTAGCATTGGGCAAAACTAATCCCCACACGTCTGTGTGATACTATAGTCCAGTCCGAAGTTAGCTTGGAGTAGGCTAGTGTCTGTAGCGGCTTAATACAGTATGTATTCAATCTGGACTAGGTCCCGGGGTTTTTCTGCATTTGCGGTTTCCTCGGTAACAAAATTCCCGGTGTCTGTGTTATTTCTTTTCCGCATTATATTTGTTATATAATTGAAATAATACAGGTTGTGCGTTAAAGATCATCAATTGGAAATCCGACATTTGGTTGTTGATTGATATTGATTGATCCTTGGACATTGGTCTTTGGTACCGACAAAGTTATCTCTCTTTGATAAAGACTCGCAGATTTCCATTTGATTGAGTAAAGATCAAATCGAGAGATTGAGATATAAACTCTTTGATATATATTTTTATTGATTAAGTCTAACTGTCTAGTTGATTCTCATAAAAAGTGTATTGGAGTTTGTCCATAAAGATTGCTAAGCGGAATATTGGGTGGTGTTGTTAGACCCCCGTTTTTTCACTATTTACTAAGGTAAAACTCGAAAGAGAGGAGGCTCGATTCCTACATGAAGCTCGTGCCTACCATGGGGAATATTCAGCATTGTCTGAGATTGTAGTTGCAGGAAATCCTACACTACACCTTTCATATGATTTCATTGTTGATCAGCTTATTTAGGTTGACGCTCTTAATTTTATTGATTAAATTCTGAATGTTCTTATAAGACAAGGAAAATAAAGAAAATCAAGAATGATCTTTGTTCTGAACTTTCTCTCTCCTATTTACTTGTCTCTCATTCAAGAAAAGATCTCTCCTTCCTTTACAACTCGAATGACTATTTATAAGGGAAATACATAGTGGATGACAGCTAATCTGTCCTTTATTTTCGGATATGGTTTGCGACATTCTCGCAACCTTACAAATGTTGACTTCGCAAGCTTTCTAATTTTCGCGAGACTATCACATCTTTCTCTTGATCCTTGCTGACGTCGTTTCTGAAATTGTTCTGCGACGCTCTTGTGCAATACCATTGATAACTTCGCTAAGACATAATTATTGCGAGATTCCGATCCTACATCTTGCCTCTTCTCATATCTTCTCTGCAAAGTAGAGAATGATGTGATAAATGCCGCAACCGCTTATCTTCTCATATTCTGCATTTATCACACGTATTTTTTCTTCCATTTATTTCTCGACACGTCTTTTGTAACCGTTACTTTTTAACCGCTTAAATCTTTCCGTATTAACCATGTTTATTTTCTCGAGGAAAAATTCCCTCTATATATATTTCTTTTCATCCTCTTCTTTTTTCTTTTTATTCTCTCTGCAACTTCGTCGTTCTTATGCAAGCTCCATTGTTGCAACTTTTCTTATTTCCTCTTCAATCTTTTTAAATTCTTCTTCATCTTCAAATTAGATCTTCATAGTTCGTGATCTTCTTCAAGATAATTTTCCCTGCTATCATTTTTCATGGATTCATCAAGGTCAGTCTTCTCTTTTCTTCCTTATAAGTTTTGTTGAAATTGATATATTTGAAATTAATCTTGTTTATTGCCTTATGTGATGTTGTTTATGTGATTCACATACTCTTGTTATTTCAGGAAAAGCGGCTCCAACACTAAATTTATAGTTCAGAATCCTAACAATCCCAAATCACATCATAAAGTTGTCGTTCATAAAAGAAAGTCTGCGAATGAGAAGGTAGTAAGAAACACTATCTTTTTCTAATAACAATATTGTTTCCTCTGTTTCTTATCTAGATTGTAATTCGCAGGGTGATAAAGATCTTCATAGACCTCACAAGAAATCTCGCCACCTCAAGGTTGTTCCAACTTCTGTTCCCTTCCATCTACTTATTTCTTCCAAATCTCCTGCGACATCTTCGCAAGATAAACCTTTAGCTCCGATTCGTGAAGACACTGCCTCTGACTTCATTTCTCCAGTTGATCTTTCTATGACTGAAATTCCCCTTGTGGTTCCTTCTGCGAATGAAGCCTCTTCTCTTCCCATTGAAAATGTTTCTCAACCTTCTATCTCTACTAGTTCTCTACCTAAGTATCCTCCTTTGTCGAAAGAGACCGTGGAAGGTATAGATATTGCTTTCAAGGTTTTATCTGAGATTTTGGATGATGGCAAGAAGTATTCTACTGATCCCATCAAGTCTAATGTTTGTGAAATTCTGAGCAAGCATTTTGGTTCGGACAAAGCTGCTTCGCAGACAGCTTTAGAAAAAGAATGTAATGCTCTTCGTCTTGAAAATCAGAAACTTCAGAATGTTTTGTTGGATCGTGATAATCTTCACAACAAGAATGATGAATTAAGAGGTATGATTTCCTCATCTATGTCTTTAATTTGCCTTTTCGATGGTTTTATCCTTCCCCTGTTTAATTATCCTTTAAATCCCTTTTTCGCATGTTAAGCATTAAATCAGAAACGAGTAATGGAGAGATATCAATTTGAATCTGTTGTTGAAGAATCCCGTGTTGATAAAGAAGTCTTAATGGATCAATATAACCAATTAGATAATCTCTATTCATATTCTCTTGATCAAATAAATAATCTTACCAATGAAAATACCCAATTAGTTGAAAAACAAGATCTATTAAGTAATGAAGTATCTCGTCTTTCTTATTCTTTAACCAAAGCTAATTTAGGGATGGAAACTTTATCATGATGAGAATAAAACCTTCTCAAGAGAAGCGAGTTTATTTAAACAAGATGGCGATATCTTCGCAACAACTTAATATTCTCCAAAAAGTATGTGCTGACCAAGAAAATCTCTTCGCTCTTTAAGAAATGAACTTAAAGAAGTAACAGAATCATCTATCACTGAAAGAGATTCACTCATTCAAGGTAGAATAGCTTTAAGTGTGAAGGCAAATCAGCTTAAAGAACAATATTCCAAATTAGAAGAATCTTATTCTTCTCTTGCGAAGAAAAATGCCTTCCTTGTTTCTAAAGAGAAAAATCTTCAGTCTCGACTTAAAGGTTTAGTTGGAGATAAATTTGATGACGCAATGGATCATTGGGAGAATAGTTTCTATCCTTGGTTCAACATCTTATTTCGCAAAAGGAAGGTAGTCATAATAGTTTGACTGCCTTAATTATCTTTCCTTTGTCATATCTCTCTGAATTCCTTATCTTAATAAAATTTTGTATTCTATTTTTCGCAGAGTCTGAGAAGAATCTTCATTCTTCTATTTCTGATTTGGAGGCTAAATATGCTAAAATTCGCAAGAGAATGCATTACTTGTCTCTACCTTACTGGTTCTCGCGACCGGGCAGAAAGAAGACTTGATTATCTTGCTTATTTTAAGGATATTCAAGATAGGAATCATCAAAGAGCACTTCTTCCCAAGTTCATCTCCGGGCTGAAGTCCTTGTAAATGACATTTTATTGTCCAACTCTCTTCCTCCTACATCAATTGATCCTTTAGAAGTAGATGATGATGAAGTTCCTCGTCCTGCTGATAGTGATTACGATTATGAAAGCGGTGCAGAGGATAATTTCCTGGAAGATGAAGAAGAAGTTCCTTCTAAAGAAGTATGCTGGTGTTAATCAGAATGAGAAAGAAATTTCTCCTGAAGAAGTAGTTGCTGGCGATACTCAAGATGCTAATCAAGTAATTGTGATAATCAAAATGCTAGTCATGACGAAGATCAAAGCCGAAATGAAGGAGAAGCTTGCGAGAATGTTGGCGAAGAATTCTGTCATCTCCTCTACTGATATTGATATTGAAGCTTGAGCTTCTTTTCTAGCTTTGTTTTCTTGAGCTGTCTTATTTTTATTACTTTTGAGAGCTACATTTTTCAATCGACTTTGGAGTCAACTTTTCTTTTAATATTTTGTTGATAAGAAAGATAATGCTTCTTGTATATCGATTCCCATACTTGCCTCTCATTATCTTTCTTGCAAAAATAATCTGTTTAAATGCTTATAATTAGTTTTGTTTTATTATATGGTCTTATTTTGCCTTCCTAATTAAAGGTCTTATTATGCCATCTCTTGTCATTGCGACAAAATCGCAGGACGTCCTTGCACTTTCATACAAAAACCCATTGATCTTGTCTTAACTTTTTCTTTTGTATTATGGCCTCTTCAGGAATGTTGCGACAATATGACAGGCCTAAATATTCTTGCGAAAATAAAGCCCCATGACATTGCCGTCTTGCGATGAAATCGCAGGACGTCTTCGCACTTTCATGCGAAAACCCATTGATCTCATCTTATCTTTTTCTTTTGTATTATTGCCTCTTCAGGATGTTGCACAAATATGACAAGCCTTAATTATCCTTGCGAATAATAAGCCTCATGACATTTGCGTCTTAAGACACTTATCAGCTCCCTAATGGAGGGTGCCGCCCTTATCTTCCCCCTGGTTGCCCCTTCAAGGAGGCGTACTTCTACCATACAAGGTTAGCTCCTCCCATCCAGTCTTAACAACAACCAGTTGTTTTCGCAGCCTCTTATCCCTTTTACCTATAGGGCTTATGGTTACGAGACTGCACCCCTAAGTGGGGTTTTCTTCGGCCGAGTGCAGTATAAGCCAAGACTTGTCAAGAATGGCAAGGACGCTTCAAACGCCCTCGGCACTCTTGACTCAACCGTGTACCTCGGCGCCTTGATCAGATCTGCACTCCTTGGGAGAGTCCTTATTACCTTAGTCGCCCAACCTAAGTCATATGCTTAAGTTGAGAATCCAAGGTGCCTCTCCCGGATGGGTTTATTGACCCCAAATCTCCATGACTCAGGTTCCGGTGGCGGTATAGCCTTTCCCTGAGTCATGTAACAGGTACCCCCTAATATGACGTACTTTAGGTCTTACATTTGCCTCTTGCGAAATTTTATTCGCGAACTAGGGTGTACGCCATAAAGGTTCGCCCCTTTCTTTTATGTCATTGTTCTCTGCGAAAATTTCGCACATCATGATCTTGTTTTGTCATGAATAATCCTGCAATTATTCTTTCAGAATTCATAACTTCTCAAAGCTTCTTACGGATAATATCTTTTCAAGTACAATCTGTTCCATGGTCTATCTAATCTATGACCAACATCTCTTCCTTCTGGGTCCATTAATCTATAAGCTCCTGTTCCAACTATCTCCTTTATGATGTAAGGTCCATCCCATTTTTTCGCTAATTTTCCACCATTTTCTCGCTGATATATTGGTGTTTCTCGCAGAACTAAATCTCCTGGTTGAAATTCACGTATTTGACACGTTTATTATATTCTCGAGCCAATCTTCGCTGATAATTCTCCATATGTTGTAAAGCTTTTTCTCTTTTTTCTTCTAATTCATCAAGTTTGTTTAGAATTAAACCCGCACTAAGATTTTTCTCCCAAGCTTCTCTTTTTGTTGTCGGAATAACAACTTCTGTTGGTAACACCGCTTCAACTCCATATGTTAAACAAAAAGGTGACATTCCAGTAGCTTCTCTTCTAGTTGTATTATAAGCCCATACTGCATTATGTACTTGTTCACACCATGATCTGTGATGTTCCTTCTAATTTCTTCTTTAATATATCTGCAATTGTTTTATTTGTTGCTTCTACTTGCCCATTAGCTTGTGGATATAAAGGAGTGACTTTCCACATTTTATCTTGAATGCATTGAGTAACATTTCTATGTTCTGCCCCTCAAACTGTTTCCCATTATCAGATACCAACTGTGCAGGAATTCCAAATCTGCAAATGATATTTTCGAATATGAATGTAAAGATATCTTTGTCGCGAATATGTTGTACTGCCTTCACTTCTGTCCATTTTGTGAAATAATCTGTTGCGACTATTAAGTATCTTCTTTGTCCAGTTCCTGGTAAAAATGGCCCCACAATATCTAAGCCCCATTTTCCAAAGGGCCACACACTGGTTGAAGATGACAATGGTGCTCCTGGTGCATGTATCTTCTTTCCATGCCGCTGACAATCTTCGCAACGTCTTGATATTTGTTTTGCATCTTCATGCATGTATGGCCAGTAATAACCTTGCATTTTTGCTCTATGTGCCAAAGATCTTCCTCCACTATGATTGCCAGCGTCTCCACTATGTAACATTTTCAGCACCTTTTCTCCTTCCTCTCGTGTCAAACATCTGAGTGATGGTCCACTAAAGATTTTCGGTATAACAACCCATCTCTTAATTCATAATTCGTTGCTCGGCTTTTTAACTTGTGTGTTTCCAATCTATTTCTTGGTGTTTCTCCTTTCGCCAAATATGCGTGAAGCTCCATTCTCCAGTCTGCGACATTATTTATTTGTTCTTCTTTTTCATTATCTATGACCATCACATCCACATCTTCCTCTTCTTTATTGACTGATGGTGACAGAAGTGTTTGTATTTTTATGCATCTCGCAGTTGGATCTGTCATCATACTTGAGATGAAAGCAAAAGCGTCTGCGAGTCTATTATCCTTTCTTGAAATGTGCCTCCATTTTATTTTTGGGATTTTCGCTGACAATTCTTCAACCAGCTTCTTGTATTTCTTCAGGGATGGTTCATTTGTAGTATACTCTCCTTTTATTTGGCGAATAACTAGCTGCGAATCACTAGTGATCCTGGCGTTTTCTAGTTTCATTTCTATTGCGAATTTTAATGCATGTATCACAGCTTCATATTCTGTTTCATTATTAGTGGATTCAAATTCCAACTGAATGAAAAAGCCATCTTTATTCCTTCTGGCGAAATTAAAACAATTCCAACTCCATTTCCTTCTCCATTTGATGATCCATCTACCAGTATTTCCCATCTATTTGGTTCTGTTAATAAATCTTTTGGATCTCCATGTTCGTCTTCTACTCATCCATCATTTCTTCTACTCTCTCTTGCTTCTCTCTTCTAAAAGGAAATTCTGCCAAGAAATCCGCAACAACTTGTGATTTTGGTGAAGACAAAACTTCATATTTAATATCAAAATGGCCTACTTGTGCATTCCATCTCTCTACCCTTCCTGATCTTTTAGAATTCTTCATCACTGATTCAATTGGTACTTTTGTTAATACCTTTATCTTGTGTGCTTGAAAGTATATGCGGAGCTTAAATGATGCATAAACTAATGCTAAGATCAACTTTTCAATTTGAGTAATTCTTCTCTGCGGTATTAAAAGTTTTGCTAATGTAATAAATGGGTTTCTCCACTCCTGCGTCTACTCGCAATAACACAACACTTAATGCATGCGACGTTGTCGCAAGGTAAATCAATAATTCTTCTCCTGGTTCTGCCTTTTGTAAATAGTTGTATTCATAAGATGTTCTTTGATTCCTTGAAAAGCCTTTTCACATTCATCACTCCATTTAAATTTCGCACCCTTCTTGAGTATATCGAAAAAATATTTGCATTTGTCTGATGATCGCGAAATGAATCTCCCCAGCGAAGCTAGAAGCCCATTCAACTTCTGTACATCTTTTATTGTTGCTGGTGTTGGCATGTCACGAACAGCTTGCACTTTTTCTGGATCAACCTGTATTCCTTCCTTTGATACAATGTATCCTAAAAATTTTCCGATGCAACTCCAATAGTACACTTCTCGGGATTCAATTTAATGTTATACTGCCGCATTTGTTCAAAAATCTCCCTCAAGTCTTGTACATGGTCTTTAGCTTCTTTACTCTTTACCAACATGTCGTCCACGTATACTTCTAATGTTTTGTGTATCCATTTTGCGAACACCTTCTCTACCATTCTTTGATATGTTGCTCCCGCATTTCGCAAACCAAACGGCATTTTCGTGTAACAATATAAACCTCTAGGGGCAAAGAAAGCAGTATGTTCTTGATCTTCTTCAGCGAGAGGAATTTGGTTATACCCTTTGTACCCATCTAAAGATGATACCCTATCATTTCCCGCTGCAGATTCCACCATTTGAGGAATATCGGGTAACGAAAAACTATCTTTGGGGCAAGCTTTGTTCAAATCAGTGAAATCTATGCAAATCCTGATTCCCTTGTTTTTCTTTGGGACAATGACCATATTCGCTATCCATTCTGGGTATTTAGCTTCTCTTATAATTCCTGCCTCCAGCATTTTCTGTAATTCTTCTTCTATTTGGGAATGGTAAGTTGTTGCGATTTTTCTTATTCTCTGTTTAAATGGTCTCACATTTTTGTTAATCTCCAGTCTATGGCAAACAATTATTGGATCTATTCCTGGTATCTCATCCATGTTTCCTGCGAAAATATCTTTATATTCTCGCAGTAAGTTGACAGTTCTTTCTTCTTCTTATATATCCATTTTGGTTCCAATTCTCAACATTAGAGGTTCCTCCACAGTCCCAACATTTATTTCTTTTGTTGGTTCTGCGGCAGTGTAATTGGGTTTAGGTTCTCCCATTGGTGTGGGTTCTTTAATTGCTTTTATGGGTCCGTCTCCTTCTTCCGAAATTTCGCTGGGTATTCCTTTGCCTTCTTTTGCCCTTATCATATATACTCTAAATTCTTCTTCCTTCTTTGCTTCTTTTACCCATTTTCTGTGAAATTGCTTCCTTTTTTCTTGTTCTTCATAACGCCTTACTTCAATTTGGTGACATAATTTCGCATTGTCAACATCTCCTCTGATTTCACCTATTCCACTTGGAGTGGGGAATTTAATACATTGATGCAACGTTGATACCATAGCTTTTATCACATGTATCCATGATCTTCCTAATAACATATTATATGGCGATTTCATATCCACCACGCACAATGTCACATGTGTTTCGATTTCTCCAAGTGGAATTCGTACCACTATTTCTCCTTTAGGTTTTGTTGTGGATTTTCCAAAGCCGTGAACAAAATATGTTGAATTGGAAATTTCTTCATCTTTAAATCCCATTCCCCGGAATGCATGATAAAATATTATATCAATTGAACTTCATGTATCAATTAAAGTTCTGTTCAACATCAATTCTCCTGTGGATTTTATTGTTGTATCCTTCTCTTTTCGTGTAATAGGCACTGTGATGACCAACGAAGATGTTTGGTTCAAATTTTCTTTTGGTATTTCTTCTGCCATGAACGCAATTCTTTGCTTTTCCCAATCTTTCAAAGGTGAAGTTTTTCTACCGCTATAATTTTCTTTCCTTCAAAATTTCGTTTATGTATTCTTCCTTTGATGTTTTCATGGAATTCATTAACCAAGCTTTTTGTTATCATATTACACTCCAATTTTTTGCCATTTTCATTAATTCTATTCATCTTTCCTCTAACTGATTCACTGATTTGTTTAATCACTTTCTTGATTTGAATCTTCTCAATCAACAATCTTCAACTTTCGATCTTCAATCTCCCTGTTTCTAGCGCCATTATGTAGTTGCAGGAAATCCTACACTACACCCTTCATATGATTTCATTGTTGATCAGCTTATTTAGGTTAACACTCTTAATTTTATTGATTAAATTCTGAATGTTCTTACAAGACAAGGAAAATAAAGAAAATCAAGAATGATCTTTGTTCTGAACTTTCTCTCTCCTATTTACTTGTCTCTCATTCAAGAAAAGATCTCTCATTCCTTTACAACTCGAATGACTATTTATAAGGGAAATACATAGTGGATGACAGCTAATCTGTCCTTTATTTTCGGATATGGTTTGCGACATTCTCGCAACCTTACAAATGTTGACTTCGCAAGCTTTCTAATTTTCGCGAGACTATCACATCTTTCTCATGATCCTTGCTGACGTCGTTTCTGAAATTGTTCTGCGACGCTCTTGTGCAATACCGTTGATAACTTCGCTAAGACATAATTATTGCGAGATTCTGATTTTCCAGAGAGATTTTCTAGAGAGATTTGAATCTCTCCGAGATCTTGCAGAGAGATTTGAATCCTTACGAGATTTTGCAGAGAGATTTGAATCTCTCCGAGATTTTGCAGACGGATCAAAATCTCTATGAATATTTTTTTAACGGATCCGAATTTTTATGTGGTCAGCTGGGACTCGTCCTGGAGAGAGAGAAAAGGCTTAATACGCCCAATTAATGCCTCTGCGAGACTTTGGCTCACTTTTCTTTGACCAGCGTATCTTGCAGAGATGTGATAGGAATAAACTGTGTGTCCATATGATGGGCCAACAAGACCAGTGTATCTCGAAAGGATGTTCTAGCAATCTGTCGAAAGGGCCCGGAGGCAGAATAACCAGCATATCTCGCGGGGATGTCCTAGGAGTTATTCGGAAACCTCAGTAATTCGAGTCAGAGTCTAGAGCAGACATGACCAGTGTATCTCGCGATGATGTAGTAGGAATCAGTCCTTGATCTCAAATAGTGTGAGTCGTGCTTACAGGAGGCATGCATATCTCCGCTTTGGGTCATAAGTCTGTCGGGGACGTTTTTACGCATCTACAAAGCCTACATGACCAGCAGTATCTCGTCGAGGATGTATACTAGGAATCATGGCATCACAATCAGCTCCATCTCGCGAAGACATGCTGGAATTGTGGTCGTTATGGTTCATAAGTCTACTAGGGAAGTTTTACGCTCTACAGAACCTACGTGACCAGCAGTATCTCATCGAGGATGTGTGCTAGGAGCCACGACATCACAACCAACAGTGTCTCGCAGGGACTATACTAGAAATCGTGGCTATGATTGCCTTGAGGACCAAGGGCTTAATCTCTCTCGTGAAAGTTGAATTCTGTCTATGGTCTTGAAATGACACTTTTGCCCCTTATCCAAATTTCACCATCTACAGACTTAGTCTCATTAGAAGATAAAATAGAATAGACTTCTGAGTGATAGATAAGTTTTACTCTCCACATACCTTTTGTTGATGAAGTTCCTCCGAGATCCTCAGTAGATCTTCTTCTTCAATTGGTGAACGCCCAGAAGTCTAAAGCTCAACTACACATTTTATCCCAATCCGAGACATAGCTATAAGTTGACTATAAATCAAGTATATAGTTTTGATCAACTAAACTTGGCAAACAAGCTTAATATATCAACGCTTGCGAGTTCGATCGAGTAGTGCTTTAACAGGTACAGTAGAGCTCCTTATGCCTCTTGAATCCCAGCAGGACTCTGCGCAATTGATTCCCTTAGATGACGTCACACCAACTAAGAGTTGCTTCAACTCAATTGAAGACTTTAAACCAAATCTGCCTCCCATAGATTAAGCCAATATATTGATTTTCTTTTTACAACCAAATAACTTGATCCAAGGTGTGGAAATCGATAACAATAAATAAAGTCTAGCTAACCTCAAAATCCGGACTTATGCAACCCGAAGTGCAGCCTAGATTATGAATCACCTCACAAGTATAAAACCAGTGGAATCAACAAAATTTGAGACGAAGAGAATTTTGATGAATTCTATCGATCTAGATTGATGGAGCAAGCTCTACAAACAATTAATATTAGGATACTCAAGTTATTAAGGAAAGATTACTTGACCTGGCTTCACGAATCCCTATGAAAATTTTGTAGTCACTAAACCATACAAGAGTTAGGAAGAGGAAGACTCTAGATACAACTAAGACATACCAAAAATTAGTATCGGGATTCAAAAATCCCAGTTGCTTGAAGTTTCCCTTTTATAGACATTCAAAGCATAGGTTGCTTTAGGTTTAAGCTAAGATAGCTTTGGAACCAAGCAAACAATATCCACCATTAGATGAATCTTTGAATAGGATATACATAAGAAATATATACACTATGGTTAGGTGAAACCGTAACCTATCCGTGTACAAAAACTATGTTCAACATGGTTAGTCGAAACTAGCCGATTTGAACTTAAAAGCTTAACCTTCATTTTCATGAACACATAAGACATTAACTCTGAGTCACAAAATGTGATCAAATAAGTCTACTGTTTATAGAGAATTAATCAAATGCTAATTATCTCTTAGAAATAATTTAAACACGCTTGAAAATATAATCGACGTGGTTAGTAGGTGTACAAGGTACAAATACCATTGCCGTTCGTGAGACAGTTCAGCCATAGTAGGCATACCGGTTTGTAAACTTTTAACCAAAAAATGTTTTGGAGTTCATAGAAATTTTTAGGTTTGCGAACCGGTTGGTAAACTTTCCACCAAACCAAAGTTCATGAGTTCACAGAACTTTTTAGGTTTGCATACCGGTTTGGAAACCGCAAGACTGTCGTCGGTTCCGGAGTTCACAGAACTAAATCGATTTGCGTTCCGATTTGGAAACGCTACCGAGTTCAGGAACACAGAACTGGTTTAGTTCGCGTACCGGTTTGGATGCTCACCCCGGTTCCGTAACCACGGTTCGAGAATGGTTTGCATATGAGTATGCATACCGATGCGGTTCACGAGTTAAACAGATTTTCATATGATGTGCATAAGAACATGCGCATCACAAATTTATAAGTCGATATATATATGTATATAGCTACTCTGCTACGTGTACAAGAACATGTAATATGAGTTCAGACATATAACAGTTTTACCAGTTTGTAAGACTGATACCACTGTCTTGTATCCGAATCTATAATAGTTTTATATTTTTCTCTAAATTGATTCGAAACATTCCCAAATAACATCAATGACACATATCAATGTCCCAGGCTATTTTCGAATGATGAAACTTGAATCATGATTTTGATTCCGAACGATAACTTGTCCTTAACCAAAATTTATCAAGCGTTAACAAATGTTCATTAAGCTTAGTCATTATATTTCGAGCTAACATGATAATTAGTTATCGGCTCGGAATTCTTGTCTATGCATACTAGTCTAGCTAGTCATGCGACATCGTCTCAAATGATAGAAAAGTGAATATAATTTGAGATATAGGTGGTTCAGTCTTCACTTACCTTTTGTTGGTGAAGCTCTCCAAAAGCTTCGGTTGATATTCACCTTCAAACGGTAGAACGCAATAATGACTGCCTTGATCTACCGTTTCTCAACTACATTTTTATCCTAGTCCGAAACTTAACTAATTATAAACTAGAAATCAAGATATAGTTTTGACAACTAAATTTGACAAGAAGCTTGAGATAGCAACACTTGTGAGTTCGACCGAGCAATGCTCTATAATAGATAAAAAAAAAGTAAATAAAAATAGTGAAAAACAAAAATTTTAGTGTAAAAGAGTGAAAACCAGAAACTGATACTCAATATCTGTTCAAAATCACACGAAAACAAAATTTGCATAAAATTAAAAATTTGATTTCCCTTAACTACAAGATGGATCAGATCTGAACGACTTTAAAATGTAGTTAAGGAATACCATTATATTTAAACGACACGGAAAACCATAATAATTAGATTTCGCTACGATAAGTCATAGACAACAACTTACGGTGTGCTTGACTACAGATGACATGCAAATCAACGACATAATAACCTATTAAATAATAATATTTTAAAAGAAAAGACATCTAATTGTTTAAAGAAAAAAGGTCCAGGAAAAAGGGTCCAATTAGCTGCGGTTGATTTGCCATAAGCCATGTTTAGAGTACGACTAACCAAAACTTGCTTCCAAAGGGTGCGTAATAATTAATTCAAAAAGAATTTTGGATGAGCCAGATCTCAATTTTGGTGGACAATCGTGTGATTGTAATGTTTTTGGTTGATGAAAGGTTTTTCTTTTGTCCTAAACTCTAAGATAAGATATTCGAGACTTGCGAGAATTTAAAATATGGGACACATTAGAACAAAAAATCAATTTATCTAATCCTTTCCCACTAATGTGGTCGTTAGTTTAAGTTAAAACTGCATAAATTCAATAAAAAAGTTAATTATAAACTAGTTTTATTCCATTACGAATAGGTAGAGTGTGAAATGTGGGCACAAAGGAAAAGCATGTATGGTTCAAAGTTCAAACTTGGGCTTTGCGATTCCCTGCTTCTTTGTCTTACACTACGTACACGCTTGATTATGGCCGGAAAGTTTTTGCATGTAAAGCTAAACACATAAGCTCGATAATAATTTAATACAGCACCTCAAAGGCACTTCAAAAACTTTAAAGACACTAATTAATTATTAAAGTTGTCTATGTTGTCATTTGTCCTCGTTATGCATGTCGCTTTCATATAATAATATCCATCCGGAAATAAAAAGCAGTGAAGATAGACAAGAGAACGTATCAAGAATCTCGTTTGTGAATTTGACATGTGGTTTGTCGTGACCCCTTATTATGAGCATCTGGAAGAATATGGACAAGTTCGGTCATCGCTTCTAAGGGTAACCCCCGTCGTGTTTGAACTCGAGATTCAGCTTTTAAAAATCATGACTAAATCCCCAAAATCAAGGTAATGTTCATGGTTCCGCTTGAAAGTAATCTAAAGACTTAAAGACCTAGATAAATAAATTTCTCAGATTAAACAGTGAGGAAATGGTCGCTTCCTATTGACAACGTATGATTGGATTTGAAATAAAATACGTTTGAAAATAGGAAACCTAGACCTACGGTGATTTGAACTCTAAGGAAAAGATATCAAAACAGCGAGGAAATTCTCGCTTTCTACTGGTCGAAACAAGACTTTTTTGAATTTTGTGAAACGAGCGTTCTGATGAGAACACTTGGCAACGTATGATTGGTTTTGAAATAAAACACGTTCGAAAATAGAAAACGCAGACCTACCGTGTTTTAAACTCTAAGGAAAAGACGTCAAAATTAAATTCAATTCGGAAAACCTACCATATTAGGAACCATGACTACGTTTGGTAACCAAAAGAAAATATTAGAATGTATAAGGGATAGAAAGCTAACTGAAGTTTAATTCCTACTATGATCACACATAAGATCATCGTTTATTAATAATGAGTTTCAAAACCCTCACTTCCTGAACTAGCACCACATCCACCTTCCGAAACAACACTTAATATAACCCATCTACATATTGCTTAATTAGATTGACTTGATTTTAACCAAACACTTGACCGCTACAGCTACTGGACCTTAATGACAAATTTGATTTGTACAAATAATTCAATGCTATAGCCTATGAACGCTGTACCAAGGCTTTGGTTCTTGGGCGATTATTAAGTTTTATTATTATTTGATATTGTAAGAAAAGAACTTCTCTGGAGGGTACAATACAAAAGCGCCGGTAACTATCAATTTCCATCCACATTTTATTTCGAAAAAAATGAAAAGAAAAAAGGGACGGGAAACTATCAATTTTGATCATAAATCACTATCTAGACATGTAAGCCTTCTTTTTATTTATTTTTCTTGATAATGCTCATTATGTAAGCCTTTTTTTTTCTTCTTGATAATGCTCATTACATATTCATTCATAACAAAGGAGCAATTACATTGGATTCCAGTACATCAAAAACAAAGAACAAGTAGCATATACATAAAAGTTGAACAATAGCTAATACACTAAGAGGAGAAAGATCAGCATACCGCAAATGTATCAATTTCTTGTTGTTTATGGGTGAAAATCGTTTCTGCCGATTTTGGTAATTACGGTAGGTGAGTGAGAAACATATCTAAACCCTAAACAAATGTACTACACTGGAGTACTTTAGATTCGAGAGATCAATCTGTACAACTCCGGCCTAAACCAAGAAATGGTCGTTCCGGATTTGCTTCGGTCACAAAGAGGAGGAGAAGAGCTGGTTTAGAGAGGGAAGCGAAGAGAGTGTTGAGACCAGAACAGTTATGGAAGAGTATTACTTGACTTGTATCAGAAGGTGAAAGATTTTGGGAAAGCTAGCAAAGTTTCCTTTCTGAGTATTGTATTTCTCCTGACCAAAAACTTGTTGTCTTGGTGGAAATAGGTAAGACCTATTTATACAAGTCTAAGTGAAACGTACTCTGGTCTCGTAAGAAAAAGAAACAGATGAGTTGAATGGGAAGAGGTGGTAACGCCTGGTATTGATGGAATTTGATGGAATTGATGTTCCATAATGAAAAAGTGTTTCACCATTACTTCCTGCATTTACTAACCGTTTTATTTTTAATACACTGTCTTGAAACGGGCATTTGTGTATGCCGCACGTTGTAAACCGCCAAACCAAAACCCTAAAGAGCATCCCCCAGTTTGTGACATGTATTCATGTCTCGAGTGTTTTCGTGGAAAACTTGTAGCATGTCGCTGGTGTTTGATAAGTTGAGCTTGAGAGATGTGCCGGCTCAGTGGCGACCTTCGACGGGTCGAGATTTTGCATCTTAAGAGAAATCGTGGCCTTTGATGTAGGCGCGGCATGCCAAAGTGCAAGGGTTGCACGGCATGTGCCAATGGCTTGTGCGGAATTCCTTGGTTGTAGGTTGCACATCGGGTGCAAGTGGTAATGCCAAAATGCAAGTGTTGCATGGCATGTGCCAATGGCGCGCGTAGCGGATTTGGCCTTAGGTTTGCACGGCTTGGCATGCTAGGTTGCAAGGGTCGCTTGGCATGTGCCAATGGCGTGTGTGGCGGCTTGGTCCTAGGTTTGCACGGCTTGGCATGCTAGGTCGCAAGCGTCGCTTGGCATGTGCCAATGGCGCGTGTGGCGGCTTGGCCCTAGGTTTGCACGTCATGGTATGCTAGGTCGCAAGCGTCGCTTGGCATGTGCCAATGGCGCGTGTGACGGCTTGGCCCTAGGTTTGCACGGCTTGGCATGCTAGGTCACAAGCGTCGCTTGGCATGTGTCAATGGAGCGTGTGGCGGCTTGGCCCTAGGTTTGCGCAGATTGTCATGCTAGGTCGCAAGCGTCGCTTGGCATGTGCCAATGGCGCGTGTGGCGGCTTGGCCCTAGATTTTCACGTCTTGGCATGCTAGGTCACAAGCGTCGCTTGGCATGTGCCAATGGCGTGTGTGACGGCTTGGCCCTAGGTTTGCACGGCTTGGCATGCTAGGTCGCAAGCGTCGCTTGGCATGTGCCAATGGCGCGTGTGGCGCAATGATTGTGCGGCGTTGGTTTTGGCATAGTTTCCATGATGCGCAGCGATCGTGCGGCTTGGTTTTGGCATGGTTGCCATGATGCGCAGCGATTGTGCTGCTTTGGTTTTGGCATAGTTGCCATGATGCGCAGCGATCGTGCGGCTTGGTTTTGGCATGGTTGCCATGATGCGCAGCGATTGTGCGGCTTAGGGTTTTGTGTGTCGAAACCCTAGTTTAGCATTTGAAAAAAGATACCCTGGTAATTTTTTACATAAGTGCATTAAATGTTCTAATAAATGTGTTTAGCGTCACCAATGACGTCATGCTATGCGTAAGGTTTTACGATTTTAACCCTTGTCTAAAAACCACCATCAACATTAAGTCCCCTGCTTAGCTTGGAACAGGGGCCTTGTTGCAAGGTAAGCATAAGATGGTGACAGACGAGGATAGAACTAAGACAGTATGTCGTGAAAAATGGCTAAGGAGACTTGTCTGACCTTTTTCGAGATGTAAGTAGAATTCGCAATCCTTGCATCTGGTAGCTTTGTATAAATCCCAGTCGTTTATATGTCTTTGAGGCCAGGCTTTGGAGCGCGAAGCGAAGCTGCCAGTATAGACTGGGTGTGAAAGGGACTTGTCAGTATTAATGAGTCTGGAATGGGCGCGGACCGTTTGGCAGAGCATGGCGTTGAAAAGCATGGTGTTGGAAAGCATGGTTTTGGAAAGTATGGTGTGGCGCGGATTGGCAGTTTGCACGGATTGGTAGCTGGCGCAGATTGGGAAGCTGGCGCGGATGGAGTGTTTGGTGGGACCGGTGCTATCAAGGAGGTTGTGTGCGTTTTTGGAAGTGGCCAAGCTTGCTATTGCGGGCCCGACTGCCTTTCTCCACGCACGGATTTGAAAAGGGAATCCTTTCCCTATTCGAAGTCCCCTCAATTATCACGCCTATACATATAAAAAGGGTGTTCTCCTTTTATCTTGCACCTTTGGTCTTCCATACCTTCATGTTAGCGGCAGAGTGACAAGGAGAGTCATCATTCCAGGTATGTCTTATGATGCTTCTTCTTTAACTCTATATATATTTTTGTGTGCCAGTACGAAAACTCTAGTTGTATATACGTTTCGTATGAACCCATAGAAAACATTGTTCTTCCATGTCCTCGTAGAATCGAGTTATAAGCGTGATTCTTATGAACCCATAGACTTTTCGTCATGAATACTGCGGCAATATGTTTATGAAAACCTAGTTGCTTAGGGTTTTCTTTTGTTTTGGTGTGGCTATGTTTGGGTGATAATTTCTTTTCGTCTTCTCATGTTGGTGAAGATATCTTGTTACCAAAGCACCATAAGAAACTCCGACAAGATGTCACCTGAACAAAGTCTTGCTTCACCAAAAGACGTTGGTATCTCCAAACCAAACACGGATGATGACTTCTTCACAAAGCCCCTTGCCGCAGCCTGGAAAAATCATCCAAATTTCGTGCCAATTCTCTTGACCGGTTCGGAGGATGAAATGAGGACCCGTTCAGTCCGACCAGAGAGCATAATACGGTTTTGTCTTCATAAAGGGGTGTACTTTGCTTCCCATATTGATTTCAGAATGTGTCAAAGCCCGTTGCGCTCCTTTGATAAATGGATTGAGTTTATGGTGAGCCAGGAATATATGAGTGCTAATTTGACTCGAGCACAGATCATTGACGCTGTTAGGGCTTCCGCAAATCTTCAAATTAGGAAGGACATCCCTCGTTTAGTTGATTTTATCTCCAGATGGTGCCCAGATACTCATACAGTCGTATGCAGGTGGGGTGAAATGACATTCTCCCTAGAAAGCGTGGCCCTTCTGTTGAATCTTCCCGTAATAGGAAACCTTAATATCCGATTGTCAGAAGATGAAGAAAAGATGCGAGCTGATCTTGTTACGAAGGCGAAAGATTTCGTTCGGAAAGAGAACGAAAAGTGTTTCTACGACTGGTGGGTGTCCCAATGGTTCCCGGATGAGCTGGAACCGAGTCAAAAGAGTAGTACACTTTATGTTGCGGCATTCTTGGCTCTCTGGTTGTCTAGGGACGTTTTCGATGACGGTTCCGGCAAGAAAGAGATAAGACAAGAGCTTTTGGCGATTGCCGTAAGGTTAGCGAGAGGTGAAGTTCTTCCCATTGGAAGCCTGTTCCTTGGTTCTCTGTATACGCATTTGGATCACTTGGTTGCGGATATGCGTGTTTCGAACGGTTTTATGAAAGTGGACTCATATGTCCATGTTGCTTTCCTTCAAGCGTGGTTATGGGAGCATTTCGAGAAGTATACTCCGAAACCGTTACCTTCGATTCCCGCGAGCTGGGGTGGCTCCAGAATACTCCGATGGGTGAACAGGTGCCCAAGAGCTGGCTTGAACTTGGTTGGGTTCCTTGATAAGTTGCATGAAGTCGGTTTTCGCCCGTGGGCCCCGGTGCATGCGTCCGTAGTTCAGGTTAACACCTTTGCTTCCGCTCCGAATATGGATTTGCTTTCCGAAGATAACCTGAGTGCTGGTGAAGATTTATTTATGCGGAGTTGCATGCCCAGTTATATGTCTTCTTTGTTTAGGGGATCGTTCCAAGTAGCTTCTTATAATATTGATTGTGCTGCTCGTCACATGGGTTTCGACCAAGGGGTCCCTCTTGCTCGTCATCCGGTTGTTCCTAAGAATTCGTTGCTTGTTGCTCTTAATGCCAGGGTTCTTGAACCGGGTACGCGTCTACCCTTCTTGCCTTCGGAAAGAGTTCCTTCAACGACTTTCAAGTATAGTGAGTTCTGGCAAGATGAGTTCCTTACTATCCGGGGTTTTGTGAACCATATGGTGGCGAATGCCCGTTGTAGACCCACTCCTGAGGTTTTGGCAAAGCATCCAATGTTGAGAAATCCTCCTGCAACTAAGCGAAAATCGCCTGGTAATGTGGACAGTCCCCAGGTGAAGGAACAGAGGACGAAGAACCGCGCTGGTGGATTCCGTTTTGACAGACCCGACGACTCCCGTGTCTTTCAACTCCTCCAATATTCAGGTAGGTGTTGCCTCTTTGCTAATTCAACTAAAACGTGTAGATTTTTATTTCATTTCTGAATATTTGTATCTTGTTTCCACCAGGGTTTCAGTAGTGTTAACGCCTTTACTGCACTTGCTCGTCGTCAGGAGACAACAACTCTTTCAAGAGAGGTCGGCAGTGTTGAGCCCTCTCGTGATAGGGAAGAGTCAAAGAAAGAGAAGAGTTCAGAAGATGAAGGCAGTTCTTCTGACAGCGGCACTGGATCTTCTTCTGGAAGTGGTTTGGTAAGTCTTGCACATGTTTTCTTCCTTCTCTTCTTCTTTTTTTTTCGAAGAAAAATGTCTAACTCAAGATTGCAGGAAGGATCTGAGGAAGGGTCTGATTCTGGAGACAATTCTGAGATAGAGGTTCGTGAAGATTTGCCTCAAGTTGTGACTGCTACTGGCGCCTTGAAGATGGAAGTTGATCAAATGAAGAGCATGGACACGACTCGAACAGCGAAGGATGTTCTGATGACCGTTAATGCAAGTGTGGGAGAAAACCCTTCGCCAGTCGTGGGTCTGGTTGCAGGTGCCCCTTTCGATCCCCCGTACTTGGTTCCTTACCCAGGTCATGTGCTGGTCGGCGGTTTCAGTGTGCTATCTAAGCACGAGGTATTATATACCAAGATCTGGGAAAGACATGCACACATTGCCACGCCCAGGAATATCACCAGTCGATTCTCACTGGTCAAGCGTGTGGAAAAAATCCTGTCTTCAGTCGAGGACATGTGCGAGGTGACTGGCCATACTGTTTCTGAGGACGTCATCACCAGTTGGAAGTATCATCATGATATGTGTGTAGAAAACGAGTTCAACGTTCCATGGTTCGTTAAGGGCTTCGCTGAGATCCAGAATTGAAAACCGCAGTAGTCGAAAGTATTTCTGCGGATGAAATTTCACAGCAGGAGGCGTAAAATCGAACTACTTTCCAAGACGTTGACTCTGAAAAGAGCGGATCTCGAAGATGCAAGGGTGGCTTTCTCCAAGAAGAGCAGACCATGTTGGAAAACTTTCCCTGAATGTTTCTCTGTCTTTTTTCAAACTTTCGCTTAAGTTTTTTTTTTTTTGAAAGGCACATAGGGTGTCTGGTTTGAAGTTTGAATGATTTTTGATAGACGGCTGGTATTTTTTGAGAATACCGGATTATTTTTGAAATGAATGTTTTAACAGTATTGTTCTGATTATAACTTGCGGATATTGATTTCGTGAAAGCGTGTGCCTCTAGTTAGCATAAGATGAAATAGGATGATGGTTTTATCGAGAACCTATAAGAATAAATTGTATATTCCGTCCAGTCTAGACTTACTCAGCATACCGCAAATGTATCAATTTCTTGTTGTTTATGGGTGAAAATCGTTTCTGCCGATTTTGGTAATTCCGGTAGGTGAGTGAAAAACATATCTAAACCCTAAACAAATGTACTGCACAGGAGTACTTAGATTCGAGAGATCAATCTGTACAACTCCGGCCTAAACCAAGAAATGGTCGTTCCGGATTTTCTTTGGTCACAAAGAGGAGGAGAAGGGCTGGTTTAGGGAGGGAAGCGAAGAGAGTGTTGAGACCAGAACAGTTCTGGAAGAGTATTACTTGACTTGTATCAGAAGGTGAAAGATTTTGGGAAAGCTAGCAAAGTTGCCTTTCTGAGTATTGTATTTCTCCTGACCAAAAACTTGTTGTCTTGGTGGAAATAGGTAAGACCTATTTATACAAGTCTAACTGAAACGTACTCTGGCTTCGTAAGAAAAAGAAACAGATGAGTTAAAGAGGTGGTAACGCCTGGTATTGATGGAATTTGATGGAATTGATGTTTCATAATGAAAGATCGTTTCACCATTACTTCCTGCATTTACTAACCATTCTATTCTTAATACACTGTCTTGAAACGGGCATTTGTGTATGCCGCACGCTGTAAACCGCCAAACCAAAACCCTAAAGAGCATCCCCCAGTTTGTGACATGTATTGATGTCTCGAATGTTTTCATGGAAAACGTGTAGCATGTCGCTGGTGTTTGATAAGTTGAGCTTGAGAGATGTGCCGGCTCAGTGGCGACCTTCGACGGTCGAGATTTTGCATCTTAAGAGAAATCGTGGCCTTTGATGTAGGCGCGGCATGCCAAAGTGCAAGGGTTGCACGACATGTGCCAATGGCTTGTGCGGAATGCCTTGGCTATAGGTTGCACATCGGGTGCAAGTGGTAATGCCAAAATACAAGTGTTGCATGGCATGTGCCAATGGCGCGCGTAGCGGCTTTGGCCCTAGGTTTGCATGGCTTGGCATGCTAGGTTGCAAGGGTCGCTTGGCATGTGTCAATGGCGCGTGTGGCGGCTTGGCCCTAGGTTTGCACGGCTTGGCATGCTAGGTCGCAAGCGTCGGTTGGCATGTGCCAATGGCGCGTGTGGCGGCTTGGCCCTAGCTTTGCACGGCTTGGCATGCTAGGTCGCAAGCGTCGCTTGTCATGTGCCAATGGCGCGTGTGGCGGCTTGTCCCTAGGTTTGCACGGCTTGGCATGCTAGGTCGCAAGCGTCGCTTGGCATGTGCCAATGGCGCGTGTGGCGGCTTGGCCCTAGGTTTGCACGGCTTGGCATGCTAGGTCGCAAGCGTCACTTGGCATGTGCCAATGGCATGTGTGGTGGTGTGGCCCTAGGTTTGCATGGCTTGTCATGCTAGGTCGCAAGCGTCGCTTGGCATGTGCCAATGGCGCGTGTGGCAGCTTGGCCCTAGGTTTGCACGGCTTGGCATGCTAGGTCGCAAGCGTCGCTTGGCATGTGCCTATGGCGCGTGTGGCGCAATGATTGTACGGCTTGGATTTGGCACGGTTGCCGTGAAGCGCAATGATTGTGCGGCTTTGGTTTTGGCATAGTTTCCATGATGCGTCGCGATCGTGCGGCTTGGTTTTGGCATGGTGCGCAGCGATTGTGCGGCTTTGGTTTTGGCATAGTTACCATGATGCGCAGCGATCGTGCGGCTTGGTTTTGGCATGGTTTCCATGATGCGTAACGATTGTGCGGCTTAGTTTTGGCATGGTTGCCACGATGCCCAACGATTGTGCGGCTTAGGTTTTGGCATAGTTGCCATGATGCGCAGCGATTGTGCGGCTTAGGGTTTTGTGCGTCAAAACCCTAGTTTAGCATTTGAAAAAAGATATCCTGGTAATTTTTTATATAAGTGCATTAAATGTTCTAATAAATGTGTTTAGCGTCACCGGTGACGTCATGCTATGTGTAAGGTTTCACGATTTTACCCCTTGTCTAAAAACCACCATCAACACTTGTATAAAAGAGAGAGATTCGTTAGAATCGGGAGAATTGGTTTTCGAATTAACATTCAACCATTTTGAATTTTAGTCTTCCTGAAAAAGAGATGCTTCAATAATGAAGTAATAAGCCCAGAAACTTGATAACAACTTTGAACCTTCCAATCCATGTAGAACCTGCAATTGAAAGCTAAATCTAACCCAAATCGAAGAAGAAATGTGATGTACTTGAAAACCCATAGTAACAGAATCAAAAGAAGGCCATAAAGACCAGAAAAAGACACTACAAAGGTAGTGTAGATAGAAGTGCCATGAAAGTACAGACAAAGCATAATATAGAACCCTAGAAAACTAGGGAGCTAACTAAAAACTAGCAAATTAACACAAACTACTCTTACTACAGATAAAGCTAGATGAAAATCGAAAATCACTGCTCGGATTTAGTCCAAAGACGTACCAAAACTGAGCAGTGGAGGAAGGAGGCGGTTAGGGTTTTCTGTGGAAGAAGAAGGAGTAGCGAGAGTATAGAGATAAAAATCTGTAAGCTTGTTTTTTATTGTTTTTGTGAAACAGGAGTTTTGGTGAGGAAATTTGGCAAAGTATGATTGGTTTAACAAGTACAAACTCAAAGGGAAACTTTTTTTTTCTTTTGTAAATAAGACATTTCATTAAAAGGACTAAGACTCAACTTGAGTCACCGTTACAATAGGAGTAGAGCCATCTAATCTGGGATTATGAGAGTTCCCAATATTAGATTTATCTACTAGAAGTTGTTTCAAACTACATAAGGGAAGAGAATTTTCCTATTCCAGTATTGAGTTTAAAGTCCTAACAAACTTGGCTAAGATATCGGAAACTTGATTTCCTAATTTAGGAACAAAATAAAAACCCAAAAAATTAGTACAGAGATGAGTTATTCAGTTTGCCTCATTTATACAGGCTTTAGCACGCCAAGAAATCTTAGAGTTGTGATCGTTAATGTAGTTAAAAATACTTTCATAGTCCCCTTCAATACTGAAATTTTGAATCCCCTTCTCTTTGGCCCAAAGCAAAAAGAGGAGACACATGAAATTGCGAAGGAGGACGAGCAAGACAATCAGAAAGCTCGGATCCAAGAGGCAAAAGCAAAAGGGAAACTTAACTTTCTGTCTTTTGAATTTTATAGAAGTTCAAATTCAATTCGGAAGTCGAGTACCTACCACCTCTTTTTTTTCAAATTAATATATAAAGGGAAAAAACTCACATATTTCATATATTTTTGGCGAAAATAGAAGGAAAAAAATAAATAAAATCCGCACATACTTCATAACTTTTGCCCACCTATTTAATTCTTCGAGATGAGACGGGGCGACACTAATTTAAAAATGCATCCCCCGCGCACACCAAATTAGGTTAAAAGAGGGGGGGAAAATGCCTTGTGCTTAGCAAGGCACTAATATAGTGTAGAATTAAGTTTAGAGCGCTCATTAATTGGATGCATATATATTTTACTTAATTAGACACATCAAACCTCAACTGTCAGAACTAGTTTTAAGAATTAAAATCTAACGGTTTATTTATTTGCGCCAAAGCACTGGACGCATTAACTTGAATTACCGTAGTGTTTAAGGATAGATTCAAGCTGACATGGGGTCAACTTGAATCTTGAGTTTGGAACATGATAAGGGTCGGTTTAATACGAAGATTAAGGGCTCGAAATTTTTACTCTTGTTTTTCCAGTACGAGAATTATTAATCAGTTTTGAAGATCAAAATTTACTGTGAAATTTGTGAATATGACCTGAAAATTTGACTCCTTAAAAAGTGAAAATAAATTCAAGGTATTTATAATTTTAAATAACCATAAATTTTTTTAAAACTACAGAACTAGTTAGTTCGGATAAAATTACTGGAGACTAGATACATCTTCTTTTAAAAGAAAAATATAAAAATAAAATGAGTTGTGTGTTTAAATTATTCTTTTTTTCATTATTTTAATAAAATAAAAGACAAACATAAATAGGAAGGGTCATAAAATCATAATCTTCTTGACAGAGAAGCTGAAAAGAAAAAGATAAATAAAATAAAAGGAGCTGGGCAACGAAAAACTACATCAGCAAGCTCATGTAAAACGATTTTTTAGGAAGTTTTTTTTGAGGAGGTGTCAAGTAAATTTCTCGGTTTGTCTTTGGACATGTTAACACAGAATTTAGAAAGGTCCAACAAGAACTTCAGAGGGAGAGAAACAGAAGCAAGCAGAATACAAGAAAGATTAAAGCCATTGAAGAAGAACTGAATGGATGGTACAACAAGAAAACAGACATCATCTTCCAACAAGCAAGGGAAAATCTCATAAAAACAGAATTTAGGAACAACAGATACTTCCATGCTAAAGCCAACTATAGAAGAAGAAGAAACCAAATTGACACCCTCATAAATGATGATGGAACCTGGGTCTCAAAAAAGGAGGACATCAAACTACTTCTTACACAGCACTTCAGCAAAACTTATACTTCAACATATCACAATATTGACTCAAGCATTTTGCAGCTGATAAATCCTTGCATATCTGAGGAAGAAAACCAAAAATTAATTCAAATTCCTTCAGAAGAAGAAATCAAAAAAACCATATCCAGTATCAATGATTGGGCTGCTCCAGGACCAGATGGATATCAAGATGCTTTTTATATGCATGCTTGGAGTATTATGGGTGAAGACATAATCAAATTGGTTGAAGACTTTTTCAAAAATGGTCAGTTTCCTGCTCAGCTGAATGAAACCTATCAAGTGCTGATACCAAAAAAATAAATGGTGACTAAGCCAAGTGAGTTAAGACCTATAAGCTTATGCAACATCACTTACAAGATTATCACAAAGATCCTAGCATCAAGATTGAAGCCAATTCTTCACAAGATTATCTCTCCCTGACAAGCTGCATATGTACCGGGAAGAAATATACAGGACAATGTGACAATAGACCATGAAATGATGCATTACATGAAGTATACAAAAGCTATCCAGGGTGTAGTGGGTATTAAACTAGATATGGCCAAAGCATTTGATAGGATAGAGCGGGATTTTCCGCAACAAGTCATGACTCATCTGGGTTTCTCTCAAAAATGGTGCCAACTGATTCAACATTTCCTCAGTACAGCTAAAATATCAATTCTCATCAATGGCTCACCAAAAAAAATTTTCTCTCCCTCAAGAGGACTTAGACAAGCTGACTCACCTTACATATTCATTTTGTGTATGGAAGCATTCAGCAGACTTCTCACCAATGCAGCTAATGAAAAAATTATTGAACCAGTCATTCCAGCCAAAACATGCCATGCAATCTCTCATCTCTTATTTGCAGATGACTGCATTCTATTCTCTAAAGCTACAACAAAGTCAATAACAAATTTGAAGGATATCATATACAAGTTTACATCTTCATCAGGTCAGATGGTCAATTTAGAGAAATCCAGTGTCTTGTTCAGCAAGAGATTAAAACAAGAAACTTGTACTAATATTCTTCAAATACTTCAAATGAAAGAAGATGAGAAGTACTTAAGAGCCTTTCTTCAAGTTACTAGAAGCAGAGATAAGTTCTTTGATCCTTTTATAACCACAATGGAGAATAAACTACAAACTCGGGCAGGCAAGCTGACTTCACAGGAAGGAAGAACCACTCAGATTCAAGCATCTTTGAGCACTACTGCAAACTATCAAATGAGCATGTTTGAAGTCCCAGAAAAAACTATCTCAAGAATGAATATAATTCAAAAGAAAAATTTCTGGTGCAAAAAGAATGAAAGAGGAGGCAATCCCATCTCTTGGGTAAAGATTAATATGCCAAAAAGATATGGAGGATTAGGGATAAGAAATTTAAAGCTGGTTAATATTTCTTTGCTGGAAAAACTAGCATGGAGGTTGGTTAATGAAGATCAAGCTATGTGGTACAAAGTGCTAGAAGCTAGATACTTCAAGGGGAAATATTTGCTGGTTGATGACACTTCAAAGAAGAAATTCTCTTGGATCTGGCAAAGCATCCAAACTGGTCTACAACTTATAAAGAAACATTATATATGGGAAGTAGGAGATGGCAGTTCAATTCTGGCTCATAAATACTTTTGGTTCCATACAACTGAAGAAAGAAAGTATCATTCCTCAGCCTCAACTCAAGCTCATATGGATAATACTTCAAAAGTTTCAGATTATATAAACACTGAAGTCAGGACTTGGAATATGGATAAACTGAGTGAGCATTACAATAACAATCAAATTCAACAGATAGTACACATCAGAATTCCTGATTCAAGCAAAGATAAAATAAGATGGCCTTTAACCAGAAGTATGAGATTCACAACTAATTCCCTTTACATAGAGTTAATAAAAGCTCAAGGTCTGCATCAACAAAATAATCTTCTTGAGGAGCACCAATGGCTAAAGTTATAGCACATGGAAGTTCCTTATAAGATCCAACAATTCCTGTGGAAGTGATGTCATGAAATACTGCCTGTCAACAAAAAGATAAGCAAGTACAAACAGGATATAAGCAGTTTATGCACTTTCTGCAGTAGAGAAGAAGAAACTGCCACTCACCTACTATGAAATTGCAGTTATATAGACACAATTTGGTTTGGCATCTCTGCTGCCTTACATCAGTCAAAACAGGCTCATTCTTCTCTCAAGGATTGGATAAGCTCTTGGTTCTCTGAAGATGGCTCCCTTGAAGCAAATAATAAACATCTTGCTAATATAGCAGCCTGCTCTTTATAGCACATTTGGAAAGCTCGATGTGAAAAAATCTCTGAGAAGAAGTCTTATCATCCTAGAAGTATTGTGCAAAAAATAATTGCCTACACTAACTGCATTGGTTTGAATAGCTCAGGAACCCATCATAAAAATCACATTAGAAACTACATTGCTCCAGCTGAGAATTGGAAAAAACCTCCTGAAAATTGGCTGAAAATTAATATTGATGCTTCATTTTATTCTCACAACTCTAATGCAGGTTTTTCTTTGATTGTTCGTAATCATGCAGGGAGACTTGTGGCAGCAATGGCCTACTCAGCAAGAGTCAGAGATGTGAATCAAGCAGAATCTCTGATACTTCTTAAAGCTCTTCAATGGATCAAACTAATGAAGTACCAGATGTGATTGTTGAAGGAGATAATAGGTCTGTTGTTAACTGTTGTAATGGTAGAGTAAAGGATTTTCATTGGGAATATCAGAACATCATTTCAGATTGTTAGAAAATCCTAGTTGGTCTAGAGTCTTGTAAGGTTACTCTTCAGAAAAGAACTTGTAACATTGCAGCTGATAAGCTTGCAAAGTTGGCTAGAACTATTATTAGGAATCAAACTTGGTTTGGTGCTCCACCAAGTATCATTGCAAATGTCTTAGAATTAGAAAGTAGGAGCTGAGTCTGCCTGTTGGTTGTGTGTTAGAGCACTGCTCGGTCGAACTCGCATGCGTTGCTATCTCAAGCATGTTTGTCAATGTTAGTGATCAAAACTATAAGTCTTGATTTCTAGTCTACTATAGCTAAGTCTCGGACTAGGATAGAAAGTGTAGTTGAGCTCAAGAACTCCATGGCGATCATCATACAAGACGAAGAACTACTCAAGGAACTGGTGGAACTTCATCGACTAAAAGGTATGTGGATACTTGAACTTATCTATCACTCAAAAGTCTATCTACTCTATCTCCTATCTTGAGACAAAAGTCGTTTTGCTATATAGACTTTGATTATACACATTTGCTATTTCGAGCCGAGTTTATCTCGCTTATCTATTTATCTAAATATGTGTTGGCAAGCTTTCGCTTTGGCTAAGTTCATCTTTACCTAGTGACGAAAGTCATGTTATGTTTCAATCACTTGAAAATGGCTTTGACGAAAAATGGTTTGTGAATAACAACTATATAACGTCCTCTAAGAATGTTTCAATGATTGAAATGAGAGTTTAGATTATATAACAATTGTTGGATATAAGCATTTTGTGGAAACACATACATGTATAAGTCCTTATTCCTTGAACCAAAGTATGCGTACTTTTCTGCTCAGGAAACCGGAACAGAGTCCGCGAACCCAGTCCGCGTACTGTCGGAGGTTCTCTTCCCGAGAAAATCTGCTGGAGTTTGTGAAATATTTATAAACTTATTCCGGGTACTTAATTCCGCGTACCTGGTCCGCGTACTTAGGTTGGTTATTTTCTAAAAACGATTATTCGTGAACTTATACTTATATTAACTAAGGAATGCAAGTTTGCAAACCGTGGCTATAAAGTTCATGAATCGATTCGAGTGAATCAAATCGTTTTTGCTTCGATTGTGTCTTATATAGTTCTATAAGATCTAAGCAATTGAACAACTTTCTAACTAGTTCATTTGAGTCATTTGAACTAGTTATGGTAAAGAAGAATACGGTTGATATGAAAGTGCTCATATGGCTAACCATTTGGTTAACTACTGTTGAACCAACGAATGTACATGTTTGGGTACGGTTACACAAACCTAAAACGTGCATTTCATTTGTGTGTAACAAGCTAAATTTTCGATCTAACGGTTGAAAGATATTAGCTTGAATCTAATCAGGTTTTCATGTAACGGTGAATATTGAATGCTTTGTTACTAAGCTAACATTGATTGCAAACCCTGATTTGAAAGACTATATAAAGGAGAACTATAGCAACTGGGAAACCTAATCCCCACGCCTCCTGTGCGATACTAGTTGTATAAGCTAGAATTGATTCTCCTTTAACCTTAGGTTTCTACTGAGACCCTGTAGGTTAACGACTTGAAGACTTCATTGGGATTGTGAAGCCAGACCGATACTACTTTCTTGTAGTTGTGTGATCTGATCTTGTTGTTTCTATCGTATTAAGTACAATCGTAACGATTGGCTTGAGATTGATATCTCCGATAGGCAAGATATAAAAGTAATCACAAACATCTTCGTCTCATCGTTGGTGATTCCACAATATCTTCTTTCTCCGCGTCGATTAAGATTATTGTGAGGTGATTGATAATACTAGGCTGTTCTTCGCGAATATAAGTCTGGGTTATCAATTGGTTCATGTTCACCTTGATTTATCAAAAGACGGAACAAAACTCGTAGGTATTTCTGTGGGAGACAGATTTATCTATTACCGTAGACTTTTCTGTGTGATACAGATTTGTTTATTGAAGTCTTTGACTTTGGGTCGTAGCAACGCTTAGTTGTGGGTGAGATCAGCTAAGGGAATCAAGTGTGTAGTATCCTGCTGGGATCAGAGACGTAGGAGCATAACTGTACCTTGGATCAGTGTGAGATTGATTAGGGTTCAACTACAGTCCAGACCGAAGTTAGTTTGTAGTAGGATAGTGTCTGTAGCGGCTTAATTCAGTGTGTGTTGAATCTGGACTAGGTCCCGCGGTTTTTCTGCATTTGCGGTTTCCTCGTTAACAAAACTTCTGGTATCTGTGTTATTTCTTTTCCGCACAGGTTGTGCGTTTGAATCAATCAATTGGGAAATCCGACCTTTCGTTGTTGATTGAAATTGATTGATACTTGAACATTGGTCTTTGGTACCATTCAAGTGATTGCTCTTGTATTCAATTAGACTCGCAGATTTAAATTTGCTTGAGTAAGAATTGAATCAAGAAAGAGAGATATAACTCTTTGATATACTTTATTAAGATTGAGTCTAGTTGATTCTCTTGAAAGTATATTGGAGTTAGTGCATACAGATTGCTAATCGAAATATTGGGTGTGGTTGTTATACCCCCTCTTTTTCACTGTGTCTGTCTTGAGTTTGTATTTCTGTCTTAGTTTTATCAATAAATCTCCTTCTTTGCTCAAAAAAAAAAAAGGAAAAGGAAAAAAAGACTTAGCATATTTTTCTTACTTTCATGCAGGCCGGGATGAAAACCATCTGATGACAGAGAATCAGTATCTTCTACCACTCGAACAATACAACCAAGGCCTACCGCAGTACATGTTTGCCCACTAAGATTGTGCAAATTCTTCACCATAACAATCTAGTTTAAAATGAAAAATTGCTTTGAATGTGATCGACATAATTTGAAATCCATGCATTTTGATTTTAATAATTTATTATCTCGTTATTAAATTAAAAGGAAATTCTTTTTCCCATCCCGTAAATCTAAATGTACACCCCTCTTCATTCAATCCCCACATTATTTGCACATCAGAATTAGCAGCGCATATATTAACAATTCCATACAATCCACAAATGGATCAAACTATAGAGTTAGGGGTTTTATTCTTTCTTTTTTTTCTTTTTATTTTTATGCTTTATTTTTAAGGGAGAAAATAAAGAAAAAACTTAAGATTAATTTAAGATGGGCGGTTAACCTTGAAACAATTGCCAGAAGAATGATTTTTCAAATTTATTGAGTTTGACTTGAATTTGGAGTAAAGTTTTTAGCCTAAAATTCAGCATAACACAACCTCAAAGTGTTTGCCGCAATTTTAGGGTGATGAAAGGTGGGTGTTAAATTAGTTTTTAAAGTTTCGGTATGACTGGGAATGTTGAGTGTGTATGAATTTTGAATATGCAAGGAGGTTAAGTCATAAAAATGGCTGCAAAATTAGCAAGAACACATCTCGAAAGCAGCAAAAAAGTACATCTTAATTATTCGATAAATTGCTTGAAAGAAGACCAAAGGAGTTTCTTCTTAAAATTGGTTTTTTCATTTCACGCAGAGTGCGCCGTAAATGTTGACAACATTTATTCAGACAATTTAGGTTTTTGTGCTTGGATATCTTTCACGTACAAGTTATTGTAAATGCTAACATTTCAGGTGGGAATGTGGGATGTTGTAAGTGTTAACAACATTTATTATGTCGTATATGAGGTGTTTGTCCTTGAATATCTTCCTCGTATATGTTGTTGTGAATCCTTGATTGGTATCTAAACTTATTTTTAGCATAAGATCACGACAAAAAATACCTAAAGTTGCAACTGTTTGCAAAGCACTTAAATTTGAGATGAGTTTTTCAAAGTCACACTAATGAGCTACAATCTAATCGAACCAGATCATTTTAATCTACGTTCAAAGAAGGGGGTAATGACAACTGCAAGATGAAACTTAGCTTATATAAAGACAACTCTCTTTGTTGATGTTTATAAAATCTCTCAAAACTAAACACAAGCTATAATCTTGCTCATATGATCAACCACAACTTTGGTGATCATATATATATAGAACTATGAATTCCTTTTCCTAGTCCTATTACCTTATTACATGTCTTTCCTTTTCTTAGAACTAGATGACTTCTAATTCCCTTAGGATTACATCAATTTCCTAATCTTGTCCTAACCAGCTTGTTAGTGACTTCTATGTTGAAGTTTAACCAACATTCTCCCTGTTAAGCTTCAACCTTACCCGTGACATATCTTGTACTCCAATCAATTGTCTCATTTCTTCAAACTTGATCCGAGCTAATGCCTTTGTCAATATATCTGCTTTCTGCTCAGTTCCTGGTATGTGTTCAACGTTAATGACCTCCTTCTCGATGCATTCTTGTATGAAATGATACCTTTTGTGAATGTGTTTCGTCTTCCCATGAAACACTGCATTTTTAGTGAGTGCAATTGCAGACTTATTATCAATCTTGATGAAAACTTTTTCAGGTTCTCTTCCCTTGATTTCACCCAACAATTCTTGAAGCCATATTGATTGTTTAGCTGCTTCTGTTGCAGCCATAAACTCAGCTTCACAGGATGAGAGAGCTACTGTGTCTTGCTTCTATGAGCACCATGTGATAGGTGCATCTCCTAGGTAAAAGATATGACCTGTCGTACTCCTTCCATCGTCTTGGTCAATATTATGATTGTTGTTACTATACCCAAAAATTCCTTTTAATCCTCCTCGACCATACTTCAATCCACAGCTGATTGTTCCTCTTAGATATCTCAATATCTGTGTTATTACATTACCATGAGACTTGCGTGGACTCTGCATATAACGGCTTGCTACTCCCACAGAGAAAGCCAAATCTGGCTTGTGTGTGATAAGTATCTTAGGCATCCAACATTTCTTCTATAACTCGTTGAATCAATCTCTTCTTCTTTTTGTGCCTTTGAAACTTTAAGTCCAAACTCCATTGGTATCTTAGTTGGATTACAAGTTTCAAGTCCTGCTTCTTTCAGAATTCTCCTTGCATAAGCTTCTTGTTTAATATGAATCCCATCTACTCCTTGATGGACTTCTATGACAAGGTAATAAGTGAGTTTTCCGAGGTCTGACATCTCAAACTTTGATGACATTTATCTCTTGAACTCATTGATCACCTTAAAGGAGTTGCCAGTCAAAAATAAATCATCTACATAGACTGCAATCACAAGAAGCGTTCCCTTTTCTTCTCTTCTGTATAATGATGTTTCTTTAGAGCACTTAACAAATCTGATTTCTCTTAAGATTTGATCTAACTTTGTATTCCAGGCTCGAGGAGCTTGTCTTAGACCATATAGAGCTTTTGATAACTTATAAACCTTATGCTCTTGTCCTTTTACTTCAAAACCTTCTGGTTGTTCAACATACACATCTTCTTGCAATTAACCATGTAAGAATGTTGTCTTAACGTCTAAGTGGTGAATTTCCCATGAGTTTGATGCTGCTTCTGCTATTAAGAGACGAATTGTCTCTAGTCTAGCAACTGGTGCGAAAACTTCATCAAAGTCTATGCCTGATTCTTGAACGTATCCCTTAGCTACAAGTCTTGCCTTATATTTGTTGACAATACCATCATCATTCCGTTTTATTTTGAAGATCCACTTAAGACCAATCACTTTTACGCCACCTGGCTTATCAACTAGAAACCAAGTCTTGTTTCTGTTGATTGAAATAATTTCTTCTCTATATGCTTGTGTCCATTTAGTCGAGACCTTTGCTTCCTGAAAATTCCTTGGTTCATCATTAACAGAAAGTGGCATAATCTCACATTCTTCTGCAGCTTGAAGAACATAATCCTCCGGATACTGTGGCTTTTGTATCTGTCTTGTTGATTTTCGCAGTGGAATGGGTTGAGTTATTTCAGCGATCTCTTCTTCTTCTTCTTCTTCGTTATTCTCAGTGTTTTCATTATTCTCTTCTTCTTCTTGATTAACATCATTGTTTCCATTGGTATTGATGATTATGGGTCCTTCGCCTTCATCAATTACTTGACCCCATCTCATGTGAAACATTCCTGGATCCCTACTTGGTCCATCATTAGTTTCTTTCCAGTTCCAGTTTGCTTTTTCATCGAATACCACATCTTGACTCACTATTACTCTTTCCGTTATTGGATTGAATAATCTGTAAGCTTTGGATCCAGGCTCAATTCCTAGATGCACAAGAGTCTGAGATCGATCATCTAGTTTCTTAAGAGTTGCATAATCAACTTTTGTGTATGCTTTGCAACCAAACACTCTTAAATGATCTATGTTTGGTTTTCTCTTTTGCAAACTTTCATATGGAGTCATGTCTTTCAGAGCTTTCGTAGGTATCCTGTTTATTAGGTATGTGGAGTGTCGTACAGCTTCTCCCCATAGATAATTAGATATCTGCATAGCCTTTAAAGAACTTCTTGTCATCTCCATTAGAGTCATGTTTCTCCTCTCCACCACTCCGTTTTGTTGTGGTGTGTATGATGATGTGAGTTGCCTTTTGATTCCATTTGACTCACAGAACTTGTTGAACTTTACGGAAGTGAACTCTCCTCCTCTATCAGTTCTAAGCATTTTGACCTCCTCTTTTAACTCCTTTTCTATCAGATTTCTGAAAGCTTTGAATCTGTCAAATACTTCACTCTTTTCTTTCATAAGAATAAACCACATATATCTTGAGAAGTCATTTATAATAACAAATATGCATTTGTTATTTGCAAGGGTTTGTGGTGTAATAGGACCACATAAATCAGCATGAAGAAGCTCTAATGACTTTGAGGCTCTGAATGTTGTTGCTTTTGGGAAACCTTGACGAGTTTGTTTCCCAACTAAACATGATTCACAGATTTTTGCGTCATCATTTATCTGTGGTAGTCCTCGAACCATCTTGTTATGAGAAATTTCCTTTAAAGTTCTAAGGCTTATGTGTCCTAACCTTGCGTTCCACTTCCATGTCTGATCTTCCAGTCTCATATTCAGGCACAATGGCCTTCCAATCATGAGACTTATCTTGTAGAGTCTATTCTGTGAGCGTGAGACTCTAACTAAAAGTCTTCCACTTGGGTCATGAACTGTTAGATAATCTTGTCGCATTCTAACATCACATCCAACTTTTGTAGCTTGTCCTAAACTTAGAATGTTGCTTTGTAAGTTTGGGATGAAGTAGATGTTTGTGACAAGCTTCTGTTCTCCGATCTTGCTCTGAAATAGAATTGATCCTTTCCCTTCAATTTCTACAGAAGATCCATCCCCAAACTTCACTTGTCCTTTGATTTTCTCATTGAGTTCAGAAAAGTAGTGTCTCTTACCAGTCATGTGATTGCTGGCTCCATTATCTAAATACCAGATTCCTTCTTCACCATCCTTTGATTCGTAGTTCTTTGGTATTAGTTTCCCTTCGTTTAAGAATACAACTTCGTGCATGAAAAGAGTTGTATCTGCTTCCCTTGTTTCATTCTTGTTTGCTTCTTCCATCTTTTGTATTCTTTCAGGGCATACAGAGGAGAAGTGTCCTGGTTTATCACATCTGTAACAAATAATGTTTGATATATCCTTCTTTTCTTTCCCTTGGTTTTGATCATTCTGACTTGTTGTTCTATCTTGTGAGTTAAACCTTCCTTCCCTTCCTCGGCCTTTGTTTCCTCTACCACCTCTTCCACGACCTCTTCCTCTTGTCGCAGAGTTTTGTTGGTAAGAGTTTGTGTACAAGAGTTTTCCTTGAGTTTCTCCATTGTTTTCTTCATCAAGGATTCTTTATTCATATGCTTTCAATCTTCCAATTATATCTTCATAGCTAGTCTTCTTTAAATCTAAGACTTGTTCGAGAGAAGCTATGATATGAATATACTTGGATCTTGGTAAACTATTGAGAAACTTCTTTACCAGTTTATCTTCATCAATGGATTGTCCAAGTGACACAGCTTTTGAGGCTATCTCTGATAGCTTTCCTGCAAAGCTATCAATAATATCAATGTCTTTCATCTTCACTCTTTCAAATTCAGACATTAAGGTTTGCAGACGGGCTTCTTTAACTCGATCAGCTCCGAGATTACGTGCCTTTATTGCATCCCAAATTTTCTTTGAAGTTTCCTGTTCACCAACTTGTAGAACAAGACATTCTGGTATTGCTTGAAAGAGTAATCCAATGGCAACATTGTTTTTGTCTGGGTCCAATGTACCAGGATCAATTGTTTCCCAAACTTTGTAGATTTTCATCAGTACCTTCATTCTCATGGCCCATACTGTGTAGTTTGTGGCGTTGGGATTGGAACTTGTATTGATGGTGGCGTGAACTGTTTTGCACCCACAATGGTGGTTTCGTTTTCCATGGCTCAGAAACAAGCTGTGATACCAATTAATGACAACTGCAAGATGAAACTTAGCATATATAAAGACAACTCTCTTTATTGATGTTTAGAAAATCTCTCAAAACTAAACACAAGCTCTAATCTTGCTCATATGATCAACCACAACTTTGGTGATCATATATATATAGAACTATGAATTCCTTTTCCTAGTCCTATTACCTTATTACATGTCTTTCCTTTTCTTAGAACTAGATGACTTCTAATTCCCTTAGGATTACATCAATTTCCTAATCTTGTCCTAACCAGCTTGTTAGTGACTTCTATGTTGAAGTTTAACCAACAGGGGGAACTCAGTGTTTCAGTTTTACCCCAAGTCATGGATTAATGCATCGATTCGAATCAAATTTCGACTGTGCAAAAAAGCATGATATATATCAGCCTACAATGAGATTCAAATAGTTAAATATAACTTGACCCAGTCTTTGTACATTGAATAAATCAATGGGCTGTGATTTAGATTTTAAGGGTGAAAAAACTAATATTCAACTACAAAATGATCTTCGAAAATGATTCTCTTAATTTCCTTAATTTTCTCAACAAAAAAGAACTGGCCTATTAAAAAGTAACTGAGAAAGTAAATAATAAAACAAGCAAAAAGCTAAGAGCTAAAATCTTGTGATGGAAGTAATACACGAAGGGAGATTGGACGAAGATCACACAGTTTGGATATGGTTTAGCACTACGTGTTGTGCGAGATTATGGGCCATGCCGTTGGCATCTCGTTCCATGTAAGAGTTTGTAACTAAATTGAAGTCCTTAGAAAGACCTTGGATATCCTCGGGATAAAGAGGAGAATCAGGAGGTGTTTGGGATTTTAGTAGCACCACCAAATTTAAAGGCAATTATTGCCCTTATTAAAATGGACCAAACTATTTATTTAACTTTTTCCCAAACCGTAAATTAATCCGAAGAAGTTTATAATACGGGTCACTACTAAATAAGGGGTGAGATAAACCGCGGGATTCAATCCACGACCAACATAACATTTTTGTATTAAAATATAACTAGCCCCTCCGTGGTCCCTTCTTATCGAAGTATCAAACTGATGGATATTCCATGGTACCACTACTTAGCCCAATGGCCAATACTGGTTAAGGTCCCGGAATGGGCATCGCTGTTTTTATTGCAAGAGGGCCAATTAGCTATTGTATATTGCATCGCATTGGGGGTACCCTGGCTGCCTGGCATTGAATCCTTGACCCAAGTGTTATTAAATCCATGTTTTATGAAGGGAGGAGTCACTTACCCCCAAATAACAACTACTGGTTTTTAGAAAGAGATTCTTCGTCCTAAATTTAGAAACAATCTTTAATTATAATTTTTTTTTTATCATTTTGTGTCAAGGTCATTGAACTAGTAGCTTGATTAAGAACCTAAGAGTTATAATTAACAATGAAGAACACTGCATATTTAGAGAATATACCCTCCACACTTTGAATTATATATATGCGAAACACAATAGGATGTTAAGTTAGTGAAGAAGTTAGTGTAATTAGAATGTATCTAAACAGGTGAGCAAAGAGCAAAAAGAACGTACCTATTGGTGGTTTTGTATGGTTATTTTAAAAAGCAGCTCAACACTTTCAAATCGGATTTTGCCTTTTCCAAAATTATATAAACGTAAACTCAGATTTTTGTACTTTCTGATTTTGAGTCATTTGAATAATAATTTGAGTGTAGTTGTTTCAAAAAAAATAATTAGAGTGGAGTTCGCAATTTTGTCCATTGGCATAAAGAACTCATTTGATATTTGCTAGGCAAGAGTAACGAGGAACTCATTTATTTGGTAGGAAAGAATAACGAGATTGAAAAAACTGTTTTATCAGGCAGGCAGCTTTCATAGCTCAGTTGGTTAGAGCACCCGTTTAGTAAGCGGGAGGTCTTGAGTTCAACTCTCAATGAAAGCATTTTTTTTTTTGGAATTTATACTCAAACTCATTTCTTTTATTGGAATTTATACTCAAATAAATATCAGAGAGTAATATGCTAGTTTCTTTTATTAATTGAAAATGAATTAATTTGCAGATTAATTACTCGTTAGAAAATGTACATTTTTCACTTACAAAATACATCAATCTAGCTTAGCTTAAATGATGTAACTCATCTGCCCAAGTTTGGTTATCTCACCCTTCAAATCTACTGAGAATCTACATTTTTACACCTTACTGATACTTCCATTTTCAGTAATATTTTCTGGATTTCTTTCGAGTTCCTTATAGTTTTGGGCACAACACTGTCCTTCTGCATCAAAGCTTGCATGAACGCTGTAAAAGACATAGAAAAGAATGACGACGCCCGAAAAAACCCCAAATCTGATATAAGAGGGACCATCTTGACAACCCAGCAAGAAAACATTCAAGAAGATGGAAATAGAAGGAATCCATGGCATCAGAGGAACACCCCAATACTCAGGTTTACGGGTTTGAGGAACAAGCATGTTAAAAGCTAGTAAAATCCCAACCAAGATACCCATACAAGTACCAAGTATGACTGACTTTGTCTTCCCCGGTGAAGCAAATTGCCAAAGGAAAGTGAATAAAATGGCAATGAAAGAAAAGGAGAAAAGAAACGAAAATGTCGGCCACGGATTTGTCGTTCCAATTGAAACATATCGTCGATATATTACTGCATTGGCTACCATGTAGAAGACAAATAGTGTACCGATCGATACTAGATTTAGGAGGACATTGAGGTCCGTAAACAGGGATATCACTGCTGTCAAAAGCCCTGCAAAAATAATGAAAATGATACCACATTAAAAAAAAATTATCTTAATAAAACACAAATAAATCCAATTGAAAAAAGAAACAAAATGCAATCAAAATTTAAAGGAAATGCTTAAGCCTATTTTATTCGTTAGATTGAATTCTTCATAGAAACTTTTGACAATGACATGCAAATTCCAGAGATATTTATTCGCTTAATCAAACATTCAATCATAATATAACCAATTTATAGAAAGTGGCCATATTATTTACACATGTTAATTTAATAATACGGGTCACAGCTCATTAGGATTTCCTTTGATTAGTGACTAATCCAAAAAAAAAATATTCGAAAATATTCTACGAGTAATCCTACGATTCTATTCGATTTCATTTCACTGTTCCCAGAAGAAAGTGAAAGTAACAAAAGAAAGGTGGGGCCCACGCGTAACGGCCAAACGGCCTTAGCTTATGTGGACAAAAGATGTGGGGAACTACGGTACGCTTACGTTAGATAAAGAAAAGATAAAGCGTAAAAGAGGCGTACGGAGTGTTTTTCGCAAACGTCATCTTTACCTAGAAAAGCCGAAGCGTTGACAGGAGTTGACGTTTTAGGGTGGACCCTCGCGAACCAAGATGGAACGATATTAGACCGCCCGATTACACATAGATAACGAGCTTGGCCCAACATCGAAACCATCAAAGATGTTAATATACCAAAACTAGCCCCACCACCTATTACATTTGAAACCCATCCCCAGCCGTCTGATCCTTTGAATGCTGATGAAAATGGAGCTTCAGTATCTATCTGCACATTTCACATCAAACCAACAAATAAGGATTTCCTTCCACAATTGTATGACTAAGGGTAAAATTGTCTTTTGCATTGACCCCATATAACATAGGACTGTGTAACCGTTCTGAAAAATTAAATGTTTTTTGAAACCTAGCTAGGATTAGCCTGCTTATGTAGTGTAGGTTATAAGAAGAGATAACATAGACATTAATGGCGTTTTCTTCCTTTTTCTTCTAAAGTGATGAAGGAAGATAGAAAGTAGGGTTGTTTAGTTACTTACTGCATCATAAGGCACAAGTTTAGACATTGATGCAGCCATCAAACAGTAAAGTATGGTGACAAGGAAGACAGAACCAGAAACACCAATTGGGATGTCTTTTATTGGGTTTCTAACTTCTTCAGCCATTGTTGAAACAGCATCATACCCGATATAACTTAGATAAACCATTGCCGCTCCATTAAAAACTCCTGATATTCCGTATGGGAAAAACCCACTTGGGTTTTTATCTGGATTCGCTGGTTCTGTAAAATTCTTTGAATCTCCTTTCCAAAATCCCATCACTATAATGAATCCTATAAACAGTATGTGCAAAGCTGTCAACACCATATTCATCACTGAACTTTCTCTTGTACTGTAAAACAAAAACAAAACAAACAGAGTAAGTTTCAAATTGAATAAATTCTCTGAATTCTTTCGAGAAATTGTTGAAACCCAAGTTTTGCATGAATTACCTGTGACAAATGATGAGTGAAATGATCAAAATGACGGCAACAGCGATGAAATCAAGTTGATTAAACCCATCAGGAAGTCCAGAAACAGTAATTCTCCATTTCTCTGTTGCAGATATCCCAAAAGTTGCTCCTAAATAGGCAGTAAAGCTTCTAGCGACAGCAGCATTAGAAAAAACATACTCCATTACCAAATTTGCACCAGTTAAAAACGCTGCAAATTCCCCTGTAAAAAACCCCCAAAACCCAAATAAATCACTAAAACCGGCGGAATATATTAATAGAAAAAGAAAAGAAAACTGAAATAAAAATGTACATACCGAAGGTGATCCTGAGATAACTAAAAGCACCACCAGCAACAGGCATATCAACAGCAAATTCAGTATAGCAAAAAGCAGAGAGAAGAGCACAAAGACCAGCAATGGCATAAGAAATAATCACAGCCGGACCAGCATAAAGTCTAGTCGCTCTACCGGTAGTAACAAAAACACCAGCACCGACCATACCACCAATTCCAAACCCAACTAAATCATACCATCTTAAACTTTTATGCATGTCTGAGCCGGATCGTGCTTTAACTCGGCTCATCTCTTCAAATGTTGTTGTTACCGAACCGGCCCTTCGGTGTAATCTTTTCGGGATCTCAATTATTGCTTTTCCATATGATCGCAAACTTGAAAACGATGATGGTGTTGATGATGATCCATGGCTTTCTCCCATGTCTATCTTTATCTATCTTTTTTTTTTCACTCAGTCTCTCAATCTAACACGATTTTAAAGAAGAATGGAATGGAACAGAAGAAAATAAGAGAGAGAAGTGACGATGAGTGTGACTTTGTATAAAAAGTAACGGTGGGGGTCTGGTACCTCTCATATAACGGAGGTGACGTGGATTTTGGATTGGGTGAGATTTTCATGGTAATTGTTTTAGGTAATTCATTCATTAATTTTTTTTCCATTAAATTCATTCTAAATGGCCAATTATTATCATGGTTAAAAATCTAAAATACATTGTACCTAAACCCGTTTTGATGATGAAATCAGGCGTACCACCTCGAGATTTGCCACTTGTGGTAACTAAATGTGGATCACATTATCCAAGTGTTTGGACATTTCAAATTCAATATTAGGAAAGTCGTGTAAATCATTAATTGTGATTAACGTTTGAGAATTTTTTAAGCGACATATTATGTAGGTGACTATAGAGATAGCATGGATGGAGGGGAGGCAAGTTTCATGAAAGTGGACACAAGTTTGTAGTATTTTGAAACCAGAGCGGACAATATGAAATGGAATTTAGGATTTCTCAAATGATTTTTTTTTTTTTTTTAATTCTTTAACAACTATACCAAGAAGTTGATTATCTTTGTGATGTGGGTAAGTTGGTTGTGATGTATTTAACTCAAACAAAGTCTACGTGCATTATATATGTAGTTTTTTAGGTAATTCTTGATACTTGCAGAGAAAAAGGCATGTGTGACATCGGATATAGTAACCGAGCCAAGTGCTAGCGATGCTACGACGGAAGCTACTAACTAGGCTTTAATGAGGACCATGTTACTTGAGATACCAAATTTGGCTAGAATCCAGATATGGATGCGAAATGGTACTACTACAATAATTCTACCTCCGCAGTAACAAGTGGTACTACGTCAAATTGTGGGGCCTCGTGGAGCACTTTTCTTCGTTCGGGCTCGATCACTTTGCAGGGACAGATAACCACGACATTTTTCGCCACATAGTTATCAGTTGTTAATTAAGGCAACTACGCCGTGTAATGATAATAGGAATGGTTATATGGTAGGGCTTTGCTAGACACACCGAACAAATACACCGAAAATGTGCATCGAGAGAATCACACGAACAGAAAGCCGCGTGCTTAGCATCGAGATTGAGAAGGGCTAAGTAAGCCCCACCCTTCCCTATCACACAATGCAATCACGGTGTATTTGGCATTTACGTATATGGTATTGATATTTGATAATTGATGTAGTCCAGAAAGGATACAGATTTAAAAATGTGGGTAAATTAGTGAACATCGTACAGTTTGAAACGAAGAAGTTAAACATTGTACATCTCCAAAAACACTGACAGTTTATAGTCCTGTAACATAAGCCAGAGAGATTGTGGCATCCCAAACAGAAGACAAGAGTCATAGTACAATTATGAAACATAGAAAAGAATTAGAATAAAGAAGCGACATATTGATATTCCTTTCAAACCAGTCGCCAGCTATGGTTGGATTCGAACTTCGGATTATGCAACGGTTGGGGTATATTTTTGGAGTCCAAACTCCAAACTTGGGCACCCCTAATAAACGGGGTGTATGTTCCGCTTCCGGATTTCCTTATCGGCCCAAATTTTTTTCCAGCGGACCTATGTCCAATTCCCCCAAGTAGAAATTGACATTTAGTTCCAAAGTTAATGGACTTTGGACGCTCTAGTCCTGTCCCTTCAAGCCTAATAATAGGAGGTCCTAATTTGCCAAATCCATAACGAGTTGGTCTAAATGTTAACGATTCGGTCCAAATTGTATTTTTGGCTGACTAAAATAACCCCACATACAGAAACGTATCTTGATTTGTTCGCAAACCAGTTTTTCATTCCATTTCTCCACCAACAGATCTCTGCAACAATAATAGGAGATTCGGAACCCCTATATGAGAAGAATTTTCATTTCATCTATTAGATTTCAGGTTAGTATTTCCACTTTGATTACTCTTTATTCATTTATTTTTCATTCGATTTTGTATTTTATTCGATTTCTTAACGATTGTGGGTGTTTGATTTGTGATTAGAAATGATAGTGATCAAATATTTTCTCACATCTCTCTACTTCTCGTCTCCATCGATCTATTGAGGAAGAATCTTAGTTTGATTTTCTTATTCCAAATCTTATTTAGGGGCTAGATGGTAGAAGAGGAGGAAAAATAAAGACAATTTAGTAATGGAAGAAGCTGAAACTTTTGTAGCAGGATCTCAAGAGACGGAAAAGCTTATCAACGGAATTCTTAAAAAATTGAGCGATTGACTCAACAGGTAGTAGTAATGGTCTTTTTTCGCTTGTTTTTTCATATAATTATGCCCTAATTTTTTGTTATTTAGATGTTTTTAAGTCATTTCCGTTCAATTTCTCCCTAGGTTTTATAGATGCTTAAAGAAGACAAAGATACTTTTCAAAGATCTTCGTAACGAATTTGAAGAAATTCAAAGATTAAGAGAGAGCTCTTTTAGTGGTTTTGAATTTTGAGATTTCTTTTCAAATATTAATTTTGCTATAGAGAATTCATAAGGAACAAATTCAAAAATGACATGATGAGATTAAGGAACAGGGTCACTGAACAGAATGCATGGAGAAGCAAATACTAGTGTTCATATAACTTTTCTTTGTTCCAAAATATCCCGATTTGATCCCCTTGATAAGGTAGTAGTAGCAACATTTAGTGATTGCATTCAATGAGGAAATTTAGCATTTGATTATCGATATAACAACCGGGTGAAATTTTATACCTCATATTCTCTCATTTTCCATTGTATGGTATTTATCGTCACCCATTGATTCTATCTTGGATTGGGTCTGCAACTTTACTTTCGCATTTTATACCTCATATTCTCCCGTTTGCCATTGAATTGCATGTTTTTTAATAGGTGTCATAGGGACACAGAACTTTGAAAAGTGATATAGAACAGTAAAAATATTTAAAGAATGGTAAAGATGATTATATGATAGTTTTAGTAGTGGAAGTAATAATGATCAACTTCACTTTCGTTTGAATATACACTTTTCAAGTGGTGGGGTTTCTTTTTAGTTTGGTGTTGATTACTCACTATTTTTTGACAAATTTAGTCATGAGTACTAGAATATCAAAACACATTCTCAAACAATTTAGTCATGAACTGTTGTTTAAGAATGGTGTTGAGTGACATTTTATGCTCCTGTTCTTCCATTTTGAAGCAATTATTTTATTTGCAAGTTTATAATTTGTATATGGTTGTGTATGCTTGTTTTATTTCTTGTGTTTTTCATTTTCTCAAATTATATAGTGATTGAACTTCAGCAATCACCTTTTGTTATCGAGTTGTTAATGTGGACATAGTCGTGCACCTGTTCATTCTTGACGTGTACATAATTGTACACCTATCATTTCCAGAAAACTTAAGTTATAGGGGTAGCTAATGATTCTTTACATCGCCATGAAAAGGAGTTAGAGTATTATCCCCCATATAATCTGTTTAGTATTGAATGATCTTATATAGACTGATTTGTTGGTATTCAACATGCGAACCTTTCATTTCTGGATATTAGAAATTGCTAATTTGTCAAGTCGAGCCAGTTATACTTCTTTGTTTGCCACTCAAGTGGGTTAACATAAAATTTAAGAGCATGATGTGAACCATTTTCATACTTCCTTTCATATACTCTTTTTTAATTGTAGAACACCGTTTTTAAACACTTCTCGTACAATTTTCTAATACCATACATGGAAATAAAAAAATGATTTCATGGCTCACTCTTTGTTAAGGTAGGCCAGCCCGTATTATATATACTCTACAAAAAATTTTGTACATCCTTGATCAACCAGGTAGTCGTGGTTAGTTTGTCATCAAAGTTTAAGTTAATTTGTCACTATCTTATGCATCCATTTATACTTCGGTTTTTAGTGCATTATAGATGATGGTATCAGGTTTTCTGTGTCTGGTCTCATCTTGTAGAGCTATCTGAGAGGAAATAGTGACTCATTACTTCAAAATTTTGGTCATGAACTTTCTTACGAAGTAGTCCAACTACTCTTTTGGAGAAACTGATGATCTGGAGTATTATGAATCAATTTTGAATGGATACAACCTTTCAGCCTTTTCTATTTAAATGGTCTTATTTTTTTAGTAGACGAAAGCCTTACCTAATTCACGAAACACTATTGCTGATTTAATTTGGTTTGAATTATGACTAAAAAATTTGTCCTATTTGGATTCAACTTGATGATTAGAGCGTGTATATTGGATTCCGATACATATATATCCCAACATTTTTAGGAATGATTACTGACTATCAACATGAAGTTATTGATTCAGAATTTATCCTGGATATTTCGATAAACAAAGCTATTTTCATTTTTGATAGTAGTGATAACGTAATTTTGGTTGATACAGTTACTAGACGTTGGTTTAGTGTTATTGTTATTTAAGATGAAGATATGCTAGTATCTGAGATACCAGGTAGGCTAGTTCCGATCAGGTTTATCATGGGTAAAGCACGTAGTTGTACACATGTCGCTTTTTAATGTGTACATTGTTATACACCTATTTATCATTAATGTGTACATAATTATACACCTTTTGATTGTTAATTTGCACATAATTGTACACTTGTTGATCGTTAATGTGTACTTAGTTGTACACTTGTTCCTCGTCAAAGTATGTACAAACAAATCTAGTAAAATTTCATGGAATGGGTTTGATATGTAGCGCAGCCTATGATAAATGGTAGAAGACTAACGCTAGCAAGAATGGAAATGGTGTCAATGGGTCTGCCAGATGGCTGAGTTAGAGGTGTTTTCTTTTAAGTTGTCTTCATTACTATAAATAGTTTAATTTGGATTGCCTTAATTTTTTTTCTTATGTTTGTATTGATTCTTTTCATGGTGCATTTGGCATATACAACGTCCTCGTGCACCGACTCCTGCACCTCTACCGTATCGGAGAAATGATATAGGCAGTAGCTTTGGTAGATCACAAGGAAGAGGAGGATATAGCGGCGTTGATGAGGTTGTAGATCATAATGAAGGGGAAGATATAGTGGAATTGATGAGCGTCGTATCCAGAGGTACCACCCTTAATTTCACTAATTTTTAAGCATCAAACGGCTTAACAACGCATTTGGCATGTAGTGCATAAGCATCCCCTGATTATTTAGGTGTACATAGTTCTACACATGTTATTCATTTATAAGTCTAAGAAATTAGTGAAAACACTAATGTATACATAGTTGTACATACATGTTATCTTATTTAGGTGTACATAGTTTTCCACATGTTGATTATTTAGGTGTAAATAGTTGTACACCTGCATAACTATATTTTATGTATACAAACCAAAAATTTGGAAAAACACTAAGGTGTACAGATGTTGGATTTTTTATAAGTACGTACATAGTTGTACACCATTGTGCTATCTCAATAATATATGCATGTGTTTTTGGAATAAATGTTGGATTTTTGTAGGCGTACATTGTTGTACACCAGATGTTCTCTCATGATTTTATGACCAAGGATTTTCATATGTGCGTACATAAGTTGTACACCACTGTATAATATCGATAATATATATGACTTGTGTATAACTATGTAGTTCTTGTACAACTAAGGTGTACAAACTAGTGCAAACTTATACTTGAAAGGATGATTTTTATCCGTGCAATGAAAAGTACTACGTGGTTTCTTACTCCTAAACTTATACTTGTATGCATGCTCTAACAAGATACTGTTATATATGCAATTATATAATATACAAGTTTGGTGTGTCCAAATATGTGTTTTGAGTGGAAATCTCACGTAAATCTGACTTTCAACTATTTTTATATTGAATTGTTAATGTGTACATAGTTGTACACGTGTCGAATTTTGAATTTTTATCTGTGCAACTACTTTAAACTATTGTACATATGTTGAATTTTATGCAACTATGCAACTATTGTACATATGTCGAATTTTGAATTTTGAATTTTGAAAGTAGTTGCTAATTTTTATCTGTGCAACTACTTTCAACTATTGTACATATGTTGAATTTTATGCGCACACTGTTGTACACCTTCTAGTTAATGTGTACATAGTTGTACATCTATTGATCATTATTGTGCACATATTTTCACACATTGATTTTAGTGTTAACATAGTTGTACACATGTATTGAGCTCTAATATGTATCAATTTGGTTTGCAGCATGTGACAGATTTGGTAGGAAGGGAAACTACGATTCTTATTTCTGGTATGAATTTGTTTTAGCTAATTATTTCACAATTTTACTTGATTTATCTAGTAGTTTTGAGTGTTATGCATGTAGTTATGTTTATGTTGTTATTATGAGATATATGTTCACCAAGAAATATTAGAGCCTTCTTTCTATGCTTGTCTTTTTCTTATCTCATATCTTAAATTTTTTGAGGCGAATGGGGATCAAATGATTGTTTAGGCATTAGATCATTAGTAAGATATGGGTGTCTCAAATTCTCAAACTTTTTGTTTCTCTTAATTGCAGGGGGAATGAAGGTTAAAGATGATAAAGATGGGTCCTCGCCTCATGCTTCTATGCTTGCACCCCAAGATGTTGCAACATGGTGATAGGTATTTGGTCGCTAATTTATACTTAGTTCTCTTTTTAATGCCCACCTTAATGTTGGTCTCAGTTGATAATATGATTTTATGCATTATGATATGTTAGCTGAAAATCAGGTTTTATACATAATTTGGAGGGGTGTACATATTAGTGCATTAGTGAAATTCCCAAGAAAATGTGGATTTGTATGTGGTTATGAATGATCGTCTTTATGCATGTTTGTAGTGGTGTACATATTGGTGCAACTGTGTATATATTTTCCATGAAAAAGTAGGTTTGTGTGTGGTTAACACATTTGTGTACCTGTGTATATTCCATGAAAAGGTAGGTTTGTCGTGTTTTACAGCGCTGTACATATTGGTGCACCTATTTAATTTTCATGAAAAAATAGGTTTGTATGTGATAGTGAATGATCGGCTTTATGCATGTTTTGAAAGTTATGTTTTTCTGTGGAAGTTGTATTGAATTCTAATATGTTTCAATTTGGTTTGCATCATGTGACTGATTTGTCAAGAATGGAAACTTTGGGTTTGTGCAGTTAGGCCCAAATGAACTGTGTCTCTTTAATTTAATAGCTGCCTAAATTTTCGTTTTCATCTCTTTCTTTTTTTTGCCTTTGTTTCTTATGTGGTTGGTGGTGAAAGGTTATCACTTTTTTTTCAAGTTGAATAACTGGTTCTATTGAGATGGTAGAACTCTGAAGTGGTGATCTAGTGAATAAATATGAAATGCCGATAAAATTGCAAAGATAAAATCTTAAATGTGTGATGTTGGTGGTACTGAGGAGCAGGAATTTATGTTGTTGTTGGATGGGTAGTACTGCTGCAGAGAAGTGCAGCTAAGATTGGAAAGCTACAGAAACGGATAAAAAATTTGAGTTGAATGGTTGAGGTGTTGTAGTTGTTTGAAGCAGTAGGTTAAGAGTGGTTGAGCGTTGGAGCTGATGTTGGTAATGAGTTTGGGTTGTAAACAGGTTGTATTTTTGTAGATGTTTACATGTTTGGCCACCAATGTAAACTAAGTTTTTTATATAATGAGAATTATATAGTCATATGGGTACTCTTTTTGTAGCTTTCTGAAAGAGCTTTCCGAATATATAAAGTTTGCGAATTTTGGACAAACGGTTCGAAAGATAAATTGATTTTAATTATTTTTTATACTATTTAAAACTGCTGACATCATCATGAGTCACTTTGGACTAAAATGCAAATATTTGGACTAAATTATAAACCAGGAAGTTTATTTGTGTACTTTCCATAAAAAAAGACTAATTTGTACCTAGTTAAATGGGTTAGGACTAACTAGTATATTTGGATGGGATTTTGGACTAAACCGTATTTTTCCCTTCCACCAACGAAGAAGGAACTCTTATTACCGAGACTAGTTTATCACTTGTGCCATGCACGGGTTTGTTTCTTACATATATGCAATAAATAAATAACATCTGGGCCACTTTAGATTACTCCCAATTGGCTGTCAATTTTTAATACATTATTAGTTCATGATGATACTTACCAAATTTCCTATCATATTACGTCCCTTATTAATTTAAGAATGTCCTATATTTGTCTATAACGTTTTGAACCATCAATTTTTTTTTACTTTTTTTATATACTCGAACCAAATTCAATGGCACTTATCTAAGTGCGTTTTAACACTTGTTGTCTCGCATGTATTCACCATACTGATTTTTCCATCGATCTCGATTTCAGTCCACCATATTTAAAAAAGGGAGATGTTGTCCCTATCCAAACAGGCAAGCGTATCAAAGAAAAATATATTTGCATCCCAAAAAATATGTAACAAACAATAAAAAAACGTATTTTAGAACACTCTCATATAATAAAATCGAATTTCAATAAATTTCATATTGCATCCTATTAATATTTTCAAACTACTAAAGTGTCGTTGATCCCACATCGTGTAGTTCTTTTTTTTTATTTCACATCCACTCCTCATCGGTGATCAATGTAGGATTCATAGTCCCGACACTGAGACTGCTAAAAGAGCATACCAAGCCATCTAACAACAAACAAACACCAACCGAAAAGGGTAAAAGAAAAGATGAACCTCTCTATATCCGCAACAGGTACCGCTGGTACAAACAGATGGGGAAAAAAATTGAGTCACAAAATAACTAAAAAGAAGCTAATCATGAACTCTTATTTGCATCGAGAAATTATTAAGTCAAGACAGTAAAGTAAAGTATCATATCAAACAAAAGAAACATAACTTTCTTCTGTAAACTTAATTATTCTAAGGAATTAAGATTTGTTGATCTTTCTTTATAAACACTGCATTTAAATGAAAAACTTCATTAGTAAGAGAAACCAAAAAATAAAGAAAACCATTTCTTTTGAACCACATCAGCATTAAAAATAAAATAAAAATTACTCCAAATACAAAATCTAAGACATGAGTTTTGGAGTTTCACCTGGTTTACTTAGCTCTCTTAAACTGCAAACTTTAAACATAACAAAAGTAAATCAGAAACCACGTCTGAAAACAATTCAAACATATAATTACTTAAGAAACAAAAAAAAACTCACTTGTTGTCAGTATTAGCAGTCATTCATTTAGCTCATCTCATATAAAAATATGACCCTCAAAATTGAATTTTCCAATCCACAAAAAAAAAAAAACTACTCGATACGAAATTAAATGAATCTGGCCAAAAATATAATCGACAAAGAAAATCGTGATTATCAATGCAAAGATTGAAGTTTTTGGTTTTTAACAACTTTAAGCAAATATGTCAAGAATTAATGAGAATGGGATGATTAACATGTAAAATTCTAACCAAAGAAGATTTAGAATACATGAAGTTATATTTTCACTACAATAAGAAGGAAGAAAATCCTAAGCTAGGGTTTAACAATTGAATCAACCTTTGAATTTGTATCATTAAAAATGAATGGTTTAGGGTCATCCTATAACCCCGACTCTTCGTAAATACCAAAAAAAATACCAAGAATATTGTGAAGAAAAATGACTTCATCATTATATATACCTTGAATGAGTTTGCTATAAAATAGCCGATATCTTATCTTTTAGCTTAGTTGTCGCAGCAATCGACCACACCTTGGAGCTTAGCAGCCATTGATCACACATTGGAGCTTCGTGCATAACCAAAAGCGTCGCGCCATTAGAGCTTCATGCAAAACAAAAAGAAAAAATTTTAAAAAACGAAACAACCGAAAGAAGAAATATAAAATCAAAAACAACCAAACCCTAGCAAAAAAAAATCTCGAACTTTGTCGGGGTTGGCTCGAGTGCTTTATATAGGGAGCGACCAAGCTGCAATTTCATATTAAGAAGGAAAAATTCAAAAAAAAATTCTCGAACTTTGACGGGGTTGGCTTGAGTGCTTTATATAAGGAGCGACCAAGCTGCAAATTCATATTAGGAAGGAAAAATCTTGTGGATCTTTTTACAGGCAAAGATAGAAAATGTTTATACATTATTTTTAGAATATAATATCTATAATATTGTTATTGAATTCTCCTAAAATGCAATTTCGGTTAGCAATATTATTCTAATATCACCGTAATTAATGGTTGCAAATATTTTCTCTATAAAAAATTTATTACATATAAAAATTAGAAATTGGATTTATTATTAGAAATTGGAAATTGGCTTTTTTTTCTTTCATACACAAAAAAAATTAGAAATTGACTTTATTATTTTTTTTATTTTATAAGTATTTTTATTTCAATAGAAAAAGGAAGCTTTCATTTTTCTATTGGCTGTTGAAGTTTTTCTTTTTAGGAAACAATATCCCAAAAAATACGACTATTTTTTAATTTTGGATAGCTAAATTATTCTTGTATACCACCATAATTAGTGGTAACAAATATTTTTGTATGAAAGAAATATTTCATATTTTTGAGTATCACACACTGTTTAGGAACTTGATTAATCTAGGTTTTTTTCTTTTAAATGATATGAAATGAAAATATCTATAATATTTTATTTTTGGATAGTTTGGATAAGATTATTATTATTGTTAGTAATATAATTGTTTGGATAACAAAATTATTCTCATATCACCATATTTAGTGGTTGCAAATATTTTTGTAAATATATTACATATCAAAACATAACAGAATTAGGAAATTGGCTTTATTAAAAAAAAAATATTTTAGATTTTTTTTAAATTATGGTATGAACAAAATTAAGAAAAATAATATGGAAATGAGGTTTATTATTTTGTCATTAATTAAATTTTTGTATGATCGTTTTTGTATTGGCTCGCTTTAGATTTTAATCTTGTTTTAGTCTTTTGTTTCAGATTCTAACGATTCCGTGATTTTTTGCTTTTAGACAACATCACCGAAAATAAATATTCGCAAGAAAGACGCAACGTCGTTTAAGAGGTCAGTACCCACGATCTGTTTTATTTTAAGTAATTCAGTATAATTTTATTCTTTAATTTTAATTGATACAATAGAGTTGTAATTAAAAAAAAGAATGATTCTGAAAGCTGTAACTGGACAGTGGACATTTTTTTAACATTTTTTACATTCATTAATTATGTGATTGATTATGATGTATGATTGATTTAACTTTTTGATTTTTATGATGAAATTGATTGTTTTTGATTTAATGTATTTTTGGCAACATTATAGTCTTTGAGATAATTGCTTTAGAATTAGATATATTATAGACATTTTTTTTTTGTATTTTTGGTAGTTTTATAAGATTTTATTAGATTCAGGGAAATATTTTTGTTGGATTAATCGGCGAAAAATATATTGTTGGGCAAAAAGATATTTTCCTGAAATATTATTAGCGAAAATATTAAAACATTACCAAAATAATAATAAAAGTGAGGCCAGAATTCACCAGAAGCGAGAATCAACCAAGAGCGAGAATTAACCAGGAGCTCCAGTGAATGAGAGCGCTCGAAAAAACTCGGTTATTATATAGAGAATAGTTGTACTTAAACTCTGGATGAATTGGTGTTGGATTATAAAAGAGATGGACCTGATATTGGAACTTATTCCAAGCTAATAGAAAAGGAGTTAAAGAAAACAGAACAAGATGGAAAGATGATTTGGGGGTGGAAGAAGACGGATGGCCTATTCATAAGTTCCGCAATAAGTGCTTGTTATCTTGAACTCTCTAGATAATTTTTCTGTAAACGAAGGATAAATTGTTGTCCTTGAATAGCTGTATTAACCAACTGCAGACACTAGCCCACTATCAGACTTCAGACTGAAATGTAGATGAGACCGAATCATCTCTCCAAACAATTCAGCTACAACCGCACTCCTTATGTCTCTTGAACCTCGCAAGCTTTACACACTTGACTCCCTTAGTTGTCGTCCTTTACCATCTAAGAGTTGTCTCGGACGCAGTGAAGACTTTTGATACCAATTTTCCTCTAACAGATAAGCTTATTTGATTTCCATTTAAACCGATGGATCAAGGTGTGAAAATCTGCTCGCAATAGAGAAGATAGCAAATGTCATAAATCCAGAACTTACGACTCCCGAAGAGCAGCGTAGATACTTAACCACCTCTCAAGAACAATCGTCAAAAGATCATGAAAAAGCGGGGGTACAACAACCACACCTAATATTTCTCTTAGCAATCTGTATGGACAAACTCCAATATACTTTTCAGAGAATCAACTAGACAGTCAGACTCAATCTAGATCAAAATTATATCAAAGAGTTTATATCTCAATCTCTCGATTTGATATATACTCAAGCAAATAGAAATCTGCGAGTCTTTATCAAATACTAGAGAGATAACTTGGATGGTACCAAAAACCAATATCCAAGTGTCAATCAATTTAAATCAACGACCAAAAGGTCGGATATTCTAATTGATTGAACAACGCACAACCTGTGATATTTCAATTATATAACAAAATATAATGCGGAAGAGAAATAACACAGACACCAGAATTTTGTTAACGAAGAAACCGAAAATGCAGAAAAACCCTGGTACCTAGTCCAGATTGAACACACACTGTATTAAGACGCTACAGACACTAGACTACTCCAAATTAACTTCGGTCTGGATTGTAGTTGAACCCCAATCAATCTCACACTGATCCAAGGTACAGTTATGCTCCTACATCTCTGATCCCAGCAGGATACTACGTGCTTGATTCCCTTAGATGATCTCATCCACAACTAAGAGTTGCTACGACCCAAAGTCGAAGACTTTAATAAACAAATTTGTATCACACATAAAAGTCTAGGTAATAGATAAACCCGTCTCCCACGAATATACCTACGAGTTTTCTTCCGTATTTTGATAAATCAAGGTGAACATGAACCAATTGATAAACCGGACTTATATTCCCGAAGAACAACCTATTATTATCAATCACCTCACAATAATCCTAATTGACGCAGCAAAAAAAGATATTGTGGAATCACAAACGATGAGACAAAGTGTTTGTGATTACTTTTACATCTTTCCAATCGGAGATATCAATCTCAAGACAGTTATTACAATTGTACTCGTACGATAGAAACAACAAGATCAGATCACACAACTACGAGAAAGTAGTATCGGTATGGCTTCACAATCCCGATGAAGTCTTTAAGTCGTTAACCTGGTTTAAAAGAAGAAACCAAAGGTTAAAGGAGAATCGACTCTAGCTTAGCACAACTAGTATCACACAGAAGGTGTGGGATTAGGTTTCCCAGTTGCTAGAGTTCTCCCTTATATAGTCTTTCAAATCAGGATTTGCAATCAATGTTAGCTTGGTAACAAAGCATTCAATATTCACCGTTAGATGAAACCTGATTAGATTCAAGCTAATATCTTTCAACCGTTAGATCGAAAACTAGCTTGTTACACACAAATGAAATGCACGTTTCGAGGCTTGTGTAACCGTACCCAAACTTGTATATTTGTTGGTTCAACAATATACAACCAAATAGTTAACCATATGATCACTTTCATATCAACCATATTCTTCTTCACCATAACTAGTTCAAGTGACTCAAATGAACTAGTTAGAGAATTGTTTAATTGCAAGGAAATCTTATGTAACTACACAAGACATAATTGAAGCAAAAACGATTTGATTCACTCGAATCGGTTCATGAATTATATAGCCATGGTTTGAAATTTGCATTCCTTAGTTTATATAAGAATAAGTTCACAAACATCGTTTTTAGATATAGCCTACTCAAGTTCGCGGACTGGGTTAGCGGACTTAAGTTCCCGGACGGAGTTCACAAACTCTAGCAGCATTTCTCGGAATGAGAACTTCCGCCAGTTCGTGGATTGAGTTCGTGGAGTTGGCTCACGCCACCATGCCGGTTCTCTTGATCAAAAAAGTTCGCAAACTTCGGTTCAAGGAATAAGGACTTATACATATATGTGTTTCCACAACAACGTTTATATCCTCCAATGGTTATATAATCTAAACTATCATTTCAATCATTGAAACATTCTTAGAGGACGTTGATATTCTATAGTTGTTATTCACAAACTATTTTTCGTCAAAGTAAGCAATTTTCAAAGTGATTGAAACTTGTCATGAATTTCGTCACTAGGTAAAGATGAACTTGGTTAAAGCGAAAGCTTACCAACACATATTTTGAGAAATAGATAGGCGGGATAAACTCGGCTCCAAATAGCAAATGTGTATAATCTAAGTCTATATAGCAAAACGACTTTTCTCTCAAGATAGGAGATAAATAGACTTTTGAGTGATAGATAAGTTCAAGTCTCCACATACCTTTTAGTCGATGAAGATCCACCTGTTTCTTGAGTAGTCCTTCGTCTTGTATGATGATTTCCATGGAGTTCTTCAGCTCAACTACACTTTCTATCCTAGTCCGAGACCTTAGCTATAATAGACTAGAAATCAAGACTTATAGTTTTGATCACTAACATTGACAAACATGCTTGAGATAGCAACACATGCGAGTTCGACCGAGCAATGCTCTAACAGATCAATTATCAGATATCTATCTTGAGGAATCACAAAGTCTGAGACGAAAAGAACTTTGCGATATCCATTTTTCTTGGGTGAAAGTGATTACGAAAACCTCAATAACAGATAGCAAGATCAGGATACACGAACAATCAAGGTAAAAGATAGTCGGACCTGACTTCACGAATCCCCAAAGCGAAGTATTTTTATCGTAAACCTAATTATGTTTCTCAGAAGAAACCTAGGTTCATACAAGACGACTCCAGATCAACTAGGACACAAAGTGTTAGGGATTGAATTTCCCATGTGAAAAAACATTCCTATTTATAGATTTTCAAGACTAAGGGTTGCTTAGAATTCAAGCTAAGATAACTTAAGAATCAAGCAAACACTTTAGGTCTTGAAAATTGAATAGAAGAATATACACAGTGGTCCGGTTACGGAACAGTGTATAATGAATCGTTCAGTTTGGAAAATATGCCATGTGAACAATAAGCAATATAATGTTCAATAGAATGCTTAAGAGTTTAATCATGATATACACACATAAGTGTTTAGATGATCAATGAAGTCTTAGAAGTTTTTAAGAGAGTCATAGAAATGCCAAACATATTTAAACAAAATAAGTCTTTGAACATCTGCTAAACTTACTGGGACAGTTGGTGAAGCGGTTTGTGAACCGTAAGGCTAGTGCACGAGTCAGGGAGTTACAGTTTGTTAACTGGGTTCGCCAACCATTACTCGGCTCGAGAACTCAAATGGACATAGTTTGCGAACTGGGTTCTCCAACCGCTAAATGAACTCAGATGGACATAATTTACTAACTGAGTTAGCCAACCTTAAGCCTTTTATAAAAAATTAGTTCACCAAGGTTTGCCAACCTGGTTCGTGAACTGTTCCAAACTGAACTTGAGGTTGGAAAACCATCATGTGTTTCTAAAATCATATATTTATGATTTGCAAACGTGTCTGCCAACCTACCCTGGACAGAGATATCAGAAGTTCATGAAACTCCCTCTTATGATGTTTGAAACATTCCTAAATGATTAAATCAATTGTATGGGCTATTTTCAATTGATCCACAAATGAACCCTCAAACAATAAATTGTTTCAAATGAATATTGTCAAGGACCTTTGAACATGTATGCAAGAATCATATTTCGAGATTTTTAACAAGATAAGCTTGACTCAAAATTTCTTCTTTGTAAATCTACTAGAAGTCATACGACACAATATCAATAGATAGAATGGTAATATATTGAGTAAAATATAATGGTATAATTTTCACATACCATTTTTTTCAAATGTCTTAGTCGATCTTCAGTCTTCGAGGGTGATGTCTGATACTCAACTACCAAATTCTAACCTAGTTTGAGACTTGACTTAGTAAACTAAAAATCAAAAAATAATTTTGATCATAACATTTAGAACAAGCTTGAGATAGCAAAACTTGTGGGGTTCAATCGAGCATTGCTCTAACAGTTCTCTATACCACCTCTCGTAGTTTCATTTCCATATAAAACTAATTATGATTTTCGTCTAATCAAAGATTTAGCGTGTAAAAGTAGTTCTGCAATAAATGGAGACCATAAGAGTTTCTCTCCATTTTTTCCCTTCATGAGAGTCATGTCAGAATTTGGATTGGTCAACAATGTGCAAATTATAATTCGCCCAGTCCTGTTGAAAGCAAGGGTTTTTACGATGAAAACTAAATATCTATCGGGCTATTTGACAATTATTCCAATACCCAAGGAACTAATGTTGATACATGAAAAATAACTACCCTTTAACAGTGCTAGGAAGCCCCTAACAGGAAGATATGCCCATGGGGTGAATGGGGAATTTGATACTAAGGCCCAAATCCCCATGGGAAGGTCCATGAAGTAGGAAGGATGAAGGAAGGAATAAAAAAGAAAGTTAGAGGTCATATTAGGGGTAGCAATAATTGTAAATAAGAAGATTCCAAAGACGTGTGGCATGATGTCATAGAAAGGGGAAACTTTAGGAAAGCCTATAAAAGGAGGAAGGAAGTACAATGGAAAGGAAATTGTCTCTCTTACTATTCTTGGAAAAAGTGTTGTCATTGTTGTGACCTGGACGGGTAGATCTAATATCAAATTACCTTCTCAAAAATCAGCAATAGTATTCTCAATACCTTTTTTATCCTTGATTTCCGTATCAAATTCTTGCAATAATCGTATCCACCGTATAAAGTCATGGCTTTGCTTCTTTCTTCTTTATTAGGTACCTAAGTGTTGCATGATCGTATTATACAACCACAATATGATTTAAAAAAATTTAGTGCAAACACTATAGCCAACAAATCTTTCTCGGTAGTAAAAGAATTTATTTGTGCATAGTTTAGGGTCCTAGATGCATATTAGATAACGTGGGACAGTTTTTCCACTTTCTGACCTCAAATGGCTCCAACTGCATAATCACTTGCAACACACATCAATTCAAATGATAAACTCCAATCCGGTGACTTGATAATTGGTGCGGTTTCCAACAATTCTTTAAATGTATCAAAGGCATCCTTGCACTCCTTGTTAAAATTAAAAACAACCTCTTTTTGCAATAATTTTTACATTGGCATTGATATTTTGGAGAAATCTTTGATAAACCGCATGTAAATTAAGAAACGAGCGAATATCCATCACTGAAGTGGGTATTGTAAGTTTATTATCAAGTCTATCTTTTCTTTGTCAATTTCGATCCCTCGAGAGGACACGATGTAACCTAGCACTATACCATGGTTTACCATAAAGTGACATTTCTCTTAAGAACAAGGTATGTGTATGCATATTTTTAGCACAAGTAAAAGATTTGCTAAACATATATCAAATGAATTGCCAAAAATACTAAAATCATCCATAAGTACCTCAATGATGCGTTCCACATAGTCAAAAAATACATTAACCATACATCTCTGAAAAGTGGCAGGCACATTGCAAAGACCAAATGGCATCCATTTATAGGAAAACGTACCAAAAGGACAAGTAAAAATAGTCTTCTCTTGATCTTCCGGTGCAATAACAATCTGACAATACCCTGAATGTCCCGATAACCTATCTAGCATTTGATCAATCAAAGGTAAAGGAAAATGATCCTTTTTAGTTGCCGTATTAAGCTTTTCGTAGTCTATGCACACTCTTCATCCTGTTCGAACTCTTGTAGGAAAAAGTTCATCATCTTTATTTTTAACAACAGTAACACCTGATTTCTTAGGCACTACTTGTACCGGACTAACCCTTTTTTCTCTCCAGAAATAGGATAAATCACCCCCAAACTTAGTAATTTGAGGATCTCTTTCTTCCCGACCTCCATCGTTAGGGGGTGAAGCCTATGCTGAGCATCATGTACCAAATTGATATCATCTTTTATAAGGATTCTATACATTCACATGAATGGACTAATGCCTTTGATGTCATCAATTATCCAACCAATGGCCGTTTTATGTTATTTCAGAACTCAAAGTAAACGTTCTTCTTATATAGCAGTGAGGTTCTTTGAAATAATTAATGGAAGCTCCTATTTATCAGCCAAGTAAGCATAATTTAAGTGATCAGGAAGAGGATTCAATTCTAGTTTAGGTTCCTGCATAATAAAAGGTAAATGAACCTCATTAGTCATGGGTAAAGAAATACAAGAGATAATACCCGTTTGAGATTCTTGTAATATCGCTAAGCACCACACATCTCCACCGTCTCTTTAGAAATTTCAACATCCAAGTTCGGCTTTCCATGACCGTATAATTTGATTTTATTGCGTTACACAACTCCAAGTTTATCTTCATTGTTCAAATCAAGAATGTGTTGTGTTAATGAACCAATAACACCGATAGAAAAAGCAAAGTGAACTTCACTAGGATAACGCATGACTTCAAATATGTTGAAGTGAATTACCTCCTTATCAAATTCTATAGTGAGTGTACCACTATCAACATCAATCTTCATCTTTGCAGTTTTCATAAACGGTCTCCCAATAAGCAACGAAATAAATGAACAATTATCACCATTTTGCATATCCATAATATATATTTCAACCAGAAAATTAACTCATTCACTTGAACTAAGACGTCCTCTACGAGTTCCTTAGGATATATATTGGAATTTTTTGTTAATTGAATATTAACCGTTGTCTCCTTTAAAGGTCCAAGATTCAAAGAATCATAAATATCAGCTAACATAACACTTATGCATACTTCTAAATCAAGTAAAACACGCTCAAATCATCAGTTACCAACAATAATCATTATGAAACCACCCAAATATATACACTTTGTAGGCATCTTATTCAGTAACATAGCTGAAGTACTTTCTCCTACCTAAGTAATCTCGTTAGCAATCAACCTATCTTTCCTGGTACAAAAATCCTTCAGAACCTTGGCATATCTGGTTATCGTTTTGATGGCCTCAATAAATGGAATGTTGATTTGTATCTTGCTGAAAATATACATGATCTCCTTGTTTTGAACTTCTTTCTTAGACTTGGAAAACCGACCAGAGAAAGGAGGTGGTATGTTAAAAGTGAGAACCGTGTCCTTAGGTTGACAGGTTGAGGTCCTTTGGCACAATTTCCACCTCTACTTCATTTTCGATGTCGTTATTAACCTCTTTTTAATGTTATGGTACTTCAACTTGCCTCCCACTTCTTAGAGTTACAATATTGACATGTTCTCTTGGATTCACCAAAGTTTGAGCCGGTAATTTCCCAGCTGCATGTGCTTCTAGCTTACCTGTTAAAGTAGCTAATTGACTAATCTGTGTATGAATGTACTTTATCGCCTTATCCTGTCTTTGCAGAATCGTATCTTGTTTCTACATGTAAGTTTTAAGAAAATATTCAAGATTAGATCATTGATTCTGAGGTTGTTGAAGTTGTGGTTGTTGAAGACCATTTTGTTGTCCATAAGGATTAGGAATTGCTTCTTGCTTGTTGGTATAACTGAAATTAGGATGATCTTTCCAACCGGGGTTATAAGTATCGAGTAGGGATCATATCTTGGCCTATGATTAGGAAAATATCATTTTCCTAGGCATCAATTTCATATAAAGGAAGAATTGCAAAAGCTATACATTGTACATCTTTTCCATAATACCCATCTGTTGCTCTATGTGTGAGAAATCCCCTACCTTGTGACTTTTCTGACACTTGATTCGTTCTTGTGTAAAACTGTTGAGCATTCGAAGCCATACTCTCAATCAAACTAGTTTCCTAAGATATTGTCCTCTCAGTAAGTGAACCACCAACAGCTACATCAATCAAGTTCCTATGTTCTAGAAGTAATCCTTCATATAAGTATTGAATAATGAGGGTTGAGGATATACTGTGGTGTGGACATATTGCGAATAACCTCTTGTATATCCTAGTTTTCATAAAGAGACTCACCATTAATCCGTAGAATGCTACTAATCTTTATACGAACAGTGACTGCCTTAGAAGAAGGAAAGTACTTCTCTAGAAATAGTTTTTTCATCTCATTCCATGTTATAACACTCCCTCGAGGAAAGTGATACAACCATTTTTTTCAAAACCTATTAATAAATATGGGAAGGCTTGCGGTATAACTCTGTCACTGTGTTCGTTACCTTGCCTAATACTTGTTATCTTGTGCTGAAATACTTGAAGATAACGGTTTGAATCTTTGCCGGGAAATCACTTGAACTTCGATAAATGATGAATGAGATTCGATTTAAGCTACACTATGTCAGGTAGAGTAATACACAATGGTTGTGAATCTAGGCATGGAGATGTCAACTCTCACGACTTTTTCTCCAGAGCTGCAGGTGGTGGTGTGTCGTTCACCATCTCTGATGTGGATGGTTCTTGTCGTGGCTGCAGGTGTGCTTTTAGTATCGTTCCCTTACGGGTTTGAATTTCACACCTCGGGTAATCTCACTGTTTCGATGCCAGATATTAAGTACCTAAAACCTGAAATCTAAAAGACAAAAATCAAAAATCAAAAATCAAAAACTAAAACTAAATAATAAAATAAAACTAAAAGAAACAACTAAAGCTACCAACTATTACCCGACACTGGCGCCAAATGATGGTTGTCGTTAGTGCAATCAGATCAGTGATCTTATTTTCCACTCAATTAATGTAAGTCAAGGTCGTTCCTATGAAGAGCGGGGAGTTTTAATTTTCAAAAAATGTCACAAAGGGATTTTTGCTTTAGAATTTTAAATAAAGTAAACAAGAAAGCAATTAAAGTTGAGTTGTGAGCATAGAGAGAGAGATGATCGAAGAATCCTTCTTTGTTACTAGACCATCAATACATTATTATATTTATCTACTCGTTTTTAATCATAAATTTTTACCTATCATGGAATAACAGCTAGATCAGTGTTATCCCCAAAAAACCTTATGTCAGTGGATACGAAGTTCTCGACTATTAGATTAAATTCTTCTAAACCACCTATTAGTTAGATTCTTAGATCAAGGTCCACTTTTTAGTATTGTGTATACACACAATTGCTCCACAGAATCCCTCTGCAAGGTCTTGCATTCTCTACTTGTGTAAAATTTGTTAGAGCATAGCTCGATTGAACTAACCAAGCGTTAGTATGTCAAGTTTGGTTGTCATATTTTAGTATCAAAACTCATCTAGAGTCGCTTGATTAAATACTTGAGTCAACTTCGTTTAGTTTAGACTAGAAAATCTAGGAATGTTGATACATACAAGTATTACTCCGAAGACCTGAAAAATGTGAAAAAGTAACGAACTATAACGACGAAATCATCCTTCCACTTGAGGTTAGTAATATTGACTTGAACTGTTTCGTTTCTAACGTATCTTTCAAGTCGTGTTATATTGAAAACATAACTGCGAAGCTGTATATACTGTACATATTGTATATAATACTCTAATGATGTGACATGATTATAATAGTATGATCATAATATTAAGGAATTAGACTACGAAGTATAACGCTTATCTTTTGAACTTCGTAGATATGACATCGACATAATCTTGTATATAGTGTTATGATTATGTGAATGTGTTATGGTGAAGATTTCATCCTAGGAAACAATGTTTTACATTTGTTTAAAGGATGTACATTCATGAACTTGTTTCATGAATCGAAAGGGAAACCAATAGGCTTATTGGTCCGGCTATTCATTGCAAATCTTTGGATGACCAATATGTGTGAGTTAGTAGAACTGATCTTAACTCAGGTTATGTATCTTGGTATAACTGATCACAATGCCTAGACTTATGATTTGGTATGACCGATCTTGGTAATTGGTGTAACCGATCCTAAGTAATCACCATGTGATGGTATGACAGATCCTTGTAATTGGTGTGAACGATCATAAGTGTTGTGTGACCGATCCTTGTAATTGGTGTAATCAGTCCTGGTAACTGGTGTGGCTGATCACAAGTAGATACCGTGTGTAGATGGAACTGATCCTTGTAACTGGTGTTACCGATCTTAGTGATTGGTGTGACCGATCACAAGTAGGTACAATATTTAGGTATAACCGATCCTAGTGATTGGTATAACCGATCTGAACCCATGTATGTGACTTGATAAGTTCACAAGTAACCATTGTGATTTGGTATGACCAATCACATAGTAGTCTTGGAATACTGGCAAACCAATTCTGAACTTGTTTGAAAGTATGGTATAACCAATTCCAAGAAAGCAAATCCATGTAAATATGAAATAAGGATTTGCAATGAAAAGATGTCAACATACTTTGAACATGAGCAGTAGATCTTATCATTTGTTGTTCAAAGATACTCCTTGGTACTCAAGGTGATCCTGTGTTGAAATAAATTAAGAATCTTTTAATTAATGTTTTTGGTTTTATATGCTTTAATTACCAGCAATTAATGCATAGCTCTAGAAAATAATAAGTAGTAATGTGCATTTAATAATTGGAGATTTTCTATTGAGATATTTCCTAAATATTGGACAAGCATTTATTGGAATTAGGAAAACCGAATTTGGCATTCATTGCATATCTTTAGAATATTTTCGGTTTTGGAAATTCCTTGGTATCCAAACATCCTTGGTCTGTAAATACCTAAATTTTCATTTCTATCAAACTATCCTAAGAGCCAGGCAAACTTCATTTCTTGTTTTTTATGGGGGAGCCGTCTATTCAGAGAGGAAAATATCCTAATTAGGTGAAATCTCTTACGACCGCTTTTTTAAAGAATTCTGTGGGATCAAGAAGCTCTATGAGTATTGTTGGTGAGAAACTAGATAATTGCAGTGTTATTAGTTTTCAATTTGATTTAATTGACTAACGGTTGTTGAAACTTTGATTGCACCTAGTTAGTTTATGCTTGAGAATCTTCTCTTTTGATATAAGATTCACTCAAACTAGATCATACTATCGAAGGGATCTTTAGAACTGTTGTTAGATCTAAAGACATATTGTGATAATCCTGTGTTAACAGACTCCGTTCTGTGCGTGATTGATCATAAGAGATTCAAGTGGTGTTGTGCAGATATTTGAAGATAAAAGAAGATTTGAAGACGGAGAAGATTTCTTATTAGTTTTCGTATCTTGTGAATTTTGAGCACAAACCTTAATAGGCTGGGTTCCAACTATAATCAGTTTATCTTTGATATATCTAATTGATTAGTTGTGTGAGATCGACATTCTCTATATTTCTCTTTAAGATCCATGTTGATTGAGTGCGAATCTATACTTGACAATTTCGATAGTTAAAGTTAGATTGATATAATCAGGCAAAAGAGTTTATTAGATTAAACGGAAGAGCCTTTGTCAACGACTCATCTATATCTTTAGCAAGATTTATTAGAGTGGTTACCAAACAGATTCTTCCTTTGCTATTTGGAATATGATCCAAAGGACTTGCAATTCACATGCGTAAATCTAGAAGTCGAAGGCGCATGGATACTTAGGGAACTAAGTAGCTAGGGGTAGTCTGCTTGGTCTCAACCATACGAAGTTGGTATTGTACTTTGTATATTGTCTTATTTCTGAGAGTATTCAAAACTGGACTAGGTCCCGGGGTTTTTCTGCATTTGCAGTTTTCCTAGTTAACAAAATCCTGTTGTGTCATTTACTTTTCTATTCCGCAATTATAATTGTTTTCGTTATAATTAAAAGTAAATTACACTTGTACGTTAGCTCCACAATACTTGATAGTGATCTTATAGATGAAAAAGTGGGGGTCTAACAACCACACCAAATATTTCATTTCGGTAATCTGTATGGACTAACTCCAATATAATTACAAAAGAATCAACTATACAGTCAGACTCAATCAAGGAAAATATATCCAAGAGTTATATCTCAATTTCTCAAATCAATCTGTAATCGAACAGATACAAAATTTGTGAGCCGAATTAATATGAGAAATAACTTGGATGGTACCAAAGACCGATATCCAAGCATAAATCAATTTCAATCAATAACCAAAGGTTGGATTCACAAATTGATTGAACTACGCACAACCTGTGATATTTCAATTATATAGAAAATATAATCCGGAAAAGAAATAACACATACACCAAAAGTTTTGTTAACGAGGAAAATGCAAATGCTGAAAATCCCCGGGACCTAGTCCAGATTTGAATACCATAATGTATTAAGCCGCTACAAACTCTAACCTACTACAAGTTAACTTCAGACTGGAATGTATTTGAGCCCTAACCAATCTCACACTGATTAAGGTACAGTCGTGTTCCTTATGTCTCTGAATCCCAGTAGGACTTTACACACTTGATTCCCTTAGCTGATCTCACCCAAAACTAAGAGTTGTTACGACCCAAAGTCGAAGACTTGATAAACAAATCTACCTCACACAGAAAAGTCTATTGAATAGATAAATCTTTATCACACAGAAATACCTACGAGTTTTTGTTCTGTCTTTTAATAAATCAAGGTGAACAGGAACCATTGATACACTAGACTTATATTCCCGAAGAACAACCTAGTAATATAAATCTCCTCACAATAATCTTAACCGTATGGAAACGGAACAAGATATTGTGGGATCACAAAGAATGAGACGAAGAGTTTTGTGATTACTTTTTATCTTACCTATCAGAGATTAAATCTCGAGCAAATCTTATAGAAGATAGTACTCAATACGATAAAACAAAGTAAGATCAGAACACGTAACTACAGAGAAAATAAGTGGGTCTGGCTTCAGAATCCCAATGAAGTCTTAAAGTCGTTAATCTATAATGGTTTTAGGAAAAACCTAGGTTAAAGGAGAATCGATTCTAGTCGCAACTAGTATCTGTTAGAGCACTGCTCGGTCGAACTCGCAAGCGTTTCTATCTCAAGCTTGTTTGTCAAGTTTAGTTTCCAAAACTATAAGTCTTGATTTTTAGTCTACTTATAGCTAAGTCTCGATTAGGACAAAAAGTGTAGTTGAGCTTTAGACTTCACGTCGTTCATCGATTGAAGACAAAGAACTACTAAGGGGATCTTGTGGAACTTCATCAACAAAAGGTATGTGGAGACTTGAACTCATCTATCACTCAAAAGTCTATCTACTCTATCTCCTATTTGAAACAAAAGTCGTACAAACTTCGATTATACACATTTGATATTTCGAGTTGAGTATAACTCGCTTAACTAAGTTCATCTTATATTCTTCACGAAAGTCAAAAGATGATCATATGAAAATCGCTTGGTAACATCGTACATGATTTGTGTGAGACAGTCATTTGATGTAGACTCAGAATGTTTCGTATTGACCTATCGATCACTTGAAAATTGTTTTGAAGCTAATAGTTTGTGTGAGACAGCTATTGTCGTCTTCTAAGAATGTTTCAATGATTGAACTGGGAGTTTAGAACAATTAACTATGATTGGATATAACACAGTATGCGTACTTGTATGCTAACTGTTGCAAGTTATTCCAAGTCCGGGAACTATAGTATGCATACCCGTATGCGTACTGGTTGGTTAGTTGAAAGTCCGAGAACTTAGTATGCATACCAGCGTAAGTTCAAGTCCGGGAAATCAACTGAGTTTGGTGGTATACGTACCCGTTCGCATACTGGCGAACCCAAACCAAGTCCGGCCACTTAGGTATGCGTACCCGTTTGTACACTAGAGTAGGTTATGTTCTAAAATCGGTTTGTTCATGAACAAATACATTTATAAATTAAGGAATGCAATCTTTTGCAAACTGTGGCTATAATGTTCATGAATTGATTCGAGTGAATCAAAATCGATTTTGCTTCAATTGTGTCTTGTATACTTCTATGAGAATATAAACAATTGAACAACTCTAGAACTAGTTTCATTTGAACTAGTTATGGTTAAGATGAATAAGGTTGATATGCAAGTGTTCATATGGCTAACTTCGGTTAACTATTTTTGAGCCAACAAGGTGTACACGTTTAGGTACAATTACCCATATCTAAATGAAGTCACTTTTCATTTGTGTGTAACAAGCTAATTTCAATATAACGGTTGAAAGATATTAGCTTGAGTCTAATCAGGTTTCATCTAATGGTGAATATTGAATGTTTTGTTACCAAGGTAACATTGATTGCAAACCCTGATTTGAAGACTATATAAGGGAGAACGCTAGCAATGGGAAACCTAATCCCCATGCCTCCTGTGTAATACTAGTTGCGACTAGAGTCGATTCTCCTTTAACCTAGGTTTTTCTAAAATCATTATAGGTTAACGACTTAAAGACTTCATTGGGATTGTGAAGCCAGACCCAACTATTTTCTATGTAGTTGCGTGTTCTGATCTTACTTGTTATATCCTATTGAGTACTATCTTCTCTAAGATTTGCTCGAGATTTATCTCTGATAGGTAAGATATAAAAATTAATCACAAACATCTTCATCTCATCGTTTGTGATTCCACAATATCTTTTTTCGCTACAATACAATTAAGATTATTATGAGGTGATTGATATTACTAGGCTGTTCTTTGGGAATATAAGTATGATGTATCAATTGGTTCTTGTTCACCTTGATTTATCAAAATAGGGAACAAAACTCATAGGTATTTCTATGGGAGACATATTTATCTAGTCAATAGACTTTTATGTGTGAGACAGATTGGTTTATCAAGTCTTCGACTTTGGGTCGTAGAAACTCTTAGTTGTGTGTGAGATCAGCTAAAGGAATCAAGTGCGTAGAGTCCTGTTGGGATTCAGAGGTGTAAGGAACGTGACTGTACCTTAATCAGTGCGAGATTGGTTAGGGCTCAACTACATTCTAGTCTGAAGTTAACTTGGAGTAGGTTAGTGTCTGTAGCGGCTTAATACAGTGTGGTGTTCAAATCAGGACTAGGTCTCGGGGTTTTTCACTAGAGTTGGTCATACCAATTACAATAAATCGGTCATACCATCTTAGGTGATTATTAAAATCGATTTCACTAATAAAAGTCATACCAGTACAAAAGTCAGGCTTTGTGAATTGTTTTACCAAGAACATAAGCAAGTCTTGAGCGGTTATACTAAACACACATATTGGTAATTCAAAAGATTTGTAATGATTAACAGTACCAATAAGCCTAGCGACTTCCCTTTCATTTCATAAAATAAGTTTATGAATTGTAATTCCTTTAAACGAATGTAAACACATTGTTTCCTAGGACGAAATCTTCACCTCATACCCATACTATAATCACAATAGCATTCATATGATTATGTCAGTGTCTTTTATGCGAAGTTCAAAAGATAAGTGTTATACTTCGTATTGTATTCCTTAATACTATGTCTAACTAGAGTATAATCATTCATAGCTTCGCAGTTATGTTTTCAAGATGCACGACTTGAAAGATACGTTAGGGAATGAAACAGTTCAAGTCAAATATTACTAACCTCAAGTGGAAGGATGATGTCGTCGTTGTAGCTCCTTACTTCTTCACATTCTTCAAGTCTTCTAGTAATACTTGTAATGTCTCATATCATAATACTTTCAAGCTAACCTATACGAAGTTGACTCTAGTATATAATCAAGCGACTTTTTGAATGAGTTTTGATTCACTAAAATATGACAACCAAACTTGACATACCAACGCTTGGTGCGTTCAATCGAGGTATACTCTAACAATCTCCCCCTTTGTCAATTTTAGTAACAAAACTCTTACATCATATGGATAAACAAATTATAAGAATTCATTAGACATACGCTTGATTCCCAAATTCAACATCACAATAATCTGTATACATTCAATCCATAAATGCCACTATTGATATTATAATAACAAAGATAATACTCCCCCTAAAGGTAAGATAGGTAGATTTTTAATCCGCACGTCTTTGTTATTATCATCATATGATATGTTACTCCCCCTTAGTCTATGCTTTACTCTTTCGTTAGATATAACGTTTAAGCACCATTGTCCTTTCCCTTAGTGATACCAATCAATATAAATCAATACCAGTATCACTTGTTTACTCCATATATTTCTCCCCCTTTTTGTCATAAAATGACAAAGGTACGAGCAAATAAAGGACAAACCGAAAGGATCTTACAAATCTCAAAATAGACTTGCAAACCTATAAGAGTAAAGCACGAGGGTTCCACACACCATTTTTGATAACCAATATCAAAACCGAAACTATAAAGTAATTTTGTTTTGATATGTTACCAAGGAAACAATTGCCCGAAGCAATTTTCCCTAATAGTTTAGCAAACCAAAAATAGACTAAGCAACTTAGTTCCTTTGCTAAACCGATTGTACAAATACAACCAAAGATCAGAATTAAATCTATTTTTCTCATCAAGCTCTAGTTATTCACATCAATAGCATAGACCTTTAAATTTTAAACAAGACAAGTACTAGGTTAGTTAACTAGCATTTCTTGTTAAGGCATTCGATTAGACTTGAATAACCGAAACCTCCACTTTGGTAAGTCTAACTAAGATCAGAATTAACTTAGTTTCTCTTATCCGGAATCGAATTGGACTAAACAAATCCCAAAAACTCTTTTGTTAAGCCATAAACAATTCATACAAACCAAGTAAATCAACTTGCATAATTATTTACCTCAACCGGAAGCAATTGAAACAACATAGACATTAAAGTACAACAATTGCACCGAAATTTTGTAAGCCTAAACAATTGATACCAGACAATAAAGCAAGATAACAATAGTTTTTCTTAATAGGAAACAATTGAATCACACACACATCCGTACAAAAATAATGGAATAAAACATCAATTGCACCGAAATTTTGTTAAGCAGAAGCAATAAATATATGCAATAAAATCAGGCTTTTCTTAAAAAGGAAAACGATTAACTAACAAAGTCGTTACCTCAAATTCCGCATCCTCTTCTCCATTAATGTTTGCATCTTCCCAGGGAGAATTGATACCAAAATATCACTATGTTGTCATCCTCTTGCAAGACAAAAGAACAACAACAACCAACCTTTACCAGAGAAAGGTTGAAAACCGGTTTTAACTTATGCATAACAAAATTTGAAACCCCCGAAACACATATGCTTTTATGCTAAACAAAACGATTCAACATATTGTGACTTTTTCACATATTGTTTCAATCAGAACCCCTCATGATCCTTTGATAAAGCCTACCAACATGGGCTAGAACTTAATCCCACTAAATCAAAAAGTCACCCAAACCATAAGGGTTCACACAATATGAGATCGAATAATAAGGTTATGAAAAACCGAAACCAAACATCCCATAAACATACATAGCAACAATATAAAACATTCAAGCACATGCTATGTAATCGAAAACTATCACAAGAAAAATTATAAAATAATAATTTTATTCATAAGATAGTTTTATTCATAATAGACCTTATACAATTATTAAAAGAAATCAAAAACTGATATTTATTTTCATTGCAACTTAATCCTCCATATCAGTGCTAAAAGAAGGTAGATTATTATTTTCATTCTTCAACTTCTGAATTTCTTCAAGTAGATAACCTTGTTGCTTGACCATAATTTCTTGCAGTTGTGAAATTTTCGTGAAGGATTCTGCAAGAGCATGTAATTCTGTCTTTGATTGAACACAGAAGTGTGTCAGTGCTTCAATACACTGATCTTTCTTAAGCATATTCTCTCTTTCCTTCTTGCTAAGCCAATATCTCTTTTTGATTTTACTCTTAATATCATGAGAAGATGCAGACTTATTCTTAAGTTGATCTTTCTGATCTAGCATCTTACCAAGAGAAGATGTTGGATCCAGACTCATGGTTCGGACAAGGAATGACCAAAGAAGGAGACTCATCTTTTTATATTTTTCATACTTCCGAAAATATAATATTCCTGTAAATACGAATATCTTAAATATTTTCAAATACTAGATTTTATTTCCATAATCTACACATAAGTGCCTCGATTTTTCTTCTTCCTCACTCAAAATTTGGCACACATGGTGAGAAAAGAATTCTAATACCGATCAGGTGGTATTAGTATGATATTTTATCTTATTATGGAATTTTGAACAACCAGAGTGTCCTTGATCTAGTATCGTATGAGAAATTCTCCTCACGTTACCTCGAACTAGCGAAGTATCTTGAGATTGACTTGAGTTGCCTATGCAACTTTTAACAATTCTATTTTTGAGACAGTTTTTGCATCTTGTTTTATTTTTCTCTTGACCATTAGATGATTTAATAACATCGGAAGACATTGTCCATTTTTAAAATGGGTAAATCACTAATGGAGGAGGAACAAATAAGATTGACAACTAATGCAATATTAGTTGTTTCCTCTTCTTCAGAATCATATGAATCAGAGCTCTCATATAAAGTTACAACCAAAGCCTTGATTCCAGTGTATTTCTTAAGATTGGGACAGTCTTTAGCAATATGACCAAACCCTTTACACTTAAAGCATTGCGGCTGATATCCATCATCTTCTTCATGATCCTTTTTGACAGGAACTCGACCACGTGGGCGAGAAGGTCGATGAGTATCCTTTATGAATCTCTTATTTCGTTTCTTTAAGAGATCTCGAAACTGTCTAGTAATCAATGATAATGATTATTGAATTTCATCATCAGAATTTTCTGCAATCTGTTCATCTGAATCATCCATCTGTCTATTCCTCTCCATTGGAGATTTCGGAATTTTTGCAGCTTTAAAAGCGATTCCTTTACTTTGAATAGACTGTGATTCATGATCAAAGATCTTTAACTTTCCAACGAGTGTGCTTTGTGAGAGAGTTGAGAAATCACTTGCTTCTATGATTGTATTCTTCTTAGAATCGTATCTAGGTGGCAAGGATCTGAGAATTTTGCACACTATATCTTTTTCAGAAATAGTCTTTCCAAGAGAGAAAGAAGCATTATTATCTCAAAGAGTTTAAGATGAAACTCTTCAAAAGTGTCGTTGTCATCCATTTAAAGGTTTTCCCAATCGGACGTAAGAGTTTGAAGTCTAGCTTCTTTCTCTGAAGTGTTTCCTTCGAATACGATATGAAGATTATCCCAAGTTTCTTTCGAAGTTTGACATGTTGATACATGATGTTGTAGATCACGACTTACAGCATGTATTATAGCATTCAAACCATCTGAATTCTGCTTTGCAAGAGCCTTTTCTTCGTTTGAAAAATCTACTAAGTGTTTAAACTCAGTTTCCGAATTTTCTATCTTTGGACGAATATAACCATCGACGACTAATAGCCATGTATTAAAGTCTCGTGATTGAAGAAAAGATCTCATAGCAGCTTTCCACCATCGATAGTTTGTTCCGTCAAATATTGGCGATACGTTAATTGAAGTCGATTCATGAGAACTCGAATTCATTGCTTATAGGTTGGATCGCACCAAACACAGATTGTTAGATCTTTTCGTGTTTGCCTGATCTGATACCTTGAAAAGACGAGGGTACCCAAATATACCTCAATCTAAAACTTTTCCACCTATAAGTCCTTTCTGCGAAAGTGATTGTCTATGGACCGAGTCGAGAAAATTCAACAAATCGGTTCACACTTCGTGTGATCGTCTAGGGATACGAGATCGAGACAATACAACAACAAATTATGTTTACTTGATAAAAGGTTCGGAATTAACCAAACACAATAGGATTGCTTATCAAGTAAATAGGAATTAACGTTTGTGTAATTTACTTTAAATTATAATAACAACAATTATAATTGCGGAAAATAAAAGTAAATGACACAACAAGATTTTATTAACGAGGAAACTGCAAATGCAGAAAAACCCCGGGACCTTGTCCAGAAGTGAATACTCTCAGGATTAAGCCGCTATACAAAATCAAACCAACTTCGTATAGTTGAGACCAAGCAACTAAACCTATAGTTCACCTAGTTTTGTTTGTATCCTTGCGCCTCCAACTTGCAGTAAGTCGCACACTTGGAACAATTCCTTTGGTTCATATTCCAAACAGTAAAGGAACAACAAATCTGTTCAGTAACAACTCTTTTCAACCAAGTGATATGAGTTCGACAAAAGGCTCTTCCGTTTATCCCAATAAACTCCTTTGTCAGGTCCTTAGATCTATCCAATAACAACTACCAAAGTAATTGTCAAGATTTTGCAATCAATACTTTTAATCACAAAGAATTGTATTGATGTCGATCTACTCAACTAATCAATCCGATCTATCACAAAGATAAACCGATTATAGTTGGATCCTCTTTACCCGAAACAAGTATTGTGTACACCAAAGATTATGAACCCAAATCAAAAATCTTTTTCGTCTTCAAATCTTCTTAGATCTTTAATAAACTCCTGCACACATTCCAACTTGAATCTCTTGTGATCAATCACACACAGAACGGATTCTGTTAACAATGGATTATCACAAGACGTCTTTAGATCTACAAACAATCTAAAGATCCCAGTCGAAACTTCGATCTAGTTTGAGTGAATCTTATACCAGAATAGAAGATTCTCAAGCATAAACAAACTAGGTGCAATCAAAGTTCCACAACTTTTAGTCAATCAAATCAATCGAAAACAAAAGATAAACTGCAATTATCTAGTTTCCCACCAACGGTACTAACAGAGCTTCTCAATCCCAACGAATTCTTTAAATCGAGCGACCGTAAGAGATTTCTCCTAATTAGGCTACTTTCCTCTCCGAATAGGCGGCTACACAAGTAAAAACACAACTAGGTAGTTTTGCTGGCTCTGAGGATCAGTTTGCTCGAAATGAAAATTTGAATATTTATAGACCAAGGAAGTTTGGACACCAAGGAATTTCCAAAACCGAAAATATTCTCAAGATATGCAATATATTACCAAATTCGGTTTCCATAATTCCTGGAAATGCACTGTCCAAATATTGACCGAAATCTCTTAGAAAATTTCCAACTAGTAAATGCACATTACTAATTTTTATTTTCCAAATATAAAATTAAAACCTTAATTAAAAGATTCTCAATTTATTTTCGATCCAGGATTCTCCTTTAGCTATTAAGGAATATCTTTGAACAATAAAAGATAAGCGTTACTGCACATGTTCAAAGTATGTCGACATCTTTACTTTGTAAGTCCTTTTTCATACTTACAATCTTGGAACCGATTTTCCACACTTACAAAAAAGTTTAAAATTGGTTCATCTGACTTCCAAGAAGTACGTGATTGATTATCCTATCAAATCACCAAACATGGGTTTCACGGTTCTACCAAAACAAGTTTCGGTTCTACCTCCATGTGGGTACTAGAATTAGTCACGCTAGTTACCAAAACTTGGTTGACTAGGTACTAGGATCAGTTCCCACATATATATGGTATATAACTTGTATTTGGTGCACATGTCCATAGGATCGGTTCCCAATGTCTAAAAATGTGTTGCACGTGTTCATAGGATCGGTTCCAAATAACTAGAAACTTGTTGCACCTCGTACAAGGATCGATTCCCCTTTTGTAATCGTTTGCACCTCTTACTAGGATCGGTTCCCCTTTGCCTAGAGTTGGTCATACCTATTACAACAAATCGATCATACCATCTCAGGTGATTACTTAAGATCGATTTCACTAATAAAAGTCATACCAGTACAAAAGTTAAGCCTTGTGAATAGTTCTACCAAGAACATAAGCAAGTCATGAGCGGTTATATATACTAAACACACATATTGGTAATTCAAAAGATTTGCAATGAATAACAATACCAATAAGCCTAGCGATTTCATTTTCGATTCATAACATGGCTTGAAAGATACGTTAGGGAATGAAACAATTCAAGTCAAATATTACTAACCTCAAGTGGAAGGATGATGCCGTCGTTGTAGCTCCTTACTTCTTCACATTCTTCAAGTCTTCTCGTAATACTTTTAATGTCTCATATCCTAATACTTTCAAGCTAACCTATACGAAGTTGACTCTAGTTTATAATCTAGCGAATTTTTAAATGAGTTTTGATTCACTAAAATATGACAACCAAACTAGACATACCAACGCTTGGTGGGTTCAACCGAGTTATGCTCTAACAAGAATATTAACAATTGAATAACTCGATAACTAGTTTCATTTGAGTCATTTGAACTAGTTGGGTTAAGATGAAAAAGGTTGATATGAAAGTGTTCATATGGCTAACTTCGGTCAACTATTGTTGAGCCAACAAGGTGTACACATTTAGGTATGTTAACCCATAACTAAATGAAGTTGAAAAAGCGAGGGTCTAACAAACACACCCAATATTTTTCTTAGCAATCTGTGTGGACTAACTCCAATATACTTTCAAAAGAATCAACTAGACAGTCAGACTCAATCTTAAGAAAAGTATATCCAAGAGTTGTATCTCAGTTTCTCAATTCAATCCGCAATCAAACAAATAGGAATTTGCGAGCCCGATTGAATATAAGAAATAACTTGGACTCTATCAAAAACCAATATCCAAGTGTCAATCAATTTATATCAACAACCAAAGTTTGGATTATCGAATTGATTGAACTACGCACAACCTGTGATATTTCAATTATATATAAAATATATTGTGGAAAAGAAATAACACAGATACCAGATATTTTGTTAACCGCAAATGCAGAAAATTCCAGGGACCTAGTCCAGATTTGAACACCACACTGTATTAAGCCGCTACATACACTAGCCTACTCCAAGTTAACTTCAGACTGGAATTAGTTGAGCCCTAACCAATCTCACACTGATCAAGGTACAGTCGCGTTCCTTACGCCTCTAGAACCACGACGGATTCTGCGCAATTGATTCCCTTAGCTTATCTCACCCACAATTAAGAGTTGCTATGTCCCAAAGTCGAAGACTTGATAAACCAATCTGTCTCACACAAAAACGTCTATTTAATAGATAAATCTGTCTCCCACAGAAATACCTAAGAGTTTTGTTCCGTCTTTGATAAATCAAGGTGTACAAGAACCAATTGATACACTGGACTTATATTCCTGAAGAACAACCTAGTAATATCAATCACCTCACAATAATCTTGATCGTATGGTCGCGAAACAAGATATTGTGGAATCACAAACGATGAGACGAAGATGTTTGTGACTACTTTTTATTTTGCCTATCGGAGATTAAATCTCGAGAAAATCTTAGATAAGATAGTACTCAATCACGATAGAAAACAGCAAGATCAGAACATGCAACTACAGAGAAAATAGTTGGGTCTGGCATCACACTCCCAATGAAGTCTTCGAGTCGTTAACCTACATGGTTTTGGAAAAAACCTAAGTTTAAAGAAGAATCGACTCTAGTCGCAACTAGTATCACACATGAGGTGTGAGGATTAGGTCTCCAAGTTGCTAGAATTCTCCCTTATATAGTCTTCAAATCAGGGTTTGCAATCAATGCTACCTTGGTAACAAAGCATTCAATATTCACAGTTAGATGAATACCTGATTAGACTCAAGCTAATATCTTTCATCCGTTAGATTGAACTTAGCTTGTTACACACAAATGAAAAGTGACTTCATTTAAATATGAGTAACCGTACCTAAACGTGTGCACCTTTTTGGCTCAACAATAGTTAACCGAAGTTATCCATATGAACACTTTCATATCAACCTTATTCATCTTAACCATAACTAGTTCAAATGACTCAAATGAAACTAGTTCTAGAGTTGTTCAATTGTTTATATTCTCATAGAAGTATACAAGACACAATTGAAGCAAAATCGATTTTGATTCACTCGAATCAATTCATGAACATTATAGCCACGGTTTGCAAAATATTGCATTCCTTATTATAATATTAGTTCATGAACAAACCGATTTTAGAACATAACCTACTCAAGTATGCGAATGGGTACGCATATCTAATTGGACGGATTAAGTTTGGGTTCGCCAGTATGCGAACGGGCACGCATACCTTCTAAACTCAGTTGAATTTCTGGAACTTGAAACTCACGCCAGTACGCATATCGGTATGCATACTAAGTTCCCGGACTTTCAACTAACCAACCAGTACGCATACGGGTATGCATACTATGGTTCCCAGACTCGGAATAACTTGCAACAGTTAGCATACAAGTACGCATACTGTGTTATATCTAATCATGGTTAATTTTTCTAAACTCCCATTTCAATCATTGAAACATTCGTGAAAGACGACAATAGCTGTCTCACACAAACTATTAGCTCTAAAGCAATTTTCTAGTGATTGAATGATCAATACTAAACATTTCGAGTCTATATCAAATGACTATCTCACACAAATCATGTAATATGTTACCAGGCGATTTTCACATGATCATCTTTTGACTTTCGTCAGGAATATAAGATGAACTTGGTTAACGCGAAAGATTACCAACACATATTTCGAGAAATATGTAAGCGAGTTAAACTCAGCTCGGAATATCAAATGTTTATAATCGAAGTCTATATGGCTATACGACTTTTGTCTCAAATATGAGATAGAGTAGATAGACTTTTGAGTGATAGATGAATTCAAGTCTCCACATACCTTTTGTTGATGAAGTTCCACAAGCTCCCCTTAGCAATTCTTTGTCATCAATTGATGAATGCCGTGAAGTCTAATGCTCAACTACACTTTCTATCATCATCCGAGACTTAGCTATATGTAGACTAGAAATCAAGACTTGTAGTTTTTGCAACTAAACTTGACAAACAAGCTTGAGATAGCAACGCTTGCGAGTTCGAGCAAGCAGCGCTCTAACAATCTCCCCTTTGTCAATTTTAGTGACAAAACTATCAATACATATGGATTACAAAATGAATAAACTTTGTAGCTTCTCATCCGAATGCTTGATTTCCTTGGTTCTTCAACATTACTCGAAATCTTCGTCACTTCCAAGTACTCCAATGATTTTGAACGTGTTCAACTCAACATCATAGTTGTTGAAGATCCGTAGATATAACAATGAAAAAACAGTAGCTTTCAATCATTGTTATACAACGTCATAGTATTATTACACAACATCAAAGTCCAATTGTATCACAACTTTGAAAACAATACTATGGTGATATGTATCGCTCCCCCTTAGTCAATACTTCATCTCATATGAAAAACACTCCACCTTACATAATTATCCGTAAACCATATGTATTTCTAGTATGAACTACACATTAATTCTCCCCCTTTTTGTCAATATAAATTGCCAAAGGTAAAAAAACTAGTGGGATCATAATGAAATTCTCATAGAGATACTTCATGACTAAAAAAAACATATCAACTTTGTTTCTATGATTTCACATAGTTGAAACTTAGTGTACTCATCAAGGAGTTTATAAAGATACAAGAAAACTCCTACAATATTCCACAGCCGCACTCCCCATAAAGATTTGGCAATTAAGCTCAAGTTCAAATAAGAAGTCTCCCCCCATAAAATGTCATTCCCGAAAGAACAACAAGAGCGACCTTACTTTTACAAGAAAATCAGGTTCTTTGGACATTAAAAAATTACATGAAACATGTATTTGTATCCATAAATCTCAAGTAAATTAACCACAAGAGAACCCATGATTAATTTAATCGAAAATGCTCAACATAAGAGAACTTACGGAGCCGCACAGTACTTTCACATAAAAGTGGATCAAGGAAAGATCAATATTGCGGAATATTCAAAGATTCATTCTATTTTTCATCAATATTTGCATAAAGACATATAATAGACTTAATCTTTGTAATCAAAAGTTCATCCTATCTTCCATAAATATTTGCATAATGACATAATAGGCTTAACTTTTGACATATATGGGAAAATCATAGTTCACGGACGTAAATACACATATCCCATAACAATTTTTTGCAATATATAAAACCAATAAAGATTAATACTGCAAAATCATCTTCCAAATAAACTTTAGAATTTAAATAAATAAATCTAAAAACATTACAAGATGAAAATCGCTGGCGATAGCTATGTGTACTCACAATAATTTCTATTCTAAACCCTAATTATCCTTCTTAAAACGCAAGAATAAATTCTCATAAGAAGTTTCCTAGACATTAAGACCTTTGAAAAATTCTTTATCGTCCACGAACTCCTTATCATCGATAGCCATTGGAACATAAGGTTCATGAAGAAAGGAGTCAATTCCAACAAACCTTCTTGACTGATGCCGAACCAGGGCCTTCTAAATTTCAAGAGTCCTGAAAACAATAGCCTTTATTTATTGTATCTCCTTTCTTGTTTCCTTTAACTCTTCAAGAACACCAGAAAACTTCTGAAGATTTAAAGGAACAACCCTTAGTTCTCTCACATTCCTTCTTTTTCTTATCAAAGTTGAAGGTGCAGGAGATTTATCTTTTTCCTTTATGATTGATGGCTTAACAATCATATTAACATCTTTCCATCAGATGACGTAATGCTTGGAGTTTCCATATATGTGATTGTGAAGGGAATTCACAAATCAGGCTCAACAAGCTATCTTGTGATAAAAAGAGTTTTTCAGAGAAGGAAAAAGGAATGCAGGGTTACAGAACCTTTATACAAAAGAAGATTCACGTATGCACAATTCTCAACCCTAAAGAAGGCATAATTGTCGATTTTAACCCTTCTTTTATTGATCAAACATGGAAACCTCTTTTCAGTACCAATCTAGGATATGAAAAGATCAACCGAAAACAAAAAGAAAAGAAAAACAAACAAAAACACTTTTTTCTTTTTCTTTAAACCTATGAGTGCTTAGCTCTTGTCTCTTTGGAATCATGCGCTTGAGACAAGATGCACAGCCAACACAATTAAGCTGTGTTGGGGTGAATAATAATTTGTCCACCATGAACTTTTTGGAAAGAGTTCCTAAAAACCTCTTCCATATAATGTTTATACCTTGTTCTTTTCCGGAGAGGTCTAATTAGTTCTTTAGGAAATTAATTTTTTCGGAGAGGAATTGAGTTTACATACCTCAGATGACTTCTGAACAAGTTTAAGCTTGTTTGCTAATCGATTTGCTCTCCATTGAAGTTTGTTGACATATCTTAATTTATTTTTGTACTTGTAACACATAAACAGTTTTCATGACCAGTAAAAGTACAATAAGAACATGTCAATGTGGAGGACAGTTCAGACACCATAGCTGAGCATGCTGCTAAACAAAAAGTTGTACCTGAAACATGTGAAATAGAAATTTCAGTATTCAAGGAAAAATCCATTTTATCCTCCGATGTGGTTGACGAAGTTTCTCCAGGAAGAATATCAAGATTGATGTACGTATTGATACAATTATCAAAATCAATATTTTCACTAAGGAGTGCAACACTTGGCTTTTCATCTTCATCTAAATCATAATGATCAGACATCTCATCAAGAGTTGTAGCAAGACCCTTGTTCCCAATGTATTTTCTACGATTTGGACATTGTTAGCAAAATGACCAAACCCTTTAAACTTGAAGCACTGTGGCATATCCTCATCATCAGTATCGTCAGTATTCCTGTTCTTAGGAGGAACACAATTATGAGGTTCAACTGATGACTTAGGTTTATCTATAGTGAACCGTTTAGTTCTCTTCAAAACAAGATCTCTGAACTGTTTTGTGATCAAAGAGACTGACTTGTCAAGATCTTCATCTGATGAATCAGTCTCAGTAGGATCATCTCCAGAGATTCCAATACTTTTCCTTTTATCAAGTAATTTAGTGTTCTTTGGTGCTTTGAAACCAATATCCTTTCCATATTTGGATACATTCTCATGATCAAAAATCTTTAACTTCCCAACAAGAGTATTTCTGGAAAGAGTTTCAAGGTTATTTCCTTCAACGATGGCATGTTTCTTAGAATCGTATCTAGATGGAAATAATCTGAGAATTTTCATCACAATGTCCTTTTCAGGAATATTCTTACACAACGCAAAAGATGTATTAACAATTTCAGACACTTTGTGATTAAACTCATCAAATGAATCTTCATCTGCCATACGAAGGTTTTCCCAATCAAAATTTAGGTTTTGAAGTCTAGCTTCTTTTTCACAGGTATTCCCTTCAATTACGGTTTCTAATATATCCCACGCATCTTTAGACTGAGTGCACATAGTCACATGGTGTTGAATATCTGGGGTAATGGCATGGATGATTGCATTCAATCCGTCAGAATGTTGCTTTACGACAAGAATCTCGACATCACCATAATCATCAATATCCTTTGGAGCAGTTACATCGCCTTCTGTAACAACTTGAGGATTATAGCCATTAACAACATAAACCCATGATTGAAAAGAACACGCTTGTAGAAAGGCACACATAGCAATTTTCCGCCATAAGTAATTCGAGCCATCGAAGACTGGCGGTATGTTTATAGAGATAACACTTATGTCCATAGAGTCATATCGCTACAAACACAGACTTATGAGGTCTTAAACGTGTTTGCCTGCTCTGATACCAATTAAAAAAGCGGGAGTTTAACAACCATAACTAATATTTCGCTTAGCAATCTGTATGGACTAACTCCAATATACTTTCAAGACAATCTACTAGACAATCAGACTCAATCTTAAGAAAAGTATATCCAAAAGTTGTATCTCAATTTCTCAATTCAATCTGCAATCAAACAAATAGGAATTTGTGAGCCCGATTGAATATAAGAAATAACTTGGACGGCGATCAAAAACCAATATCCAAGTGTCAATCAATTTATATCAACAACCAAAGGTTGGATTATCTAATTGATTGAACTACGCACAACCTATGGTATTTCAATTATATAGAAAATATAATGCGGAAAACAAATAACACAAACACCAGAAATTTTGTTAACGAGGAAACCGGAAAAGCAGAAAAACCTCGGGACCTAGTTCAGATTTGAACACCACACTGTATTAAGCCGCTACAGACTATAGACTACTCCAAGTTAACTTCAGACTGGAATGTAGTTTAGCCCTAACCAATCTCACACTGATCAAGGTACAGTCGCATTCTTGATTCCCTTAGCTGATCTCACCCACAACTAAGAGTTGCTATGACTCAAAGTCGAAGACTTGATAAACCAATCAGTCTCATGCAAAAAAGTCTATTGAATAGATAAATCTGTCTCCCACAAAAATACCTAAGAGTTTTGTTCTGTCTTTTGATAAATAAAGGTGAATATGAACCAATTGATACACCAGACTTATATTCCTGAAGAACAACTGAAAAAACGGGGGTCTAACAACACCACCCAATATTTTTCTTAGCAATCTGTATGGACTAACTCCGAAATACTTTATAGAGAATCAACTAGACAGTCAGACTCAATCTAGGTAAAAGTATCTCAAGGAATTAATATCTCTCTCTTGTTTTGATTTACTCAAGCTAATAGAAATCAACGAGTCCTAATCAAACACAAGGAATAACTTGGACGGTACCAAAGACCAATGTCCAAGGATCAATCAATGACAATAAATAACCAAAGGTTGGATTATACCAATTGATGATCTTCACGCACAACCTGTATTATTTCAATTATAAAGATAAACAATATTATGCGGAAACTGAAATAACACAGACACTAGAAATTGTGTTAACAAGGAAACCGCAAATGCAGAAAATCCACGGGACCTAGTCCAGATTGAATACACAATGTATTAAGCCGCTACAGACACTAGCCTACTCCACTAACTTCGGACTGGACTATAGTTGAACCCCAATCAGTCTCCCACTGATCCAAGGTACAGTTGTACTCCCTACGCCTCTGATCCCAACAGGATACTGCGCACTTGATTCCCTTAGCTGATCTCACCCACAACTAAGAGTTGCTACGACCCAAAATCGTAGGCTTTAACAATAAACAAATCTGTCTCACACAAACAAGTCTATCAATGGATCAATCTGTCTCCCACAGAAAAACCCTAAAGTTTTTGTTCCGTCTTTTGATAATAATCAAGGTGAACAGGAACCAATTGATAATCCAGTCTTATATTCCCGAAGAACATCCTAGATTAATCAATCACCTCACAACAATCTTAATCGTATAGTAGCGAAACAAGATGTCGTGGAATCACAAACAATGAGACGAAGGTGTTTGTGATTACTTTTTATATCTTGCCTATCGGAGAAATCAAACAATTTCTAGCCAATCAATATGATTGTATTATTACGATAGAAGATGCAAGATCAGATCACACAACTACGATAAAAGTAGTATCGGTATGGCTTCACAATCCCAATGAAGTCTTCAAGTCGTTAACCCGGTTTTAGAAGAAGAAAACCAAAGGTTAAAGGAGAACCGACTCTAGTACGCAAACTAATAGCACACGTAAAGTGTGGGGATTAGTTTTACAGAGTTGCTAGATGTCCCCTTATATAACCTTTCAAATCAGGGTTTTGCCTTAGTTACAAAGCAATCAATATCCACCGTTAGATGAAAACTTGATTTAGATTCAAGCTAATATTTCTCAATTGTTAGATCAAAAAATTAGCTTGTCATACACAAATGACTGTACGCTTCTAGGTTTGTTAACCGCACCCAAACGTGTACATTGTTGGTTCAACAATAATTTACCAAAAAGGTTAACCATGAGAGCATTTCATACCAACCATGTTCTTCTTCACCATAACTAGTTCAAATGACTCAAATGAACTAGTTAAGAGAGTTGTTCAATTGCAAGGAAATCTTATGTAACTACACAAGACACAATTGAAGCAAATATGTTTTGATTCCCAAGAATTGGTTCATGAACTTTAATAGCCACGGTTTTCAAAATCATTCCTTAGTCTTTTAAGATTAAGTTCAGAGATCATCTTTAGATATATAACCTTCTCAAGTTCGCAGACTAGGTTCGCGGACTTAAGACACCAGACAGATTTACAAACTCCAGCAGAAATTCTCGGGTTTGAGAACTTTTCCGGTTCGCGGACTGGGTTCGCGCAAGTAGTTTGTCAACTCCAGCAGAAATTCTCGGGTTTGAGAACTTCGACAGTTCACGGACTGAGTTCGCGGACTTGGCACTTGCCATACTTCCAGTTCTCTTGATCAACAAAGTTCGAGAACTTCGGTTCAAGGAATACATTGGTTATGTAATCTAAACTCTCATTCCAATAATTGAAACATTCTTAGAGGACGTAATATAGTTGTTACACCATTTATCATCAAAGCAATTTTCAAAGTGATTGAAACATTCATGACTTTCGTCACTAGGTAAAGATAAACTTGGTCGAAGCGAAAATCTTACCAACACATATTTTGATATATAGATAGGCGAGGTATACTCGGATCGAAGTACCAAATGTGTATAATCTAGTTTATATATATAGTATACGACTTTTGTCTCAAAGAGTAGGAGATAGAATAGATATACTTTTGAGTGACAGATAAGTTCAACTCTCCACATACCTTTTTGTCGAGAAGTTCCACCGGTTCCTTGAGTAGTCCTTCTACTTGTATGATGAATCGACATGAAGTCATTGAGCTCAACTACACTTACTATCCTAGTCCGAGACTTAGCTATAAGAGACTAGAAATCAAGACTTACAATTTTGATCACTAACATTGACAAACATGCTTGAGATAGCAACGCATGCGAGTTTGACCGAGCAATGCTCTAACAATCTCCCCCTTTGTAAATTTTAGTGACAAAACTATCAATACATATGAAATATAAAAAAGATAATGAAACTTTAGTAGCTCCTATTCCACATGTCTAATCTTCAACATTCCTCGAAATCTTCGTCACTTCCAGGTACTCCAATGATCCCAAAGGTTGTAAGTTTAGCACCATCATTGTTGAAGATCCGTAGCTATAACAATGAGAAAGCATCGGTCTCGATCATTGTTATACAATGTCATAGTATTATTACACAGTGTAAAAGTTCAATTGTATCACAACTTCAACAATAATACTATGGCGATATGTATCACCCCCCCTAGTCAATACTCCATCTCACATGAAAACCACTCCCCCTAACACAATGATCCGAAAACCATATGTATTTGTAGTGTGAACTACATATTAATTCTCCCCCTTTTTGTCAATAAAATTGGCAAAGGTACAAGAACGGGTTCATAATGAAATTTCCGTAAGAGACATTTCATGACTGAGAGAAAGAAACACACATCATCTTATTTAGATTCAATCATATAGCCGAAGCTAACAACTTTCATCAAGGAGTTTAAAGATACAAGATAACCTCTCTAAAATTCCACAGCCGCACACCCCTCAAGATATGACGATTAAGCACAAGTTCAAAAGAACTCTCCCCCATTTGATGTCATTCCCGAAAGAACAACAACGAGCGACCTTAATTTCAAGAGAAAAGAAGGATTTTTCTTGGACACCAAAACCATGAGAATGATTTTTATATCCAAAACTCAACCAAATTAATCATAAGTAAACCCATGATTAATTTAATCGGAATACATAATCAAATTAAACACAAAAGTGATCAATTTAATTCATTGTGCTCAACATAAGTAAATTTACGGAGCAACGACTAAGTTAACCATACAAGAGAGTGATTGGCTTAATCGTTCATATACTCAACACAAGAGAAACTTGTGGAGTAATAACTAAATAACCAACAAGATGATTAATTTAGTTCTAATATGCTCAACATAAAGTATCTTACGGAACAACCAACAAGGCTAATAAAAAATAATCAACTTTGTCGTATCGTACTCAACATAAGACACATTACGGAGCCTCACGGTAATACAAAAAGGATGGATCAGTGAAGATCAATACCGTGGAATGCACAAGGATTCATTCTTTTGCGCACGCATATACAATAGCAATAATCCTTGGATACAAAAGATTTTAACCTATCTTCCGTCAAAGATTGACAATATAGGCTTAACTCTTGTATATGTCAAAAGTCTATTCATTCTTAAACCAATAAACGAATACCGATCATGAACGACTTTACTTTTGACAAAATGTGGGAAAACATAGTTCACGGACGTAAACACCAATATCCCATAACAAATTGCAATATAACAAACCATAAAGATTAAATACTGCAAAACATCATCCTCCAAAAAGTTTTAGAATCAAAAACCTAAAAACAAGAAGATGAAAAATAATAGCTATGTGTAGTCACAATCATCGTTATTCAGAGCACTAGTTATTCTTCGAACTAAGCCAAAAAGAAGACATACTAGGCAAGAAGGGTAAATCAACAAGCTTAAAGGAAAATAAACTCCAGTACAATTTCCGAACACGAACTAAGATCATGTGGACGGTTCAGAAACTTCACGAGTCATGGGGTTTTTGAGCTTGTGAACGTCAACATCCATTGCACCCTTAGAGAGGTGATTCTCTTTGCGAAGATCATTTATGTAAGACTTTATGAGACCAAGGTCAGCAGTAACCTTTTCCAACTCAGTTTTTAATGCATCAAGACTTTTCAGAGTTACAATGAGCTCTTGTTTTGCTTCTCCAAAGTACTTAAGAAAGTCGTGAACAACTTCAGCAGAAATCATATCATCCTTTTCAGCATCCTCATGAACATAGGAAAAGTAACATGAAGCATTAGGATGATCTTCATCTACAAGAGTTCTTTTCTTTTTAGATTCGAAAAAAACTCATTTGTCAAGGAATCCTCTTGCAAAACCACCATAGCAAGATGAAGAAGAAGACATACTTGATAACCCAGAAACCACTCTAGAGTATGCGTACGCGACCTTTGCTACTTAGGGTAAATATTTAAAGGTTTCATGAGGGAAGGATTTTAGGGTTTAAACAGTTTACTCGTGCCAGAGTAAAGATACCCGAACGAGTATAACACTACCCAGAAACGTAAAGCCCACAAATAAAACACTTGAGATTAAGGCACAAAAAACTCAAGTTGTACCAAGGACCAAGATAAAGGTAAACTTTCTAACACCGAGAAACGAAAATTTAGAGAAAAACAAATACTTTAAGTAGAACTGGTCTGCAAAACTTTAGCCATAGACGATAAGAAAATAGTTCCACTTAACAGACCAACCAACCAAAAGTATACCTATTACCACATCTTACTCAAGAGGATTTTTATGAGTAAGCTCTTTAAACCTTGTGATTAATTAACACAAGTATGAGCAATATGCTCATCAAGAGATTTGTGTTTATGACCAAGTTTCTTTTTCCTTCCAAGACGAGGAAATGATCCCTTGTTATGTAAGAAATTATCATAAAACTCACTGTCATCAAAATATATGACATAGTTAGAGTTCTTACCAGAGGAACTTAGGTTTGATGAGGAAGACAACCTGTTGACGAATTCTTTATACCCTTAAATTATCTTCTTCAGATTATCTCTCATTTCATCAATTTTTCTTCTTTCATCTGAACTTTCTTTCTCAATAGGAGCAATGTTATCTTCAGAGATCATCACACGTTCTTCCTTTAGACGATGTTTATTCAGATGTCTGTTTTGTTCTCGAGTGTTTGAGGAGCTCATTGAACTGACTTTCCTGGTAACATACACAGGGTAAGTACGAAAACCAATTGGTTTAGTCATATGAATGTCAGTTACACCTTTAAGAATCAAATCTAAGGTGTGTTGAAGTTGAACCAAGGAATTTTTCTTCAACTTAGAGGTTCCTTTTCGTTTTACCGAACTCTTCGTTTCACAGACAAGACATACTTTCTGATAATCAGAATGATTAGATAGTACAACCTTACAAACATCGTTAGAAGATTTCCTCCCTTCATTTGATGTGCAGCCTTTTTGATTGATGGTGACTTCAGACACATTCGTTTTACAAGAAGGGGTTTCAGTTTTTGCTTCTGAGCATGAACCATCTTTTATGTCAGAAGTACTTGGTATATTATATTTCTTTGAGCATCCTTGAATAGAGAGTTTACTCAAGTGATGTTCAATTTCCAAGGCATCTCTTCTGAGACTAGCTTCAAGAGACGTACATGATGACTGAACATCAGAGTTTCCTTTGGATTTGCAATCTCTTATTACACCAAGTAGAACATCGACATGATGTTTTAACCGATTAAATCCATCAGCTTGGATTCTAGCAAGATTTAGAATCAATTGACATTCTTCAGCTGTTTCCCGTTTAATTGAAGGGTCATCGGAAGAACACATGTCGGTGTTAGTCTGCCTCGTCGGTGTTAGTCTGTCTCGTCGGTGTGGAAGGTTTATTTATGTACAAGATAGTAGAACCCTTCCTTTTAGAATTAGACGAGATAGAACTCTTATTTCCGGTAACGCGTTTATCAGAGATAATATTCTTATCCATAGAGTCAGATCGCTACAAACACAGACTTGTGAGGTCTTGAACGTGTTTGCCTGCTCTGATACCAAATGAAAAAGCGGGGTCTAACAACACCACCCAATATTTCGCTTAGCAATCTGTATGGAATAACTCCGAAATACTTTCTAGAGAATCAACTAGACAGTCAGACTCAATCTAGGTAAAAATATCTCAAGGAGTTAATATCTCTCTCTTGTTTTGATTTACTCAAGCTAATAGAAATCAGCGAGTCCTAATCAAACACAAGGAATAACTTGGACGGTACCAAAGACCAATGTCCAAGGATCAATCAAATGACAATGAAACAACCAAAGGTTGGATTATACCAATTGATGATATTCACGCACAACCTATATTATTTCAATTATAAAGATAAACAATATAATGCGGAAACTGAAATAACACAGACACCAGAAATTTTGTTAACGAGGAAACCGCAAATGCAGAAAAACTCCGGGACCTAGTACAGATTGAATACACACTGTATTAAGCCACTACAGACACTAGCCTACTCCAAGCTAACTTCGGACTGGACTATAGTTGAACCCCAATCAGTCTCCCATTGATCCAAGGTACAGTTATACTCCCTACGCCTCTGATCTCAGCAGGATACTGCGCACTTGATTCCCTTAGCTGATCTCACCCACAACTAAGAGTTGCTACGACCCAAAATCGCAGGCTTTAACAATAAACAAATCTGTCTCACACAGACAAGTCTATCAAAGGATCAATCTGTCTCCCACAGAAAAACCCTAAAGTTTTTGTTTCATCTTTTGGTAATAATCAAGGTGAACAGGAACCAATTGATAATCCGATCTTATATTCCCAAAGAACAGCCTAGATTAATCAATCACCTCACAACAATCTTAATCGTATGGTAGCGAAACAAGATGTCGTGGAACACAAACAATGAGACGAAGGTGTTTGTGATTACTTTTTATATCTTGCCTATCGGAGAAATCAAACAATCTCTAGCCAATCAATATAATTATACTATTATGATAGAAGATGCAAGATCAGATCACACAACTACGATAAAAGTAGTATCGGTCTGGCTTCACAATCCTAATGAAGTCTTCAAGTCGTTAACCTGGTTTTAAAAGAAGAAAACCAAACACGCAAACTAGTAGCACACGTAAGGTGTGGGGATTAGTTTTGCAGAGTTGCTAGATGTCCCCTTATATAGCCTTTCAAATCAGGGTTTTGCCTTAGTTACAAAGCAATCAATATCCACTGTTAGATGAAAACCTGATTTAGATTCAAACTAATATTTCTCAACCGTTAGATCGAAAACTTAGCTTGTCATACACAAATGACTGTACGCTTCTAGGTTTGTTAACTGCACCCAAACGTGTACATTGTTAGTTCAATAATAGTTTACAAAAAGGTTAACCATAAGAGCATTTCATACCAACCATGTTCTTCTTCACCATAACTAGTTCAAATGACTCAAATGAACTAGTTAAGAGAGTTGTTCAATTGCAAGGAAATCTTATGTAACTTCACAAGACACAATTAAAGCAAAGATGATTTGATTCACAAGAATCGGTTCATGAACTTTAATAGCCACGGTTTTCAAAAGCATTCCTTAGTCTTTTAAGATTAAGTTCAGGGATCATCTTTAGATATATAACATTCTCAAGTTCGCATACTAGGTTCGTGGACTTAAGACACCGGACAGAGTTTACAAACTCCAGCAGAAATTCTCGGGTTTGAGAACTTCGCCGGTTCGCGGACTGGGTTCGCGGACTTGGCTCACGCAAGTAGTTTGTCAACTCCAGCAGAAATTCTCGGGTTTGAGAACTTTGACAGTTCGCGGACTGAGTTCGCGAACTTGGCACTTGCCATACTTCCGGTTCTCTTGATCAACAAAGTTCGAGAACTTCGGTTCAAGGAATATATTGGTTATGTAATCTAAACTATCATTCCAATCATTGAAACATTCTTAGAGGACGTTATATAGTTGTTACACCATTTCTCGTCAAAGCAATTTTCAAAGTGATTGAAACATTCATGACTTTCGTCACTAGGTAAAGATAAACTTGGTCGAAGCGAAAAACTTACCAACACATATTTCGAGATATAGATAGGCGAGGTATACTCGGCTCGAAATACCAAATGTGTATAATCTAGTCTATATATATAGCATACGATTTTTGTCTCAAAGAGTAGGAGATAGAATATATAGACTTTTGAGTGACAGATAAGTTCAAGTCTCCACATACCTTTTTGTCGAGAAGTTCCACTGGTTCCTTGAGTAGCCCTTCTACTTGTATGATGAATCGCCATGAAGTCCTTGAGCTCAACTACACTTACTATCCTCGTTCGAGACTTAGCTATAAGAGACTAGATATCAAGACTTATAGTTTTGATCACTAACATTGACAAACATGCTTGAGATAGCAAAGCATGTGAGTTTGACCAAGCAGTGCTCTAACAACAACCTAGTAATATCAATCACCTCGTAATAATCTTATTTGTATAGTAGCGAAACATATATTGTGAAATCACAATCGATGAAACGAAGATGTTTGTGACTACTTTTTATCTTGCCTATCAGAGATTAAATATCGAGCAAATATTAGAGAAGATAGTACTCAATCACGATAGAATACAGCAAGATCAGAAAACGCAACTACAGAGAAAATAGTTGGGTCTGGCTTCATAATCATAATGAAGTCTTCAAGTCATTAACCTACAGGGTTTTGGAAAAAACCTAAGGTTAAAGGAGAATCAACTCTAGTCGCAACTAGTATCACACAAGAAGTGTGGGGATTAAGTTTCCCACTTGTTAGAGTTCTCCCTTATATAGTCTTCAAATCAAGGTTTGCAATCAATGTTACCTTGGTAACAAAGCATTCAATATTCACCGTCAGATGAAAACCTGATTAGATTCAAGCATATCTTTTGACCGTTAGATTGAACTTAGCTTGTTACACGCAAATGAAATGTGCCTTCGTTTAGATATGGGTAACCGTACCTAAACGTGTACACTTCGTTGGCTCAACAATAGTTAACCGAAGTTAGCTATATGAACACTTTCATATCAACCTTGTGTTTGAGGGTGAAAAAGGTTTCTGCCGATTTTGGTAATTTCGGGTGTGTGGGTGAGAAACGAAATTAAACCCTAAACAATCTACTGCAAGGGAGTACTTTGGATTCGAGAGATCAATCTGTACAAATCCGGACTAAACCAAGAAATGGCCGTTCCAGACTCGCTTCGGTCAGAAAGTGAAGGAGAAAGGTTGGTTTTGGGGAGGGAAGCGAAGAAAGTGTTGAGACCAGAATAGTTGATTCTGGAAGAGTAGTTGTTTTCTAAGACTTGTATCAGAAAGTGGGAAGCTAACATATGGAAAGCTAGCAAATGTTTCCTGAGTGTTGTATGCTCCTGACCTGAACTTGTTGTTCGGTGGAAATAGGTAATGCCTATTTATACAAGTCGAAATGAAACGTACTCTGGTCTCATTAAGAAATGGAAAACGGGTGAGTAAATGGGAGGAGGTGGTAATCGGTAAGGCCTGGAATTGATGTTCCATAAAATAAAGAGTTTCACCATTACTCCCTGTATTTACTAACCGCCTCATCCTTATGATACTTTCTTATAACGGGAGTAGTGTACGCCGCACGCTGTAAACCGTCAAACCAATACCCAATGAGCAACCCCCAGTTTGTGACATGCGTTGATGTCTCGAGTGTTTTCATGGAAAACATGTAGCATGTTGTTTTCATCTGGCAAGTCGATCTTGGGAGACTTTCCGGCTCGGTAACCTTCGACGGTCGAGATTTTGCATCTTAAGAGGAAAGGTAGCCGTTGATTATTGTAACCCTTCGCTTGGTAGCCAGTGGCATGAAAGTCTGCTCGGTATGGCTTTAATATGGCCTGGTTTAGGCGCGGCCAAAAGTTAGGGTTTTGGCTTTGTTTAGGCGCGACCAAACTAGGGCCAAAAGTTGTCATGTGTTAGTTGGTAACCTTGGACGGCTAAGATCTGCATCTTAGATGAAAAGGTAGTCGTTGATCGTTGCAGGCCTTCGTTTTCGAATCTGCATAGGGAAGGCCGGTATGGCGTGGAGCGACAAGGTGGTTGGCATGCCATTGGCACATGTGGCATGGCATGCCTTGGCACGGTTTGGCGTGGCCAAAACTAGGGTTTGGGGCCAAAGGTTACCGTGCATTGTTTGACAACCTTGGACGGCTAGGATTTGCATCTAGGATTGAAGGGTGTCCGTTGATCGTCGTATGCCTTGGTTTTGGTATCCGCATAGGGAAGGCTGGCATGGTATGGCGCGACAAGGTGGTTGGCACCATTGGCACATGTGGCATGGCATGCCTTGGCGCGGTTTGGCGTTGACAAAACTAGGGTTTGGGGCCAAAGGTTACCATGCGTTGTCTGGCGACCTTGGACGGCTAGGATTTCCATCTAGGATTGAAGGGTGGTCGTTGATCGTCGCACGCCTTGGTTTTGGTAGCCGCATGGGGAAGGCCGGCATGGTATGGCGCGGCAAGGTGGTTGGCATGCCATTGGCACATGTGGCATGGCATGCCTTGGCACGGTTTGGCTTGGCCAAAACTAGGGTTTTGGGCCAAAGGTTACCATGCGTTGTCTGGCGATCTTGGACGGCAAGGATTTACATCTAGGATTGAAGGGTGGCCTTTGATCGTCGCATGCCTTCGTTTTGGTAGTCGCATAGGGAAGGCCAGCATGGTATGGCGCGACAAGGTGGTTGGTATGCCATTGGAACATGTGACATGGCATGCCTTGGCGCGGTTTGGCGTGGCCAAAACTAGGGTTTGGGCCAAAGGTTACCATGCGTTGTCTGGCGACCTTGGACGATTAGGAAATGCATCTAGGGTTGAAGGGTGGTCGTTGATCGCCGCACGCCTTCGTTTTAGTAGCCGCATAGGGAAGGCCAGCATGGTAGGGCCAAGGCAAATGGCTCGGACGGCTTGGCATAGTGGGGCCAAAGGTTTGGACGGATTGGCATGGTGGGGCCAAGGGTTTGGCATGCCATTGGCGAATGGTGCGGCCAGCATGGCTAGGGACAAGGGTTTGGCATGCCATTGGCGCATGGTGCGGCCAGGATGGCTAGGGCCAAGAGTTTGGCATGCCATTGGCGCATGGTGCGGCCAGCATGGTTTACCATTGGCATAATGGTGCGACTGGCATGGTTGGCATGCCTTGGCGCAGAGATGTGGCTGGCATGGTTTGCCATTGGCATAGTGGTGCGGCTGGCATGGTTGGCATGCCTTGGAGTGGTAGCATGAGAATTAGGGTTTGGCATGGATGATGTTAGTCAATATTAAGGGTTTTGTCGTGGAACATGACCCATATAAAAAAAGGTACCCCGGTAATTCTTACGTGGGCATGCTGATTGATTCAATAAATGTGCTAATGGTCATAGTGACGTCATGTCGGATGTACAATTTTACGATTTTAACCTTAAGCTAAAAAACACCATCAACATTAAGTCCCCTGCTTAGCTCGGAACAGGATCATTATTACGAGGTAAGCATAAGATGGTGACAGGATAGGACAAAAAAAAAATCGAAAAAACAAGTCGTGATAAGATGGTCAGGAAAGTCCGACTACCTTTTTCGAGAGGTAAAGAGAGTTTGTACTTCCCGTGTTGGCGGCCTTGCATAAATTGTACTGGTGGTGCAGACCGTGGAGTGGTGAGATGAAAATTGCCGGCTTAGTCTGGCCATGCATCACCTTGGCTGGGTTAGGGAAAATCGTGACACTGGCTTGGCGAGTTTGTTGGTGTTGGTGCGGCAAGTCATGGCGCGGACGATGGCGCAAGGCATGACACGGTTTAGTGAGGCAAAGCATGCGCGGACGGTGGTGCAAGGCATGACACGGTTTGGTGAGGCAAAGCATGTGCGGTTTGGCGTGTGGGGCCAAGGCAATGGCGTGGGCGCTCTTGGCATGGTGATTTGTCTTCGCGGGCCCGGTTGCCTCTTTTCCTTACTTGACTCAAATAGGAAGTCCTTTCCTTATTCAAACTCCCAAGTATCACGCCTATAAAAGGAGGGCCGACCTCTCCTTTTATTTCACACCTATATTTTTTTTTATTCTGGCAGTGTGGTAACAGTAAAGCGGACGAGCGAATTCCAAGTATGTCTCTCAACACTTCCTCTTTAACTTGCTTTTCTTGTTTTTTTTGTGTTAGTACAAACCCTAGATGTAGGCGTACCTTTTCATGAACTTATAGAAATATTGTCCTTCTGCGTTGGTATGAATCCTAGCCGTAGGTATGCTTTGCACGAACTTGTAGTAACATTTAGGTACCATAGTGATGTTGGCCGCCTCAATTACCGTGCAAAGTAGGCATGCATGAGCTAGTAATTGTCGTTCCCTTCCAGTGAAAACCTAGCTTCTATGGTTTACTCTTTTTTTTCCTGGTGTGGCCGTGTGTATGGTTCTCGTGGTGGGGCGCGTCTCCTCGGCCGGGTGCGAATTTCCCGCTGCAGGGTACGACCTTAGCATGAGGTGGTGATGCAGGGTATGTCAGTCCCCATTTCTTTGCCTATGCGCATTATGAATTTGAAACAAATTGGCTTGCGTCCAGGATGGATCTCCCGTGTCTGATAAAATAATTTCCATGCACTTTCCGTAATAATTTCTCTTCGTATTGTTCCATTGTAGTTATTTCGAAGGTGGAAGTAACGTGAGAGAATTTTCGTTAAGGTATCATTTGAGAAAAGTTCTGCCGTACCGAAAGATGTTGGCAATTCCAAGCCAAACATAGATGATGAGTTCTTTACAACATCCTCCACGATTAGGGGAAATCATCCCAAGTATGTGTCGATTCTTCTGACTGGTCCGGAAAGTGAAGGAGAGGCCCGGTTGGTTCGGCCAGGAGGTGTAATAAGGTTTTGTCTTCAGAGGAAAGAGTATCATGCTTATCCTATTGACTTTAAATCTCTGTGAGTCCGTTGCGTCCCTTTGAGAAATGGGTGCGATTCATGATGAGCCAGGAATGTGTAAAATCCAGTTTGACCAAGGGGCAGATCATTGATGCTGTCGCGGCTTCCGCAATGCTTCAAATTAGGAAAGATATTCCATGCTTGGTTGCTTTTATTTCCAGATGGTGTCCAGATACTCGCACGGCCATATGCAGGTGGGGTGAAATGACTATCTTTTTAGAGAGCGTGGCCGTGTTGCTGAACCTTCCCGTAATAGGAAACCTCGATGTCAAATTGTCTGCAGATGAAGAAGAAATGCGCGCCGCTCTGGTTGCGAAATCAAAAGGATTCATTCGGAAAGAAAACGAGACGAGGTGCTTCTATGGATGATGGATGTCCAGTGGTTTTACGATGAGTTGGAGCCGAATCAGAAGAACAGTACGCTTCATGTCGCGGCGTTCTTGGCTCTTTGGTTATCCAGAGATGTTTTCGATGACGGCTCGGGTAAGAAGGATATAAGACGGGAACTTATCAAGTTTGCCATAAAATTGGCAAAAGGTGTCGTTTTCCCTATTGGCGGCTTGTTTCTTGGTTCTATGTACACACACTTGGATCAGCTGGTCGCGGATATGTGCGCTTCAAATGGTTACATGAAAGTGGATTCGTATATTCATGCCACCTTTCTCCAAGCGTGGCTGTGGGAGCAATTCGAAAGGTATGCTCCAAAACCGTTGGCCGTACTTCCCGAGTCTTGGGGTGGCTCTAGAATACTGCGCTGGTCGAATAGGGGCCCAAAGATTGGTTCGAACCTGGTTGGATTCCTTGACAACTCGCACACGGTCAATTTTCGTCCATGGGCTCCGATGCATGCGTCCATAACTCAGATCAGTACCTTTTCTCCTGCTCCGAGCATGTCTTTGTCTTCTGATAAAGAGGATATGAGTGTTGGAGAGATGATGTTCATGCGAAGCTGCACACCCGGTCATGTGCCGTCTTTCTTTCGAGGATCTTGCCAAGAAGTCTCTTACAATATCGATAGGGCGGCTCGGCATATGGATTTTGACCAAGGGGTCCCACTTGTTTGTCAGCCGGTTGTTCCAGAAGTCTCGTTGCCAACTGTTCTCGATGCTACTGTTCTTGTGTCGGGTAAAAATCTCCCTTTTCTGCTTGCGGAACGAAATCCATCAACAACCTCCAAATATAACATATTTTGGCAGGATGAGTTTCTCGTTTTCCATGGATTCGTGAATGATGTGGTAGAAAACCTTCACGGTAAGCCTTCTCCTGCGGTTTTAGCGGAGCATCCACTGTTGAGGGATCCTTCTTCGCCCAAGCGAAAATCCGTTAGCCCGAATGCGGATAATCCCCAAGTGAAGGAGCGAAGATCCAAAAGCCGTGCATATGGTTCCCAGTCAGTTTCGACAGCCCTACCGACTTTTAGTTCGTCCAATATGCGGGTACATATGATTTTCCTGTTGACTTTAGTTGGATCGTGTATATCCTTGTTTCTTTTCTGAGTATCCGTCTTTGTATCTTGCCTAGGGTCTCAGCAGCGTGAACGCATTTACCAAACTTCCAAGTAGTCAGAAAACATCGCTTCTCGAGATGGAGGGTGGCGGTGCTGAGCCTATCCAAGGCGATGGGGAACCCGAGAAGGATGAAAGTTCAGAGTCCAGTGATGGCGAAAGTAGTTCTTCCGACAGCAGTGCTGAACCTTCCTCTAGTCGGTCTGAAAGCGAATCAGTGAGTCTCTCGCATGTTTTTTCTTCTTTCCTCCATCCCTTTCTCTTTGGAAAATGTCTAATCCGTGATATCATATGGGGAAGCCGTTTCTGAAGATGGCCCTGAGATGGAGACTTGCGGAGATACAGCTTTGTCTCCAACTGTGGCAGCCGCACCGGGTGACCTTGAAATGGGTGTTGATCGAGATGAAAACGTCGTTGTGACTCAGACAATGGAGAGTACTCCAGTGGCCGCAGGTGCAATTTTCGTTAGGAATCCCTTGCCTATCGCTGATGCAGTCGCGGGCGCCACTTTCAATTCTCCATACCTGGTTCCTCATCTGGATCATGTGTTGATCGGGGGATTTAGCGTGCCAGACAAACATGCGGCGCTATACACTAATATATGGTAAAGCTACAGACATATCGCCACGACCAAGAAAATTACTAGTCGATTTGCGTTGGTTAAGCGTGTGGAGGAAGCTTTGTCTTCGATTGACGACATGTGCAACGTGACAGGTCATACCGTTTCTGAGGATGTAGTCTCGAGTTGGAGGTTCCATCGTGACGTGTGTGTAAACTTCGAGTTCAATGTTCCTTGGCTCGTTGAAGGTCTCTCTGAGGCTGAAAAGTTGCTGGCCGAAACAGTCGAAAGTCCTTCTGCGGATATGGTGAAGAAGCAGGAAGCGGAAGTCGAAAAGTTTTCCAAGAAGTTGAAGTTTAAGAGGGCATCTCTCCAAATCACGAAGGAGGCTTTCGCCAAGAAGAGCAAGCCATTGTTGAAAAACTTTCCTTGAATGCATTTTTGTCTTCTGAACTTCTTATTTTAGGTTGTTTTTTTAAGGCAAATGAAACGCCTAGTTTATGGTTTTGATTTCCAGAATTTTTGGGTTGGTAGACAAATGTTACCCTGTGGGTTTTGAATTATTATTTAGAATGAATCGTTTTAGAATAATGATGTTTTGGTTATGAACATAAGTGTCATGAGTACCCAGGAGAGTCATGGAATTATGAATGTTGTGCGATAAAAGAAAGCATGAAGCACAGGAAAATATGTCTATTGGTTTTTATTTCCCCTGTGAAGACTTGAGGTAGTAGACCATGTATTTTGTCTAGCAAGACTTACTCGGTTTTTTGGATCTTCTGGTGAAAAAGGAATCTCCCGGGTGTAAGACCGAGTTTCGTGGGAAACATCGTCGTGACTGTGGAAAGTCCACAGTTATTCCTTGTCGTGTCGCTGATCCCTGGTCGGATCGTTTGATTCTAACCCCTTGGAAGTCCCCAGTCGTCCCTTGCCGTGTTACCACTGGTAATCGAGCCGTCTGGTAGCTGAGTCGTCGATTCCTGAGCGGATCGTTTGATTCTATTGTCCTGACGTCTAGGTCGAGGTATGAGATCGAGGATTGAAAACTGACGTCGTGACCGAAAGATCAATCTCCCACAGTGGTCGCCAATTGTTTGAGGGTGAAAACGGTTTCTGCTGATTTTGGTAATTTCGGGTATGTGGGTGAGAAACGAATTTAAACCCTAAACAATGTACTGCAAAGGAGTACCTTAGATTCGAGAGATCAATCTGTACAAATCCGGCCTAAACCAAAAAATGGCCATTCCAGACTTGCTTCGGTCACAAAGTGAAGGAGAAGGGTTAGTTTTGGGGAGAGAAGCGAAGAAAGTGCTGAGACCAGAATAGTTGATTATGGAAGAGTAGTTGTTTTCTACGACTTGTATCAGAAAGTGGGAAGCTAACAGATGGAAATCTAGCAAATGTTTTCTGAGTGTTGTATGCTCCTGACCTGAACTTGTTGTTCGTTGGAAATAGGTAATGCCAATTTATACAAGTCGAAATGAAACGTACTCTGGTGTCGTTAAGAAATGGAAAACAGGTGAGTAAATGGGAGGAGGTGGTAATCGGTAACGCCTGGAATTGATGTTCCATAAAAGAAAGCGTTTCACCATTACTCCCTGTATTTACTAACCGCCTCATCCTTATGATACTTTCTTATAACGGGCGTAGTGTACGCCGCACGTTGTAAACCGCCAAACCAATATCCAATGAGCATCCCCCAGTTTGTGACATACGTTGATGTCTCGAGTGTTTTCATGGAAAACATGTAGCATGTTGTTGTCGTCTGGCAAGTCGAGCTTGGGAGACTTGCCGGCTCGGTGACCTTCGACGGTCGAGATTTTGCATCTTAAGAGGAAAGGTAGTCGTTGATTATTGCAACCCTTCGTTTGGTAGCCAGTGGCATGAAAGCCTGCTCAGTATGGCTTTAATATGGCCTGGTTTAGGCGCGGCCAAAAGTTAGGGTTTTGGATTTGTTTAGGCGCGACCAAACTAGGGCCAAAAGTTGCGATGCGTTAGCTGGTAACCTTGGACGGATAAGATCTGCATCTTAGATGAAAAGGTGGCCGTTGATCGTTGCAGGCCTTTGTTTTGGCATCCGCATAGGGAAGGACGGTATGGCGTGGCGCGACAAGGTGGTTGGCATGTCATTGGAACATGTGGCATGGCATGCCTTGGCACGGTTTGGCGTGGCCAAAACTAGGGTTTGGGGCCAAAGGTTACAGTGTGTTTTTTGGCAACCTTAGATGGCTAGGATTTTCATCTAGGATTGAAGGGTGTCTGTTGATCGTCGCACGCCTTCGTTTTGGTAGCCGCATAGGGAAAGCTGTCATGGTATGGCGCGACAAGGTGGTTGGCATGCCATTGGCACATGTGGCATGGCATTCCTTGGCGCGGTTTGGCGTGGAAAAAACTAGGGTTTTGAGACAAATGTTACCATGCGTTGTTTGGCGACCTTGGACGGATAGGATTTGCATCTAGGATTGAAGGGTGGTCGTTGATCGTCGCACGCCTTCATTTTGGTAGCTGCATAGGGAAGGCCGGCATGGTATGGCGCAACAAGGTGGTTGGCATGCCATTGGCACATGTGGCATGGCATGCCTTGGCACGGTTTGGTGTGGCCAAAACTAGGGTTTTGGGCCAAAGGTTACCATGCGTTTTTCGGCGACCTTGGACGGCTAGGATTTGCATCTAGGATTGAAGGGTGGTCGTTGATCGTCACATGCCTTCGTTTTGGTAGCCGCATAGTGAAGGCCGACATGGTATGGCGCGGCAAGGTGGTTGACATGCTATTGGCACATGTGGCATGGCATGCCTTGGCGCGGTTTGGCGTGGCCAAAACTAGGGTTATGGGCCAAAGGTTACCATGCGTTGTCTGGCGACCTTGGACGGCTAGTATTTGCATCTAGGATTGAAGGGTGGTCGTTGATCGTCGCACGCCTTCGTTTTGGTAGCCGCATGGGGAAGGCCGACATGGTAGGGCCAAGGAAAATGGCGCAGACGGCTTGGCATAGTAGGGCCAAAAGTTTGAACGGCTTGGCATGGTGGGGCCAAGGGTTTGGCATTCCATTGGCGCATGGTGCGGCCAGCATGGCTTGGGCCAAGGGTTTGGCATGCCATTGGCGCATGGTGCGGCCAGCATGGCTGGCATGGTTTCCATTGGCACAGTGGTGCGGCTGGCATGGTTGGCATGCCTTGGTGCGAAGATGTGGCTGGCATGGGTTGCCATTGGCATAGTGGTTCGGATGGTATGGTTGGCATGCCTTGGCGCATAGATGTGGCTGACATGGTTTGCCATTGGTACAGTGGTGCGGCTGGCATGGTTGGCATGCCTAGGCGCGGAGATGTGGCTGGCATGGTTTGCCATTGGCACAGTGGTGCGGCTGGCATGGTTAGCATGCCTTGGCGCGGTAGCATGAGAATTAGGGTTTGGCATGGATGATATTAGTCAATATTAAGGGGTTTGCCGTGGAGCATGACCCATGTAAAAAAAGGTACCCCGGTAATTCTTACGAAGGCATCTGATTGATTCAATAAATGTGCTAATGGTCATAGTGACGTCATGTCGGATGTACAATTTTACGATTTTAACGCTAAGCTAAAAAACACCATCAACACCTTGTTCATCTTAATCACAACTAGTTCAAATGAGTCAAATGAAACTAGTTATAGAGTTGTTCAATTGTTTATATTCTCATAAAAGTATACAAGACACAATTGAAGCAAAATCGGTTTTGATTCGCTCGAATCAATTCATGAACATTATAGCCATGGTTTCAAAGATTGCATTCCTTATTATATAAATGTATTTGTTCATGAGTATGTAAACATACATAACCGATTTTATAACTTAACCCAGGTATGCAAACAGGTACGCATACCTAAGTTCGAACTTGATCTTGTTCGCCAGTATGCAAACAGGTAAGCATACTGTCGTTAATGACCGAACTCAGTTGAAAATGGGTATGCATACTAGAGTTCCCGGATTTCAACTGTTGAATCAGTACGCATACGGGTATGCATACTAAATTCCCGGACTTGGAATATACTTTCAACAATACACATATTATGATATATCCAATCAATGGTTAATTGTTCTAAACTCCCATTTAATCATCGAAACATTCTTGGAAGACGGGAATAGCTGTCTCACACAAACTATTAGCTTCAAAGCAATTTTCAAATGATCAAATGATCAATACAAAACATTCCGAGTCTACATCAAATGACTGTCTCAAACAAATAGTGTAAGATGTTACCAGGCGATTTTCACATGATCATCTTTTGACTTTCGTCAAGAATAAAAGATGAACTTGGTTAAAGCGAAAGCTTACCAACACATATTTCGATAAATATGTAAGCGAGTTAAACTCAGCTCGAAATATCAAATGTGTATAATGTAAAGTCTATATAGCTATACGACTTTTTTCTAAATAGGAGATAGAATAGAAATAGACTTTTGAGTGATAGATGAGTTCAAGTCTCCACATACCTTTTGCTGATGAAGTTCCATAAGATCCCCTTAGTACTTCTTCGTTTTCAATCGATGAACGCCGTGAAGTCTAAATATCAACTACACATTCTATCATAATCCAAGACATAGCTATAAGTAGACTAGTAATCAAGACTTATAGTTTTGGCAACTAATCTTGACAAACAAGCTTGAGATAACAACGCTTGCGAGTTCGACCGAGCAGTGCTCTAAAAATCTCCTCTTTTATCAATTTTAGTGACAAAACAATCAATTCATATGGATTACAAAATAAATAAACTTTGTAGCTTCTCATCCAAATACTTGATTTCCTTGGTTCTTCAACATTACTCGAAATCTTCGTCACTTCCAAGTACTCCAGTGATTCTGAACGTGTTCAATTCAGCATCATAGTTGTTGAAGGTCCGTAGCCATGACAATAAGAAAACCATTGTTCTCAATTATTGTTATGCAGTGTCATTGTATTATTACACAACACCAAAGTCCAATTGTATCACAACTTTGACAATAATACTATGGTGATATGTATCACTCCCCCTTAGTCAATACTTCATCACACAATGAAAACCACTCCCCCTTACATAATGATATGTATTTGTAGTGTGAACTACACAATAATTCTCCCCCTTTTTGTCAATATAAATTTGAAAAGGCGAGGGTACCCAATATACCTCAAACTAAAACTTTTCCTACCTATAAGTCCTTTCTCCGAAAGTGATTGTCTATGGACTGAGTCGAGACAATATAACTAATCGGTTCACACTTCATGTGACCGTCTATGGATGCGAAATCGAGACAATACAACAACAAAGTATGTTTACTTGATAAGAGGTTCGGTCTTAATCAAGCAAAATATGATTACTATCAAGTAAATATGAATTAACGTTTGTGTAAATTACTTTAAATTATAATAACAAACAATTATAATTGCGGAAAATAAAAGTAAATGACACATCAAGATTTTGTTAACGAGGCCGCAAATGCAGAAAAACCCCGGGACTGAAAAGGCGAGGGTACCCAAAGATACCTCAAGCTAAAAAATTTCCTACCTATAAGTCCTTTATTCTCTGAAAGTGATTGTCTATGGACTGAGTCGAGATAATGCAACTAATCGGTTCACACTTTGTGTGATCGTCTATGGATACGAGATCGAGACAATACAACAACGAAGTATGTTTACTTGATAAAAAGGTTCAGACTTAACCAAACACAATAGGATTGCTTATCAAGTAAATAGGAATTAACGTTTGTGTAATTTACTTCAATTATAATAAAACAATTATAATGCCGAAATATAAAGTAAATGGCACAACAAGATTTTGTTAACGAGGAAACCGCAAATGCAGAAAAACTCCGGGACCTTGTCCAGAATTGAATACTCTCAGGATTAAGCCTCTACACAAAATTAAACCTAACTTCGTATAGTTGAGACCAAGTAACTAAACCTATAGTTCACCTAGTTCTGTCTGTATTCCCACGCCTCCAACTTATGAATAAGTCACGTACTTGGAACAATTCTTTTGGTTCGTATTCCAAACAGTAAAGGAACAACAAATCTGTTTGGTATCAACTCCATTCAACCAAGTGATGTGAGTCGGACAAAGGCTCTTCTGTTTATCTTAACATAAACTCCTTCGTCAGGTTCTTAGATCCATCTTATGTTCAATCACCAAAGGTAATTGTTAAGCTTTTGCAATCAATACTTTTAATCACAAAGAATTGTATTGATGCCGATCTACACAACTAATCAATCCAATCTACCACAGGATAAACCGATTATAGTTGGATCCTCTTATACCGAAACAAGTATTGTGCACACCAAAGATTATGAACCCCAAATCAGAAATCTTCAATATCTTTTTTGTCTTCAACTCTTCTTAGATCTTGAATAAAAACCTGCACACAACAACTTGAATCTCTTGTGATCAATCAACATAGAACGGAGTCTGTTAACAATGGATTATCACAAGATCGTCTTTAGAACTAATAACAGTCTAAAGATCTCTGTCGAAAATTCGATCTAGTTTGAGTGAATCTTATATCAGAAGAGAAGATTCTCAAGCATAAACAAACTAGGTGCAATCAAAGTTCAACCACCGTTAGTCAATCAAATCAATCGAAAACACAAGATAAACCGTAATTATCTAGTTTCCCACCAACGGTACTCGTAGAGCTTCTCAATCCCAAAGAAAAACTGAGCGGCCGTAAGAGATTTCTCCTAATTAGGTTACTCTCCTCTCCGAATAGGTGGCTACACCAGTAACAACACAACCGAGGAAGTTTGATGTCACGAAGGATTAGTTTGCTAGAAATGCAAACTTCAAGTATTTACAGACAAGGAAGTTTGGACACCAAGGAATTTCCAAAACCGAAAATATTCTCAAAGATATTCAATATATTCCAAATTCGATTTTCATAATTCCTGGAAATGTTCTGTCCAAAATAATGACCGAAAATCTCTTTGGAAAATCTCAACTAGTAAATGCACATTACTAATTCTCATTTTCCTAAAATAAAATTAACAACCTTAATTAAAAGATTCTTAACTTATTTATATTTCGATCCTGGGATTTTCTTCTTGTAAGTATTAAGGAATAACTTTGAACAATAAAAGATAAACATTACTGTACGTGTTCAAAGTATGCCGACATCCTTACTTTGTAAGTCCTCTTTCATACTTACCGATTTGCCACACTTCCAAACAAGTTTAAAATTGGTTCATCTGACTTTCAAGAACTATGTGATTGGTTAAGAAACACTCAATCACAAATCATGGGTTTAACGGTTCTATCAAAATAAGTTTGGGTTCTACCTCCATGTGAGTATTGTACATAGTCACACTAGCTTTCCAAAATTCGGTTGACTAGGTACTAGGATCGGTTCCCCACATATATATGGTATCTAACTTATATGTGTTGCACATGTCCATAGGATCGGTTCCCCTTTGCCTAAAAACGTGTTTCACATGTCCATAGGATCGGTTCCCCTTTTTGCTACAAACTTGTTGCACCTCATACAAGGATCGATTCCCCTTTGTGATGTGTTGCACCTCTTCATAGGATCGGTTCCCCTTTACCCAGATTCGGTTCAACAAATCACAAACTCGATCATACCATCTCAGATGATTAATTAAGATCGGTTTCACTAATAAAAGTCATACCAATACATAAGTCAGGCCTTTGTGAATAGTTTTACCAATAACACAAACAAGTCGTGAGCGGTTATTAAATCACACATATTGGATGTTCACAAGATATGCAATGAATAACAATCCTGATAACGCCTGACGATTTCCTTTTCGATTCGTAAACAAGTTTATGAACTTACTTCCTTAAAACACATGTAAAACATTGTTTCCTAGGATGAAATCCTCACCTCATACCCATACACGATCACAATAACATTTAAACGATTATGTCGATGTCTTATCTACAAAGTTTAATGTTTAAGCAATAAACTTCATATTGTATTCCTTAATACTATGTCTATCTAGAGTGTTCATGCTTCACAGTTTCATTTTCAATATGCACGACTTGAAAGATAGGTTAGGGAATGAAACAGTTCAAGCCAAATATCACTAACCTCAAGTGGAAGGATGATGTTGTCGTTGTAGCTTCTTCACTTCTTCAACTCTTCGCAATACTTGTAATGTCTCATATCCTAATACTTTCAAGCTAACCTATACGAAGTTGACTCTAGTACATAATCAAGCGACTCTTAAAATGAGTTTTGATTCACTAAAATATGACAACCAAACTTGACATACCAACGCTTGGTGGGTTCAACCGAGCTATGCTCTAAAAATCTCCCCATTTGTCAATTTTAGTGACAAAACTCTTACAATCATACGGATAAAAAAATTACAAGAATTCATTACACATACGCTTGATTCCCGAATTCAACAACACAATAACCCGCATTCATTCAATCCTTAAATGCCGTTGTTGACATTATAATAACAAAGTTAATACTCCCGCTAAAGGCGAGATAGGTAGATTTCATCAATCCGCACGTCTTTGGTATACCAATCAATATGATATGCTACTCCCCCTTAGTCTATGCTTTCACTCTTTCATTAGATAAACGTTTAAGCACAAATGTTCTTTTCCTTAGTAATACCAATCAATATAAATTAATACCAGTATCACTTGTTTACTCCATATATTTCTCCCCCTTTTTGTCACAAAATAACAACGAAACGAAAAAATAAAGGAAAACACGAAAAGAATCTTACAAATCTCAAAAAAAGACTTGCAAACCTATAGAGTTAAGCATGAGGGTTCCACACACCATTTTTGATAACCAATATCAAAACCGAAACTACAAAGTAATTTGTTTTGATATGTTATCAAGGAAACAATTTCCCGAAGCAATTTTCCCAATTTAGTTTAGCAAACCAAAAAATAACTAAGCAACTTAGTCCCTTTGCTAAACCGATTGTACAAATATAACCGCTTCATTCGATGAGAGCAAAATAAAGATAACTCTATTTTTCTCATCAGGTTCTAATTATCCATATAACTTATACCTTTAAGTTCTTAAACAATACAAGTACTAGGTTAGTTAACTAGCATTTCTTGTTAAGGCATTCAATTAGACTTGAATAACCAAAATCTCCACTTTGATAAGTCTAACTAAGATAAACTTAACTTCTCTTATCCGGAATCGAATTGGACTAAACAATCCATTTCATAAACCTTTTCTTTCGTTAAGCCATAAATAATTCATACAAACCAAATAAATCAACTTGCAAAATTATTCACCTCAACCGGAAGCAATTGAATCAACATAAGCATTAAAACACCGCAATTGCACCGAAATTTTGTAAGCCTAAACAATTGATACCACACAATAGTTTTTCTTAACCAGAACCAATTGAATCACACACACATCCATACACATATAATGGAATAAAACATCAATTGTACCGAAATTTTGTTAAGCAAAAGCAAAATATATATGAAATAAAAATCAGTCTTTTCTTAAACAGGAAAACAATTAACTAACAAGATTGTTACCTCAAATTTCGCATCCACTTCTCCAATATGTTTGCATCTTCTTCCAGGGAGAATTGATATCGAAATATCATTATGTTATCATCCTTATGCAAAACAAAAGAATAACAACAACGAACCTTTACCAGAGAAAGGTTGAAAATCGGTTTTCACAATTGCAAGCAAAAGTTGAAAACCGTCGAAATACATATGCTTTTATGCTAAACCAAACCGATTCAACATATTGTGACTGTTTCACATATTGTTTCTACCATAACTCCTCATGATCCTTTGATAAAGCCTATCAACATGCGCTAGAACATAATCCTGCTAAATCAAAAAGTCACCCAAACCATAAGGGTTCACAATATTATGAGATCGAATATCAAGGTAATAAAACCGAAATCAAACATCTCATAAACATCCATAGTAATAATAAAGAAAAATTTTAAACCTCACACATATGCACCGCTGCAAAGGGGGTGCTTTAGATTCGAGAGATCAATCTGTAGTACTTCGGCCTAAATCAAGACAATGACCGTTGCAGAGTAAATTCGGTCACAAGAGAGGATGGGTTGATCTGTAGGAGGGAAGCTGGGAAATATGTGGAATCAATGGTAATCAAAGATTACGGGTGTATGAATTCTGAATATAATAATATCTGAATGATTGAAATTGCTCAATTGAGAGTAGTTGCTCAATTGATGAGTTGATGATCTCGTGTTGCCAATGAGACGTGAGATTGATGATATTGTTGATGCTGATGATTCAATCATGATTCAGAGACTTATTTATATTGCTAGAATTTTAGACACCATGACCTCATGAAGTGTGACAGTTGATGGAATCAAGGAGTGGGGAAGTGGAGATCGTGTTTGAAACCAGTTGCTCAACGTGTGGAGACTTGGTCGATTTTCCACCCACTACCTCGTGAATTTCTTCAAATGATTGCATGACTTGCTCACATTCCAACGTGTGTTTGAACAGACGTGTCGTAGACCACCAGACCAAAACCCTAAGTGATATCCCCCCAAAGTGACACGATTGACGTCTCGTGGTATGTTAGTCAATTGATGACTTCGTGGTTTGATGGGACGATGAGTCCATGTAGTTGCTGAGTTGAACATGATGTTCTGAAACTCATGAGTTGAACATGTCATGAGACAGAGGTATAGTTCTTACGATGAAGTGAGCAAGTATTTCTCATTCGATGGATCGATGAATATTGAATGTTGAACAATATTCCTTGGTTTGAGCAAATATTTATCATCTGAGCAAGTGTTGCTCATCTGATGGATTATTGGCAGCGTACCAAAAATATTAATTAGAATACTGGTCGTTGAACCGAGCATAATTAATAAAATTAATGACCATGAGGTTGTCGTAAAATTATTAAGGTTGGAATCTGGAATGATGATCCTTGGATTTAGAAACCCTAATTTGATCAATTGATGATCAATTCATGGTTCGTTAGAATTTTAACCATGGGACGAAGGAGGGAGCGACTACATGGGACTGTGGATCAACCATGTAGTGTCCATATGCTTACGTGAGCTAGTACAAAGAACTCCTGAAAAGTAGACGATTTGTTGGTGAAAGAATGATCAAATGCTGGTTTAATCATTTATTCGAAAATGCTCGTCTGAGCCTTAGGTGAGAAAACCTAATTAATTATGACGGAGTGAGGGACCGACCATGGGTCATGAAACTGAGGAAAACACCATGAGATGATGGAAAAATATTTATAAAATAAGGAATAAGGAGGCGTGGGACCGCCGAGGCCAATCCATGGTCGGCCGATCGTGGCCACGGTCCCGTGGTGCCTTTTCCTTAATTTTATAATATTTTGATAATTTTATGAAAAATATCATGGATTTAAAGAGTTTTGATGAATTTAGGGAGTTTTCCTGAAGTGAAGGAGTTTCATGAGTTCAAGGAAGAAAAAATATTAAAATAATAAAAACAAGGGTGTGTGGGGATGTGGGAGGCATGGTCGGCCGGCTAGGGCCCGGTCCCACAAGTTTTCATAATTTTATATATTTTATAATGTATTTTTCATGATTTGAGGGAAATTTTCCTAATTTGAGAGAAATACCATGAAATCAAGGAATTTGATAAATTCAAGGAATATAAAATAAATAATAATAGGACAAAGGGGCGTGTGGGACCGACTAGGGCATGGTCGGCCGGCTAGGGCCCGGTCCCACAAGTTTTTCATAATTTTTAATATTTTTTTAGGTATTTTTTCATGATTTGAGGGAATTTTTCCTAATTTGAGAAAAATACCATGAAATCAAGGAATTTGATGAATTCAAGGAAAATAAAAATAAAAATAATAATAAAACAAAGGGTCGTGTGGGTCCGGCTAGGGCATGGCAGGCCGGCCAGGGCCCGGTCCCACAAGTTTTCATAATTTATTTTATTTTATTATTATTTGGTGATTTGTGCAAAATACCATGAAATCAAGGAGTTTTTTCATGAAATTAGAGAAATAATAATAATAATAATAATAAAATAATGAGGAACCGTGAGGTGTGGGGCCGGCTGGGACCAAGGCACGACCGGTTGGCCATGGTCACGCCCCACACTCCTTTCCTTAATTTTATATTATTTTTTATGAATTCATGAAAATACCATGAAACCGAGGAGTTTCTTCGAGACGAAGGAGATTTGATAAAATGAGAGAATTTTCATCAAATCATGGAAAATAATAAAAATGCATTAAAAATATAAAACTGGCGTGGGATTGACCACGACACGGTCGGTCGGTCGTGTGTCCGTGTTCCCAGCACCCTGATAAATATTTTTAATTATTTATTATTTTCTTCCCTATTTTGCATAGGTCCATCGTTTCGTTGTATTTTGAAATACTCGTTCGTGCGGTGACTGCTAGTATATCGTCGCTGAATACACATTCACCATTTGAAGCGGGACTTACTTAGAGGTAGCTCAGACGCCCAGTTGTTGATTATTTATTACTAGTTGTGGAATTCAGTGGAGAATAATTCACAAAACTGAGTAATAAGATGTTTATTATTAATTCATAGGATCAGCTGAGGATTCGACTACGAATTCAGAATAATAAAGTGAGCACTACCATTCCATGGGATCGTAGATTCGACCATAGAATCGGAGTAATTAAGTTTTATCTATTACCATTTGTGAGACCAGTTGTGGATTCAATCATGAAATCGGAGTAATGAGATAATATAGTTATTTTTATTCTATGAGATCAAGCCGTGGATTCGATCATAGAATCAGAACAATTGTTTATTGCCATTCCATGGGACCAGTCGTTGATTCGACCATGGAATAGGAGAAATTGTTATTGCCATGTCATGGGACCAGTCGTGGATTCGGACATGGAATAGGAGCAATAATAAATTATTCTGGGAATTCAATAGTGAATGTCACGGCAGAATTAATCTTAATTAGGAATAATTAACTTTGTGGCTCTATACTAGCAGAGCAAGCTGTCTAGGAGCATTAATTATCCCGATATGAGCTTGTCGGTAAGTCATATCCTTTATATAGTCAGGGTAAACTCATTGTTTGTTCCTGAAGACGTTATCGCTCTATACTAGCAGAGCAAGCTGTCTAGGAGCCATCCATCTCGTGATACTATATAGAAATAATCACTGAAAGTGTTCAGTATTCATGATATATGTCGTTGTCCGGCCGTGAGACTACATATCTACATATACTCTGAGAGAAAGTACTCTCCGTTGAGAATTCATGAGAGATTCGTGTCTCGATACTCACGTCTGATTGCTGGATCAGAGACTCGTATAATCATGAGTTTACGATTTTATCCCTTGTTGAAAATCCACCATCTACATTAAGTCCCCTGCTTACTGAGGAAATCCATGTTCCTCAGTCAGCATTAAATGTTGATTTTCCGGCCATAAATTGTACAAGTAATTGAACTTAGTCGTAAGTTAGGACATTACCGAATTTCGAGAATATGATCAAACCATGACTTGATGAAGGATTCAGTGTCATGATTAGAGCATCATTTGATGAGCTAAAATTGGTGTGAAACTGCTGGTTTGGACGACGAGTCCATGGTCGGTTAGGATTCGTGGGCCGGGTCGAATAAGGAAATCCTTAGAAAATTAGGTTTTGGAAATAAAAATTAATATAAAAGGGATTAATCCTTTTTTTTTCTTTTATTCCTCCACGACTAGTTCTCCATTACGCCCTCACCTTCACGAACAGGAGAAAATTTCCTGAACTCAACGCCGCCGCTGGCCTAATTCCGGCCAACTCGCCCTTTTTTTTTTGCTGATGTCCATGAGTATCATGGGTTGTTCATGCTTTGATCATGATGAAGTTATATACATGTGTGTATATTAGTGTGAGTTTTACGAAAAAACCCTCGTTTTTGAAAACGTATGTTCCTTCGATCGTTAGTTTTGAAAACTAACTATAATCCCTGATTTAGGAGAGATTTTTTTTTAGTATATGAACCTAGGTACAATGATAAAACTTAATGTATGAGATTTCATGTGTGCCACGGTTTTATCACAAAAGGAGTAAATTTTCACGAAATCGAAATAATCCTTCGTTTTAAAGACAAATTACGACGACTCGGAGGAAAATTCATATGATGAACTTGTGTCCAGTGATAAAATTTTGCTTATGAGCTTTCATGTAAATGCAAAACTTTATCATATGTATGAGATGTGAGCTTTCACAATATTTTTGAAATAATCCTTCGTTTTAAAGACAAATAACGACGATACGAAGGAAAAATAGTTTTTTTTATATGTATCCGTGACATATATTGTGCAAAATATGATGGTATATTTTATTTTCATGAATTTGTTTTCATTAGATAAAAATCCTTGAGAATTTATGTATGCAAGTTGCATTAATTGTTGTTTTTGAAAAAATCAAAACGTGTGTTTTGAGGAACCTTCGAAGATAGACAATATATTTATGATGAAATATTTTATTGTTATGAACTTCATAGGTCAGTTGTGTGAATGTTCACATTATGAAAATTGTGTTCGCGATTTCATGAAAATCAGTTTCGGAAATTAATAAAGTCTCGTTCATTATCCCAGGTTTCGAAGAGACGAACGATGTCTGAAAATTGGTCATCTTTGCTGAGTAGCTGGACGGCATACTGAAGTAGAATTTTCAGCTACTCAGCAAAGATGACCAATTCCCAAGCTGACGACGCCTCGAGGGAAGAGATGTGCGTTGATGATGGTATCTCCAGATATGAGACATGCATGGATGAAACTTCCGTTGGGGGAGACGAAGACGAAATCCCTGGGATTAAGAATGTCCCGAATATAGATGATGCATTCTTTGAAAAAGATATTCCAGGAGCTGAGCAACATTTGAAATCCCCAGTGTATCGTCTTTTGATAAATCCCAGAACTGTTACTCAGAAGAAATTGGTGACTCCTAAGACAGTGATTCGATTTTTTCTTGAACGAGGGATCTTCACCTCATCAATCATAGAGTTTAAGATTTCTCGACGACCTTTGGATAAATTTGCCGGCTGGGCGAGGCATATGTTGGGTTTTTCTCATGTGAGGACTATGCTCGACCAGGCGCAGGTGACGAGAGCTATTCAAGCTTCTGGAGAGTTGTTCATTTATCATGATGCAAGTGGTATTGTGGCTCTGTTTTCTCGCTGGTGCATTCCCACTCACACTTTTATATGTAGATGGGGAGAGTTTACCATTACCTTGGAAGACGTGGCGGCTCTGATGCATCTCCCAATCACGGGCAATCTTCTTGGGGATCTTTCAGATGAGGAGACCGCCGTTTCTCATGTCTTGACAGCTGCAATGGAGAAAGCGAATAAGGCTGGTAGTAAAGGATGCTATGCTTCCTGGTTGACACACTGGTGTCCCAAAGACGAGGTTTCCGATAAACCCATTGACAATATGTTACCCATTGCTGCTTTCTTATGTTTACGGTTGTCCAGAGACGTTTTCGAAGACAGTGGAAACTTGTTGAAGCCTTTTGTGATTCCCTTTGCTATTAAGATGGCTCAAGGTGAGCAACTTATGATAGGTAGTTTATTCTTAGGCTCCTTGTATTACAACCTGGACTCCTTGATTATAGACTCTAGTGTGTCGAACGGCTCTATGAAGATTGAGTGTTATGCCAACACGATGTTTCTTCAAGCTTTGATGTGGGAGAACTTTAAGAATTATGCACCTACTCCACGTAATGTTCTGCAAGGACCGAATACTGATGCGCGCCATACTTTCCCTGAGAAAGATAACGCTAGGATCATGCGTTGGTCCACAAAGCAACCTCGTTCTAAAATACGCTTCATTGATGTGTTAGATGAAGAATCCGAGTTCAATTTTCGCCCGTGGGTGTCAGTCCTTGATTATGTTTCTCAGCCGATGACTTTCAATACTGGAGAAAGCACGAGTTTGACATCTGGTGCGCATCTGAGTGATGGAGAAAGATCTTTCATGTTGAGTTGCACCCCTGGTCATTTGCTATCAGCCACGTTTGGAGAGCTTTCAGTGGAGGAGTATAATATTGATATAGCAGCTCGACAAATGGGTATGGATCAGTGTGTTCCAACCATACGGAGAAGGAAGTCATCAGTTGAGCAACTCAGAACTCATTTGGATCATACTCACGTTGAAGGGAGTAGCTATTGGTTTCTTGGTTCTGATAGATTCACCTATGTAACCCCAGGTTATGCAGAATTCTGGGATCAGCAACTTGGGCGTTTGTGTAGCTTTGTAAGATTTCCCAGACCTCCATTCAAGGATCTTCCTTCGGCTGAGATGATTTCTGGTCAACCAAGATTGAAGTATCTTTCTGGTGATAAACGAAAGTCATCTCCAGGATGCTCTCAGGTATGTTTCTTCATATAATCTTCACGAAATTATAAGAACTGTATTCTGATTATATTACTGGATTTCACCACAGGACGGTCGTAATATACGACCTCGAATCGGTGTAGATTTCTCAGAGACTGAGGCGGTTATTCATGGCGGAGAAGGCAGGCATAAAAGTTATAAGTTGTTACCTAATACCGTAAAGTCCCCGGTTGGTGCTTTGGTAAGTTTACAATATTTTCCTCCTCTTTCTCTCCCATATTATTAGGATCTTGAAACCGATATTGTTATTCAGATGAAGAATTTTGCTCCATCAAGTATTGATGGTCTTCGGCTCTCCGCCTTTGAGAAAGCAATTCCTGACTTGAGCAATGAAGGAGAAGTTGTAAGTATCTCTTCACATGTTTGATTATGATGCTTTATTGATGAAATGATAATTGTTTGAGAATATGTCCAGGAGGATGTCGTTATGGAGATGGAAAGTTCTGCCACTCGACCTTCTCTTGAGAATAGAGACACAGGCGGTGCTAAGGATTTGGAGCTGGATGGAAGTAATGATCCTCCAATCGTTGACACGGACAATCCCAACTCCTTGAATGCTTTGGATACCCCTCAAGTAAGCATATACTCTGTACCTTCTTCATGGAAGCATAAAATTGCTGATTTTTGAATGAATGAATGTGAATCCATGTGCGTATATGAAAACTTAGTCAAGTTTCGTCATCAGAAAATTCGGAACCCAACTTTTTAGTAAAAATGCCGTAGAATCTTCCTCCGGAATCGGATTTTGATGATCTGTATGTGCAAATTCAAGCCCGAAAAATTTCCAAGATTTACCGAAAAAGATTTTTAAGTTTTGAGCACGTTCAGAGCCTGAAAAAGGCGAAATAGTAAACTTCCAGGACTTTTTCAGATTGCGCATCACTTGATATTTTGGCCACATCTACTTGCTCGTTCATCGGATTGTCATGAAATTTTGACATGTCGTAGAAGACATCCATACGAAGAGAATGGTATATGTCCCATTCTCAAATTCCTTGTAGATTGCTCCAAGTTCGTCTCTTAGTACAGAGCAGAGTTCAGTTTCTTCAGACGGACTCATCATAAAACGTGTTTTCATGACTTTTATGTTATTTGATCGTGCATTGAATGTATTATGATGAACCTTGATGATGTTGCCTTGCTGGTATACTGTGTTTCATAATCTCCTTTGGATTCGTGACTCTAACCTCATGTAATCTTCGTATTAGGTGCTAAATACCGAAGTTGAGGATATTGGAGCCGACGATGATAACTCTAACCATTCTGGAGTTATTGATGAAGAGATAACCATCCCTGCACTCCAATTCCATGAGAAGGTCGCTACCGATGTTATGGAAACCCAGATGGTTGTTGCCTCAGTGATAGAAGAAACCGAGACAGCAGCGGAGAATACCGAAGGAATTATTGCTTTGGTTGTGGAAGCCGCTCCAGTGACTGAGAACCGTATAATAGTGTATGAATATCCAACTGTAGGAGTTGTTTTCGATCCTCCATTTGACACTTCACTCCCATATCATGAACTGATCGGTGGATTCAACGTTCTCATTGGATATGCACGCTTGTACGAGACAATATGGAAGAAGTTTGGCCACATGATCGTTGACAGGAATCCTGGGAGTGCTTATGCTTTAACCATGCAAGTAGGCGTTATCTTGCGTGTCTTGATTGATATGCGTGCCAGACCTAGGAATATTGTGACTCCAGATATACTCTTTGATTGGGAGTTTAACTTGGAGAATTCAGAGAGACTTGGCCTCAACGTGAAATGGCTTCGCAAGCAAATAAACGTTATCAAGGATTCATGTGAGAAGAACATACCCTTTCCCAATGATGCTGTGAAGGAGAAGGAGGACAAGATTTCCAAGCTGACTGAGGAGAAGGAGAGGACGGCTTTGCAAATCTTGAAGGATGCTGATGAGCGAAAGCTTTTTCTTGCTGATTTCCTTTGATTATCTCTTGAACTTCTGAACTTCTGAGAGATGTGAGGTTTATACTTGGGTTTTGATATTTAGATGGTTTTTGATTGACTGATGGTTAAGGATTTCCTTGTAGATTTGATAGAGATTTTCTTTTACGAAATATGAACTGAATTTTGATAAATTGCTGAATTCAAATACTAATTGCAAGTATTGCAAACGTTTTGGAGGAATTGAAATACAAATGAAAGAAAATCCTAAATGTTAAATCCAAACGCCATGAATGCTTTGAACACCCAATACCTCAAATGTCCAATAATTTCAGATAAACGCCTTGAGCCAATTTTCGTGAATTACTGGCAGGTTCTGTCATCTGTGTTGATCAATTTGTAGTATCCTCCGTCCACAGACTTAGCGACCACAAATGGTCCTTCCCAATTGGAGTTCCTTGTAGAATGAAGACCGCGCTGAACTGCTTTGAGAACCAGGCCTCCTTCATGAAACTTGTTAGGCTTGGTCGATCGTGCCTTGAATATCTTCCGCTGATTCGGAATTTCTTGTTTGACGAAATTCCACGATTGTGGCACATATGGACACTCGCGCGGAAGCGAGTAACTAGTATAGTGTTGATCATGCTTAGCCAGGTCTTCAACAATAAACCTCTCGATGGAGTGACTGATTTGAAGAAGTTCTGAACCCAACCATTGGGTGTAATATTGCTGCGGTGAAGTCCCCCACTCGTAGCTTTTGATGACTGCTAAATTGTTCATGGGGGGAAGTCTCTGGACCATAGTAGCATATATGAATATTGGTAATATTGGAGTATGAGGAGGAATAAGACTTGCGTGAGCTCGAAACCTTCTGACAAAGGTGTGCGGATTATATCCAAGTTCCTGCGTAAGTCCCATCAGAGTTTTTACTTCTTCTAGATGCTCAAACGGTGGTGCGTCCTATGCTTCGTCTTCTGACTCGGAATCTTTGTCGATAACATGATATGTTGAAGGCATCGTTATCCTTTCATCATGAATCCAAGTTCTTCCAAGGACCATGTCGTATCCAAGGTCTTCCTGGATTATGAAAAACTTGGCCTCAGTGCAGATCAATCTTTCCGTAACTTTGAGAGTGATGAAGCCGTATGCGTCTTTGGAGATTCCTTCGTGGTCCCTGATTGCTATGGGAGCGTGGGTGGATTCCTGTCGAGTAATACCAGCAGCTCTGAGAGTTTTCAAAGGGATGATGTTGACAGCGGTACCGACATCGACGAACGCCCTCTTGAACTCATTTCCTTTAATGTGCACTGTGGTGAGCAGTCCCCAGTCATACATTTCTTTGTCGGTGGCTGAAGGTTCGGTGGTGGTCTCTTGGATCAGCAGGCGTTTTACGGACACGATGTGGTTCAGTGCAGCAAACATGTCTTTCCTTTGAGCTTTCGAAAGATACAACAACTCGCAGACATGTTCGATCAGATATTGGACCGCTTCCATGACAGGAGGTTTAGAGATGGTAAAAGTTCGGACTGGGAGGGGTTTTTTGTGTACTCCCTCAGTCCCCAGGTTGATCTCTCCTGATTCGAACTTTTCTTTGAATATGCACTTCAAAATTTTGCAATCACTTGTGGGATGGCTGACGTATCTATGGAAGCGGCAATACCGAGGATTTTCCATGGCTTCTTCAGTTGGTTCCTTCTTGACATAAGGCAATTTGATTGCACCATCTTGGATCCAGGCATCGAGTAGTTCATTAACTTCTTCCATTGAACAGAGAAAATCGGGTGCTTCTGGATCTTCCGTATGCTGAGGAGGGACTTTCGAATTCTCCTTCTTGTGTGCCTTTGAAGGGGTGGAGGAAGTCTGCTTGTGCTGTGGTTCTACTTTTCGCTTACTCCCTTCTATGACAGCATTTGTTGAAGGTTGCAGGTTGTACTGCTTGTTGATCAAACGCCTGCTTCCTCGAGTGTCTTTTGAATCCTCAGTCTTTGTAGACTTTGTTCTTTCCAAAAGAGCGGGTGCAGTGGTTGCCGACCTCTTCGCAGCTTCGTGAAGCTCTGAGAAAGTCTGGAATCGAAGATTCTCCAGAAAGGCCCTGTAGATCGGGAGCATGCCATTGATCCACAAATCCACCAATTGTTGCTCCGTGACGTTTGGGTCGTGACAATCCAGAGCTTGGACTCTGAACCTTTTCACATAATCATTGGGATTTTCACTGACCCTCTGAAACATTCTTCCAAGGTCGGAGAGGGTGACTTGTTCCGACACGAAGAAGTATTTTCTGTAGAATGCGTTAACCATTTCTCCCCAATTATTGACGGTCCCTGGTGTGATGTTGTTATACCAGGTGTATGCCCTTCCTTTCAGAGATTTTGAGAATTCCTTGAGACAAACGACATGATTATGTTCATGTTCTCCCAGGGTTTCGAGAAAACGAGAGACATGTTCCCGAGCATTGCCAGTTCCATCATACAAGGTGAAAGTTGGAGAAACGTAACCTTTGGGGAGTATGCGTCTTTGGAGATTCCTTCGTGGTCCCTGATTGCTATGGGAGCGTGGGTGGCTTCTTGTCGAGTAATACCAGCAGCTCTGAGAGTTTTCAAAGGGATGATGTTGACAGCGGTACCGACATCGACGAACGCCCTCTTGAACTCATTTCCTTTAATGTGCACTGTGGTGAGCAGTCCCCAATCATACATTTCTTTGTCGATGGCTGAAGGTTCGGTGGTGGTCTTTTGGATCAGCAGGCGTTTTCCGGACACGATGTGGTTCAGTGCAGCAAACATGTCTTTCCTTTGATCTTTCGAAAGATACAACAACTCGCAGACATGTTCGATCAGAGATTGGACCGCTTCCCTGACAGGAGGTTTAGAGATGGTAAAAGTTCGGACTGGGAGGGGTTTTTTGTGTACTCCCTCAGTCCCCAGGTTGAGCTCTCCTGATTCGACCTTTTCTTTGAATATGTACTTCAAAATTTTGCAATCACTTGTGGGATGGCTGACGTATCTATGGAAGCGTCAATACCGAGGATTTTCCATGGCTTCTTCAGTTGGTTCCTTCTTGACATAAGGCAATTTGATTGCACCATCTTGGATCCAGGCATCGAGTAGTTTATTAACTTCTTCCATTGAACAGGGAAAATCGGGTGCTTCTGGATCTTCCGTATGCTGAGGAGGGACTTTCGAATTCTCCTTCTTGTGTGCATTTGAAGGGGTGTAGGAAGTCTGCTTGTGCTGTGGTTCTACTTTTCGCTTACTCCCTTCTGTGACAGCATTTGTTGAAGGTTGCAGGTTGTACTGCTTGTTGATCAAACGCCTGCTTCCTCGAGTGTCTTTTGAATCCTCAGTCTTTGTAGACTTTTTTCTTTCCAAAAGAGCGGGTGCAGTGGTTTCCGACCTCTTCGCAGCTTCGTGAAGCTCTGAGAAAGTCTGGAATCGAAGATTCTCCATAAAGGCCCTGTAGATCGGGAGCATGCCATTGATCCACAAGTCCACCAATTGTTGCTCCGTGACGTTTGGGTCGTGACAATCCAGAGCTTGGACTCTGAACCTTTTCACATAATCATTGGGATTTTCACTGACCCTCTGAAACATTCTTCCAAGGTCGGAGAGGGTGACTTGTTCCGACACGAAGAAGTATTTTCTGTAGAATGCGTTAACCATTTCTCCCCAATTGTTGACGGTCCCTGGTGTGATGTTGTTATACCAGGTGTATGCCCTTCCTTTCAGAGATTTTGAGAATTCCTTGAGACAAACGACATGATTATGTTCATGTTCTCCCAGGGCTTCGAGAAAACGAGAGACATGTTCCCGAGCATTGCCAGTTCCATCATACAAGGTGAAAGTTGGAGAAACGTAACCTTTGGGGAGTATGCGTCTTTGGAGATTCCTTCGTGGTCCCTGATTGCTATGGGAGCGTGGGTGGCTTCTTGCCGAGTAATACCAGCAGCTCTGAGAGTTTTCAAAGGGATGATGTTGACAGCGGTACCGACATCGACGAACGCCTTCTTGAACTCATTTCCTTTAATGTGCACTGTGGTGAGCAGTCCCCAATCATACATTTCTTTGTCGGTGGCTGAAGGTTCGGTGGTGGTCTCTTGGATCAGCAGGCGTTTTCCGGACACGATGTGGTTCAGTGCAGCAAACATGTCTTTCCTTTGATCTTTCGAAAGATACAACAACTCGCAGACATGTTCGATCAGAGATTGGACCGCTTCCCTGACAGGAGGTTTAGAGATGGTAAAAGTTCGGACTGGGAGGGGTTTTTTGTGTACTCCCTCAGTCCCCAGGTTGAGCTCTCCTGATTCGACCTTTTCTTTGAATATGCACTTCAAAATTTTGCAATCACTTGTGGGATGGCTGACGTATCTATGGAAGCGTCAATACCGAGGATTTTCCATGGCTTCTTCAGTTGGTTCCTTCTTGACATAAGGCAATTTGATTGCACCATCTTGGATCCAGGCATCGAGTAGTTCATTAACTTCTTCCATTGAACAGGGAAAATCGGGTGCTTCTGGATCTTCCGTATGCTGAGGAGGGACTTTCGAATTCTCCTTCTTGTGTGCATTTGAAGGGGTGTAGGAAGTCTGCTTGTGCTGTGGTTCTACTTTTCGCTTACTCCCTTCTGTGACAGCATTTGTTGAAGGTTGCAGGTTGTACTGCTTGTTGATCAAACGCCTGCTTCCTCGAGTGTCTTTTGAATCCTCAGTCTTTGTAGACTTTTTTCTTTCCAAAAGAGCGGGTGCAGTGGTTTCCGACCTCTTTGCAGCTTCGTGAAGCTCTGAGAAAGTCTAGAATCGAAGATTCTCCAGAAAGGCCCTGTAGATCGGGAGCATGCCATTGACCCACAAGTCCACCAATTGTTTCTCCGTGACGTTTGGGTCGTGACAATCCAGAGCTTGGACTCTGAACCTTTTCACATAATCATTGGGATTTTCACTGACCCTCTGAAACATTCTTCCAAGGTCGGAGAGGGTGACTTGTTCCGACACGAAGAAGTATTTTCTGTAGAATGCGTTAACCATTTCTCCCCAATTGTTGACGGTCCCTGGTGTGATGTTGTTATACCAGGTGTATGCCCTTCCTTTCAGATATTTTGAGAATTCCTTGAGACGAACGACATGATTATGTTCATGTTCTCCCAGGTCTTCGAGAAAACGAGAGACATGTTCCCGAGCATTGCCAGTTCCATCATACAAGGTGAAAGTTGGAGAAACGTAACCTTTGGGGAGTATGCGTCTTTGGAGATTCCTTCGTGGTCCATGATTGCTATGGGAGCGTGGGTGGCTTCCTGTCAAGTAATACCAGCAGCTCTGAGAGTTTTCAAAGGGATGATGTTGACAGCGGTACCGACATCGACGAACGCCCTCTTGAACTCATTTCCTTTAATGTGCACTGTGGTGAGCAGTCCCCAATCATACATTTCTTTGTTGGTGGCTGAAGGTTCGGTGGTGGTCTCTTGGATCAGCAGGCGTTTTCCGGACACGATGTGGTTCAGTGCAGCAAACATGTCTTTCCTTTGAGCTTTCGAAAGATACAACAACTCGCAGACATGTTCGATCAGAGATTGGACCGCTTCCCTGACAGGAGGTTTAGAGATGGTAAAAGTTCGGGCTGGGAGGGGTTTTTTGTGTACTCCCTCAGTCCCCAGGTTGAGCTCTCCTGATTCTACCTTTTCTTTGAATATACACTTCAAAATTTTGCAATCACTTATGGGATGGCTGACGTATCTATGGAAGCGGCAATACCGAGGATTTTCCATGGCTTCTTCAGTTGGTTCCTTCTTGACATAAGGCAATTTGATTGCACCATCTTGGATCCAGGCATCGAGTAGTTCATTAACTTCTTCCGTTGAACAGGGAAAATCGGGTGCTTCTGGATCTTCCGTATGCTGAGGAGGGACTTTCGAATTCTCCTTCTTGTGTGCCTTTGAAGGGGTGGAGGAAGTCTTATTGTGCCGTGGTTCTACTTTTCGCTTACTCCCTTCTGTGACAGCATTTGTTGAAGGTTGCAGGTTGTACTGCTTGTTGATCAAACGCCTGCTTCCTCGAGTGTCTTTTGAATCCTCAGTCTTTGTAGACTTTGTTCTTTCCAAAAGAGCGGGTTCAGTGGTTGCCGACCTCTTCGCAGCTTCGTGAAGCTCTGAGAAAGTCTGGAATCGAAGATTCTCCAGAAAGGCCCTGTAGACCGGGAGCATGCCATTGATGCACAAGTCCACCAATTGTTGCTCCGTGACGTTTGGGTCGTGACAATCCAGAGCTTGGACTCTGAACCTTTTGACATAATCATTGGGATTTTCACTGACCCTCTGAAACATTCTTCCAAGGTCGGAGAGGGTGACTTGTTCCGGCACGAAGAAGTATTTTCTGTAGAATGCGTTAACCATTTCTCCCCAATTGTTGACGGTCCCTGGTGTGATGTTGTTATACCAGGTGTATGCCCTTCCTTTCAGAGATTTTGAGAATTCCTTGAGACGAACGACATGATTATGTTCATGTTCTCCCAGGTCTTCGAGAAAACGAGAGACATGTTCCCGAGCATTGCCAGTTCCATCATACAAGGTGAAAGTTGGAGAAACGTAACCTTTGGGGAGTATGCGTCTTTGGAGATTCCTTCGTGGTCCATGATTGCTATGGGAGCGTGGGTGGCTTCCTGTCAAGTAATACCAGCAGCTCTGAGAGTTTTCAAAGGGATGATGTTGACAGCGGTACCGACATCGACGAACGCCCTCTTGAACTCATTTCCTTTAATGTGCACTGTGGTGAGCAGTCCCCAATCATACATTTCTTTGTTGGTGGCTGAAGGTTCGGTGGTGGTCTCTTGGATCAGCAGGCGTTTTCCGGACACGATGTGGTTCAGTGCAGCAAACATGTCTTTCCTTTGAGCTTTCGAAAGATACAACAACTCGCAGACATGTTCGATCAGAGATTGGACCGCTTCCCTGACAGGAGGTTTAGAGATGGTAAAAGTTCGGGCTGGGAGGGGTTTTTTGTGTACTCCCTCAGTCCCCAGGTTGAGCTCTCCTGATTCTACCTTTTCTTTGAATATACACTTCAAAATTTTGCAATCACTTATGGGATGGCTGACGTATCTATGGAAGCGGCAATACCGAGGATTTTCCATGGCTTCTTCAGTTGGTTCCTTCTTGACATAAGGCAATTTGATTGCACCATCTTGGATCCAGGCATCGAGTAGTTCATTAACTTCTTCCGTTGAACAGGGAAAATCGGGTGCTTCTGGATCTTCCGTATGCTGAGGAGGGACTTTCGAATTCTCCTTCTTGTGTGCCTTTGAAGGGGTGGAGGAAGTCTTATTGTGCCGTGGTTCTACTTTTCGCTTACTCCCTTCTGTGACAGCATTTGTTGAAGGTTGCAGGTTGTACTGCTTGTTGATCAAACGCCTGCTTCCTCGAGTGTCTTTTGAATCCTCAGTCTTTGTAGACTTTGTTCTTTCCAAAAGAGCGGGT